>NC_067400.1:130914774-131514774 GCF_016432865.1 Antechinus flavipes | reverse complement strand
TTAAACTCAGATCTTTTAAACTCCAGATCCATCAATTTAAATATTGTGCCACTTGACTACCTTGTTAATCATCAACTTCTCCATCTTATTTGAAAAACCTTTAAAAGCAGGGGAAGGAGATATAGTGCTATGCCTTCTTGTCCATCTATAGTATGGATGTGTGTTTTACTCAATGAAATCACAGTCTAGCCAATATATTATCTGGAAAAAAATTTTTCCATATGTAGGTGATTAATAGTGTGTTTCATTGATTCACATGTGAATGTTATTTTTAAAAAATAGTCAAAATACTAGAAGCAAATTAAATAAATAACATCACAGCCTTAACAACAATCCTCAAAAAAATTAGTTTTTGATTTCTTTCCCCATCCCAACCTCAGTCAGTGACAGGCAAGCTCCAACTTAAAAATTCAGACATTCAATGCTACCCCAAACCCATGCAGCTCTGTGTCATCTCCTGTTTCCAGCTTGCTGGTAAAAGAATGCTTTTCCTAAGTTTTTCTACTCATAGTAAAACCCCAAATAAAATCACTGTCCATGAAAAGAATAGTTAGTGTAGTTCAGGAATTCATAGTAGTTCTTTGCTCTTCTGTCTCAACAATCTACAATCCACAATCATACTCAGTAATCATATAGATATTTGATGTTCATTAACCCCTTTCAGTAAGAGATGTATCATTTTAAAGTAGAGGAAAATAGTATTTTCCTATGGTAAATCAACATCCTTAATTATTTAGTTTCTTCATCTGAGAAATTAAAAAGACCACACAGTTAATATCCAATCCTCTACTAGTCAGATTCCACTTAAAAATCTTCCTTTACTATCTTCATTCCCCTTTTCCAAATATCCCATACTTTTACCTTTGCCAACTTTAATCATTGATGAGACCCATAGATTTGTGACTTGGATATTGGAATTATATAAGAACATAGATAAAATTTTCAAAAATAATGAATATTGCTAGGACATATTAGAATTACAGGATAACATGGAAATAAAAAGTATTACTCACCACTCAAAAGAAAGCTCCAAATTAACATTCACAGAAATGTCATTGAAAAATAAGAATGTTTTTAAGCCAAAACAATTTACTACAAACAGCCAGAATAATAATAATAATAATAAAAAGAATCAAAATAGCAAGGAATCTCACAATTTAAAAGCTATCACTAAGAATTAGTGAACAAGGAATGATATATATTTTTAAAATTATAGACAAAAGTCAAGAGCCAAGAATAATTTATCTTACAAAAGTAAACATAATTCTTTTTTTAAAAAAATTAATAATAATAATAATAATAGCTTTTTATTGACAAAACAAGTGCATGGGTAATTTTTCAGCCTTGACCCTTGTATAAACCTCTGTTCCAACTTTTCCTCTCCTTCCCTCTACCCCCCCCCACCTCATGGCAGGCAGTCCAATACATGTTAAACATGTTAAAGTATATGTTAAATACAATATATGTATGCATATTTATACAATTATCATATTGCACAAGAAAAATGTGATTTAGAAAGAAGGTAAAAATAACCTGGGAAGAAAAATAAAAATGCAAGCAAACAACAACAGAAAGGGTGCAAATGCTATGTTGTAATGGGCTGAGGCTCGAGTTGATACACTGAGGTCCCAAGCACGTGAGGCTAAATAGTAATTGGACCATACTCTATTAATACATATGCTTGGAGAAAGAATGGCCCCCTGCCCATTCTTTGTGCAAGTTCTGATGTGTTGTACAGGAAATGACAATTTTGGTGGGTGGAGGCAGGGGAGTGGAAAGGGAAGCAGAAAGAGAGACTGCTGGCTGGCATCTTGACACAGCTGCTCGCATTGCTATTGCAGCAGCCCTTCACCTCCAATCCCCCTCTTCTAGCTGGCTTCCTGTCACAGCTGCCCATACTGCTATTGCAATCCTTCTTCACCTCTACTGAGAAATCCCTCTAAGGAGAATAAAGATTGAAGATTTTTCCCTTAACCTGAATTCCTGACTCTGGCTGATTTTAAATACGCAGTCATCACACTTGGCGCCCAAGTGTGGGAACCAAGGACCTTACTTTCACTGAAGAAGTCTCCAGTGACCAGGAACTTAGGTAAGTATTGTAATAGACAAACAAGTCTATTTCTTAAAGACTAAACTAGTAACCTTTTTTGGCTGAAATGGGACAGATCCTAGCTAAAGATTCTCCATCCCCTCCCCCAACCCCGTTCCCTCCCCCCCCCCCCCCCAATCCAGGAATGGCGCTATAGAAAGCCTGCTTAAGCTGATAGAAGATCAAGGGCTACTTGTAACTTGGGAACAAACAGCTAGACTTCTTGGTACATGAAAACGCATCTCCCCTTGGTTCTTAGAGGAAGAGCAAATCTCTCCAGATAATTGGGCATTCATTGGTCAATAGCTCTCCGCATATTACAACGAAAATGGTCCTCATTCAATTTCCATGGAGGCATTCTATTTATACAATATAATACAGTTGGCCTTAAGATAGCATATTAAGTTATTGAAGAAAAGGACAAAAAAAAAAAAAAAAAAAACCCTAGGAATAGCCAAATGGGAAAGCCTGAGATAAAGGAGGAAGACAAAGAACTGATTAATGACCATATCCCCACAGGGCATGGAGACTTAAGTCAGACTTAAGGGTGGAGTGAATCTGAGACAGCTTCAGCCCCACCTAAGGAGCAGGTAATTGACTCCCCTCCATCAACTCCACCCTCTGGGATGGAGGGAGGAGGGATAGTGGGGGAGGCAGTAACAGCACCAGCACCTTCCCTCCCCCCCCCCCCCCCCCCTCCCTCCCGCATGCAGCTGCTCCTATGACTAGATTGCAAAAGGGACTAATTAAGACCAAAGTAGAAGGGAGAAATTTATTGGAATTTCAACACAACATTTTTCCTATAATTCAACAGTTTAATTCTTCAGGTCAAGAAAGTAGATATAGAAATCCTCAAAGACCTGAAAAAAGCTTGCACTCTTTATGGGGCTACATCAGCTTATATTAAGATGTTATTACAGAATTAGGCTTTTGAAATCTTGACCCCTAATGACTGGAAATCTATAGCAAGGATATGCCTAGAACCTGGACAAAACCACTTGTGGCTTTCTGAATATAGTGAGCTCTGTAGGATACAAGCCCAACAAAATAGTGAAAGTGGAGTTCATGCTGCAATCACCTATGACCTACTAACAGGTGTAGGTCCTTATGCATATGTCGCAGTACAGATTAATTATTCCATAGCAGCATATGAGCAAATTGCTGCTAATGCTATCAAAGCGTGGGCTTCTCTCCACAATAAAGATGACAAGAGTGGGGCCTTCACAAAAATAACACAAGGGCCAAATGAACCCTTTGCTGACTTTGTGGGATGTTTGCAGACAGCTATCACAAGAACAAATTGAGAAAATGCAATAACAGACATTTTGATAAGGCGTCTTGCTAAGGAAAATGCTAATGAGGTTTGCAGAAGAATTATATGAGGACTGCACAAGGATGCTCCTTTAGAGGAGATCATAAGGCATTGTGCCACAGTAGGCACAAATGCCTTTTATAGCCAGGCTATGATGTAGACTTCTCAAGATCCCAACATGGGAAGACAGGGTCCCTCCTGGCAAGGGACTTCCAGAGAGACTCATAGATGCTTTCAGTGTGGTAAAGTAGGGCATCTGAAAGCTCAATGTTGATATAGAGACAGAATAAGAAAACAAGGTGGGAGAACAAGACCCAATACCCCATGTCCAAAATGCAACAGAGGCTTCCACTGGGCCTCAGAATGTAGACAGATTCAGGGAAACGGGATGAGGGGCCCAGCCACAGGGCCCAAGGCAAAAAACACTTGGGGCATGATGGCAACCAATGGTGCACCCAGAGAGTGCTTAGAAGTCCAGTACCCAGACATGACCAATCAGCCAGAAAGCCATATGATGGGAGAAGGGGATTACACAGTCAACCAGCCAGGAAGCAACCTGATGGGAGAAAGGAATTACAATTGGGGAGAATAGAGCTGTATGCATCTGGAACAACTGAGAAACCCCCTTGTTATATTAATGTTATATGATTTTTAAGGGAAATTCGAATCTGCTTTTATAAATGACGCTCTCAGGCTCAGGTAAAGTAAAGGTAAAATTTAATTATACAATGCACGGGATAGAATGCTTGCAATAACAACACATACAGCAAATAATATACAAGAGGCAAAGAATAATAAGGATTATGATTAGAATAGCAGAGAAAAAGAGGGAATACATTATTCAGTACGATCGAGGGAGCTTCAACTCTAATTGGACAGCTGGGAAGGCCCCAATATTTCAGCCTGTGAGTCTTGATCGGGAAAGTCCTAGGCAGATTGTCATCTCCATAGGTGAGGCTTCAAAGTGAAGAATGCTTTGCCCACTCTTTATAGGGGTCCAAACAAAGAAGGCTTTGGGCCAAATGAAGACCTCATCTAAGACAAGGACACACCAACTAGGGCTCCAGGTGGTCATAATCAAATGTTGCATTGATAAGGGGGCCAGTCCTTATCAACAGCAACAGTTCCAAGGAGTGGCGAGTTCCTGGAATTATATAATTGGAGCTAAAACACAGGTGGTACATGCCTGTCTTATAGATTAAAAAGGAAAGAGTTGAAATATATGTTCTTATGGGTCAAGGAACTGTCAGGTTTTCATAGGAGAAGGAGTTAAAATATATGCTCTTGGGGTGAGAGAGTAGTCAAGTCCTCACAGGGGGAGTCACGTCCTTCCTTGATTGGGTTCTCATGGTTTACATGGGAATTAGGTTCATATGGGGAAAGTCACATCCTTACAATGATTTGAAATGAACTTACTGCTAATAAGGAGATTTCTTATTCACCCCTGGAGAGGTGAAATCTGGTCCTCTCCAGCCTATGGATGCCCTGCCTCCAGGCACAGTAGGCTTGACCATTTCGCCTCCTTTTTGTACATACAAAACAGTGTCCATCTACACACTGATGTCCTGGGGAATGTGTAGATAATATCCCAGTCACTTATATGTTTTTTAAGGCAGGGCTGCTGTTGAAGACCTGCCAACACTTTGACCTGTTCCTATCCAATGGAAAACTGATACACCAGTGTGGATAGAACAGTGGCCCTTAGGTAGGAATAAAATTCAGGCCTTATTAGATATAGTACGGGAGCTTAAACAAGGGCACTTACAATCTTCTCTAAGTCCTTGGAATTCCCCAGTGTTCGTTGTAAAAAAGAAATCTGGAAAATGGAGGAAGAACAGTGAATGAACAGATGGAAACTATGTTGGCCAGTACACCTTTATTTCAAGAGGCCCAGGAATTCCATTCTAAATACCATCAGGCTGCTCAAGCTTGGTGTTTACAGTTTGGGATAACAAAAGAGGAAGCTAGGAGCATAGTAAAAAGCTGTACAGCTTGCCTTCCTTTCCACCCTCCTATGCTCCCTCCAGGGAAGAACCCTTGTGGTTTGAGACCCAATGAAATCTGGCAAATCGATGTGACCCATTATAAATCTTTTGGTCATCTGTCTTTTATCCACATTGCGGTAGACACCTTTTCAGAATTCACAGCAGCAAAAGAGACAGCCTGAGTGGTCACTGAATTCCTCATTCAAGCATTTGCAATTATGGGTGTGCCACAAGAAATAAAAACAGATAATGGTCCTGCATATACCTCCAAATATTTTGCACACTTTTGTGCACAGTATAAGATTTTACACACCACTGGCACACCCTTTAATCCTCAAGGACAGGCAATAGTAGAGAAGAGAAACAGAGACATTAAGACACTGCTCCAAAAACGAAAGAAAAGGGGAGCTACAGGTAACGCTAGAGAATTTCTAAATCTAACCCTTTATACTATTAACTTCTTGATTTTTGACAAAGATGCACTGGCTCCGGCAGACAGGTTTTATAACCCACCGGAAGGGCAGTGTCCAGTGCGAGCAACTCTACTATCTTTAGATAATCGCCAGGTGAAGTGGAGAGACCCATAAAGTGGTGAATGGAAGGGACCAGATAGGCTAACTGCTTGGGGGAGAGGGTTTGCTTGTATCTCTACATGTGGAGAAGGAATCAGATGGGTGCCAATGAGCCGTATTCGCCTTGTCCATCGCAGAGAGACGGAGCAGACCCTTGAAACGAAGGAGAAAACCCAAGAAATATTGGGTGGTTCTGTTGCTGATTGTGCTCACCATTGAAAGAGTGTGGCAGTTATGGCGTTTGACTCATGGACATAGAAAATTGTTGGACTTCAAAACCCTCAGGAATCATTGGATTCTCTGAGATATAAGCCTTGAAAGCCCTCAGGAATCATTGGATTTTCTGAGAAATGATAAGACTGTTACAGGACTTCAAAATCTGCTGGAATCATTGGATTCCCTAACATATAAAAAGACTTTTGCGGGACTTCAAAAACTTGGGGGGATCATTGGATTCCCTGATATGTGAAGCAATGGACAATAGATTGGTTTTGGACTATCTCTTGGCTGCTGAAGAAGGCGTATGTGTAACTGCTGTTTACATACTCTCCTTCTAGGACTTCTGGCAATCTTTTACAACAACATGTTGATTTATTTTGTTTATTATACTGTTACTTGTGTGTACAATTCATGTTTGTTACACCACATCAAGCCTGCACTGACTGTGGGGAGAGTCATCATTAATAGCCTCTGCGTTATTGCTGTGTGCTTGTGTAATACCTGCCATGCTGATAGGTTTGTGCATACCTGTTTCTAATAAGACCCTTCAGCCCAGAGACCCGCTAGTAACCCCCACTTCCTCCTGAGATGTCAGGGAGGCTGTGATTATCTCCTTTTTAGTGCTTTCACCTCCCTTCCTGAGAAGTCATGGGGGTCATGATCACCTCCTTTTCGGTGCTTTCACCTCCGTTCTTGAGAAGTCAGGGAGGGTGTGATCAACTCCCCTTGGGGGCTCTGATCTCCCTGAGGAGTCAAGGATGGCATGACCACCTGTGTTCTAAAACAAAAGAAAACAGGAGATATAATGGGCTGAGGCTCAAATTGATGCACTGAGGTCCCAAGCATGTGAGGCTAAATAGTAATTAGAATAATTGGACCATACTCTATTAATTTATATTCTTGCAGAAAGAATGGCTCCTGCCCACTCTTTGTGCAAGTCCTGATGTGTTGTATAGGAAATGACGATTTTGGTGGGTGGAGGCAGGGGAGTGGAAAGGGAAGTGGAAAGAGAGACTGCTGGCTGGCATCTTGACACAGCTGCTCACATTGCTATTGCGATGGCCCTTCACCTATGATCCCCCTCTTCTAGCTGGCTTCCTGTCGCAGTTGCCCATATTGCTATTGCAATCCTTCTTCACCTCTACTGAGAATTCTTTCTACTGAGAATAAAGATTGAAGATTTTTCCCTTAACCTGAATTCCTGACTCCAGCTGATTTTAAATACGCGGTCATCACACTATGTTGTGATCCACACTCATTTCCCAGTGTTCTTTTACTGGGTGTAGCTGGTTCTGTTCATCATTGATCAATTGGAAGTGATTTGGATCCTCTCATTACTGAAGATAGCAACTTCCATCAGAATACATCTCCATACAGTATTGTTGTTGAAGAATGTAATGATCTCCGGGTTCATTTAGCACCAGATCATATGAGTCTCTCCAAGCCTCTCTGTATTCATCCTGCTGGTTATTTCATACAGAAAAATAATATTCCATAACATTCATATGCCACAATATACTCAGCCATTCTCCAATTGATGGGCATCCATTCACTAGTGCATAGTTTCTAAGCACTATGAAAAGGGCTGCCACAAGCATTTTTGCACATATAGGTCCCTGTCCCTTCTTTAATATCTCTTTAGAATATAAGCCCAGTAGTAACACCTCTAGTTCAAAGAGTATATACAGTTTGATGAGTTTTTGAGTATAGATCCAAATTGCTCTCCAGAATGGTTGGATCCATTCACAACTCCACCAATAATGCATCTGGTCCCAGTTTTTCTACATCCCCTCTAACATTCATCATTATCTTTTTCTGTCCTTATAGCCAATCTGACAGATATGTAGTGGTATCTCAGGGTTGTCTTAATTGGCATTTCTCTGATCAATAATGATTCGGAACACCTTTTCATATGAGCAGAAATAGTTTCAATTTTTTCATCTGAGAATTGTCTGTTCATATTCTTTGACCATTTATCAATTGGAGAATGGATTGATTTCTTATAAATTAGAGTCAATTCTCTATATATTTTGGAAATGAGGCCTTTATCAGAACCTTCAAGTGTAAAAATGTTTCCCAGTTTATTGCTTCCCTTCTAATCTTCTAATTTGCATTAGTTTTGTTTGTACAAAATCATTGTAACGATATAATCGTTTTTTGTGATCATTAATAATCTCTAGTTCTTCTTTGATCACAAATTCCTTTTTCCTCCACAGGTCTGAGAGGTAAACTACCCTATGTTATTCTACTTTGTTTATAATCTCTATATTTATCTCTATAATTTAAAATAATTATAATTATAATAAATTATAATGCTTATAATTTAAGCATAAAGAATAAGCCCATTTTGATCTTATCTTGGTATACGGTGTTAAGTGTGGGTCAATGCCTAGTTTCTGCCATGCTAATTTCCAATTTTCCCAGTAGTTTTTGTCAAACAGTGAATTCTTATCCCAAAAGTTGGGGTCTTTGGATTTGCCAAACACTAGATTGCTATAGTTATTGAGTATTTTGTTCTGTGAACCTAACTTTTTCCACTGATCAACTAGTTTATTTTTTAGCCAATACCAAATGGTTTTACTGACCACTGCTTTACAATATAGTTTTAGATGAGGTACAGCTCAGTCACCTTCATTTGATTTTTCCCCCCTTAGTTCCCTTGAAATTCTTAATCTTTAGTTATTCCAGATGAATTTTGTTGTTATTTTTTCTAGGTCATTAAAATAGTTTCTTGGGAGTCTGATTGGTATAGCACTAAATAAATAGATTAGTTTAAGTAATATCATCATCTTTATTACATTTGCTCAACCTATCTAAGAGCACGTGATATTTTTCAAATTGTTTAGATCTGACTTTATTTGTGTGGAAAGTGTTTTGCAGCTTTGCTCATATAGTTTCTGACTTTCCTTTGGCAGATTGATTCCCAAATATTTTACACTATCTATTGTTATTTTGAGTGGAATTTCTCTTTGACTCTCTTCCTGTTGGATTTTGTTGTTGATGTATAAAAATGTTGAAGATTTATGTGGATTTATTTTATATCTTGCAATTTTGCTAAAGTTGTGGATTATTTCCAAAGCTTTTTAGTGGAATCTCTGGGCTTTTCTAAGTATACCATCATATCATCTGCAAAGAGTGATAATTTGACTTTCTCATTACCTTCTCTAATTCCTTTAATCAATTGTTCATCTTTTATTGCTGAATGGTAGCATCTAACACAATATTGAATAATAATGGTGAAAATGGGCAATGTTGTTTCACTCCTGATTTTATTGGGAATGGCTTCAGTTTATCACCATTACATATGATGTTTACTGATGGTTTTAAATAAATGCTATTGGCTATTTTAAGAAAAAGTCCTTTTTTTTTCTATACTCTCTAGTGTTTTTAATAGGAATGGGGTGTTGGATTTTATCAAATGTGTTTTCTGCATCTATTGAGATGATCATATGGTTTTTATTAATTTGGTAATTAACATAGTCAATTGTGTTAGTAGTTTTCCAAATATTGAACCAGCCCTACATTCCTGATATAAATCCTACTTGGTCATGGTGTATTAACATGGGAATTATTTTCTGTAATCTTTTTGCTAATATTTTATTTAAGATTTTTGCATCAATATTCATTAGGGATATTGATCTATAATTTTCTTGATCTGTTTTCATCTTACCTGGTTTAGGTATCAGTACCATGTCTGTGTCATGAAAGGAATTTGGAAAGACTCCTTCAATCCATAATTTTTTTTTTCAAATATATTATATAGCATTGGATTTAATTGTTCTTTAAATGTTTGGTAGAAATCACATGTAAATCCATCAGGTCCTGGAGATTTTTTCTTAGGACTTGATTAATAGCTTTTTCTATTTCTTATTTTTTTTTTAATGGGACTGCTTAGCCAATTTACTTCTTCCTCTGTTAATCTAGGCCACCTATATATTTGCAGGTATTCATCCATTTCATTTAAATTATCAAATTTATTGGCATAAATTTGGGCAAAGTAACTCCTAATTATTGCTCTAGTTTCCTCTTCATAAGTGGCAAGTTCACCTTTTTTTTTCTTTTTAAGACTAACAATTTGATTTTCCTCTTTCTTTTTTCTAATTAAATTTGCCAAGGGTTTATCTGTTTTGTGGTTTTTTCCTAGAACCAACTTTTAGTTTTATTTATTAATTCAATCTTTTTTTTTTAATTTTCAATTTTATCGATTTCTCCTTTTATTTTTAGAATTTCAAGTTTAGTCCTTGATTGAGGGTTTTTAATTTGCTCTTTTTCTAGCTTTTTTTTAGTTGCAAGCCTAATTCACTGATTTTCTCTTTATTTTTTGCAAATTGGCCTCTAGACATATAAAATTTTCCCTTATTACCACTTTAGTTGCATCCCACATATTTTGGTATGTTGTTTCATTATTGTCATTCTCTTGGGTGAAATTATTAATGGTATCTATATTTGCTGTTTTACCCAATCATTCTTAAGGATGAGCTTATTTAGTTTCCAATTGCTTTTTGGTCCATTTTCTCCTGGCTTTTTATTGAATATAACTTTTATTGCATTGTGATCTGAAAAGGATGCATTTACTATTTCTGCCTTTCTGCATTTAAATTTGAGATCTTTATGTGCTAATATATAGTCAATTTTTGAATAATCCATGAACTGCAGAGAAGAAAGCGTACTCCTTTCTGTCTCCATTTAGTTTTCTCCAAATATCTATCATGCCTAACTTTTCTAGTATTCTATTTAACTCTTTGACTTATTTCTTATTTATTTTGTGGTTTGATTTATCTAGTTTTGCCAGTGCAAGGTTGAGTTCTCCCTGTATTATAGTTTTGCTATCTATTTCTTCTTGCAGCTCTCTTAACTTCTCCTTTCAGAATTTACATACTATAACATTTGGTGCATATATGTTTAATATTGATAATGCTTCATTATCTATGCTACCCTTTAGCAAGATATAGTGCCCTTTCTTATCTTTTAATTATATCAATTTTTGCTTTTGCTTGATCTGAGATCAGGATGTCTACTCCAGCTTTTTTCACTTCACCTTGAACCATAGTAGATTCTGCTTTAAGCTTTTATCTTTACTCTGTATGTATCACTCTGATTCCAGTGTGTTTCCTGTAAACAATATATTGTAGAATGGTGGATTTTAATCCAATCTGCTATCACCCTTTGCTTCATGGGGTTGTTTACCCTATTCACATTTATGGTTAAAATTTCTAATTCTGTATTTCCTTCCATCTAGTTTACCTCAGATTATGATTTTCTCTTTCATTTCTCCCTTACCTGCTTCCCCAATATTAAAATTATGAGCATAACTTGCCTCACATAGCCCTCCTTCTTTAGGATCCTTCCCTCCCCTTTAGAATCCCTCATCTTTTCTTAAAACTTTGCCTTACATTATCTGTATTCCCTTCTATTTAGCCTACTCTTTCCTTTTTTTTTTTCCTTTCCCCTCCAACTTTTCAATGAGGTGGGAGAAGTTTCTCTGTAAATCAAATATGTCTAATATTTTCTTTTTGAGCCAATTCTAATGAGAATAAGATTCACACTATGTTCATCCCCCCACCTCTTTCCCTTAGATAAAATAGGTTTCCTTTGCCTCTTCATGAGATGTAGTTCTTTTACTTTTCCCTTTTTCTGGTACAATTCCCTTTCCACCTCTAGATCCTTTTTTTTTTTAATAGTATAACAGTAAAACCAAATTATATATATACTCTTTATGTATACTCATAACAGAAATACAGATCTCAAGAATTCTTTTTACCTTTTTATGTTTCTCTTGAGTCCCATATTTGAAGGTCAAACTTTTTGTTTAGCTCTGGTTTTTTCATCAGAAGAAAATGGAATTCACCTATTTCATTTAATGGCATCTTCTTCCCTGGAAGAAAATGCTCAGTTAGGGCCTGGGTAAGTTATTCTTGTCTGCATATCAAATTCCTTTGCTGTTGGAATTTTTACAAATTGTTAAGTCATTAGAGTTGATAAAGACAATAATTATCTAATTTAGCATGGTTCAGTATCCTTGATCTAATCTTACAAGATGCTTTGGGCCAGAACCTGAAACAAGGTACTAAGTAGAACTAATTGATACAATACTTGTGTTTACAACTTTACTCATTGGAATTCACAAGTATGGGAGATTCACAAAGTTAACTCTGTAACTTTATGAATTCATACCTCCCTTGAAGCTCTTAGGGCTAGAGAGCACTCTGGGAAGAAACCCATAATCTCTCTCTCTCATATCCCACAATTCCTCTCTCTCATATATAAGAAACAGACAAAGGCTCTCAAGAGAATTCAGCTGAATTACATGTAGAGTGGAGCTGAATTGGAGGCTGAAGAAAGCAGAGATAGAAGCATAGGACAAAGCTGCAAGAGCTCTTGGAACTATATTGGAGACAATAAAAGATGTGAACTTTTTAATGGGATAATTATTGATCTGAACTGATACTAAAACTGCCTCCAGAAAGCCTCCCTGAGAAACCTGCTTTCTCCCAGAGAGAACCATCTATATATTATATTTAAAAGAAGAAAATCACCACACTTTGCCTATTGGAATATCAAAATCCAAGTCCTTCAGTCCTTTAATGTGGACACTGCTACATCCTAAGTAATTCTTATTATGTCTCCTCTGTATTTGATTTTTTTTTTTTCTGGCTGCTCATAGTATTTTTTCCTTATTCTGATAGTTCTGGAATTTAGCCATATTTCTTGAGGTTTTGATTTTGGGATCTCTTTCAGTAAGTGATCAATACATTCTTTCAAAGTCTATTTTACCTTCTGTTTCTATAACATCTGGACAGTTCTCTTTGATGATTTCCTGAAAAATAGTGTCTAGACTATTTTTTTCATCATGATTTTTCTGGGAGTCTAATAATCCTTGCATTATGTTTCCTAGATTTATTTTCCAGGTCTGTTCTTTCCCCAAGTAGTTATTTAACATTTTTTTTTTTTGTATTTTCTCTTCTCTTCTTTTCTTTTCTTTTTTTCTTTCTTTCTTTCTTTCTTTTTTTTTTTTTTGGTTTTGCTTAACTGATTCTTGGTGCCTCCTCTACTCCTTCATTTCCATTTTTTCAATTCTGATTTTTAATGATTTATTTTATTCATCTACTTGTTTTATTTCTTTCTGTAATTGTCCAATTGAGTTTTTAAATGAGTTGTTTTGCTCTATGGAATTTTTTTCCATTTTGTCAATTTTATTTTTTAAGGAATTATTTTCTTTTCCCAATTCACTAATTGTAGTGATTTCTTCTTTTCTATAATATGATGGTTCTCTGGGAGCAGGTTTCATGCGGAGGTTATGGAGGCAGCTTTTGTTTCAGTTCCAAGTAATAATCACTCAAATACAGCCAGGAGTTAAAATCCAATCTATTATTGTCTCTTCCAAAATAGTCCAGTTAGCTTTCTTTGGTTCCGAGACTTCTCATTGCTAGTCTTTTGCCTCTGCCAGCTTCTGCCTCTAGCTCAACTCTGACTCCTGGTTTCTCAATCTCCTCAAATGACTCCTCCACTGACTCAGCGCCTTTTATGCTCTTTTAGAGGTGTAAACTCAAAGGTTGACTCCTCCTCTGAGAGTGGGATTATGGGAGGTGTAATTTGTGAATCTCCCGGACTTGTGAACTCTAATGTGTGAGCTCTAATGTATAAACTCTCTTAAAGATATGAACTCTAATGTGTGAACCAATTACCTAAGCATTGTTTCTAGTGAGTTAACATCTTATTTCAAGTTCTGGCTCATAACAACTAATTCTCTTTTTCAGAGAGTTTTTTTTCTTCTTCCATTCTATCTTTTAATGAGTTCCATGTCTTATCCAGATCCTCTTGCAAAGTTTCCCTTTCATTTCCCCATTTTTCTTATAGCTCTCTTTTAAGATCCTTTTTAATTTCTTCTATGAGAACCTTAATGTGGTGGGGATCATATAATATCCACCTTTGTATCTAGAGACAATTGTTTTTAGTCTCCTCAGGGTTTGAAATCTGCTCTCTTTCAGTATAGAAACTATCTGTAGTTAGAGCCCACTTTGCCTTTTTACTCATTTAAACAAGAACAACAACAAAAGCTGCAGTCTGCTTTTGAGGCAATGTCATGTTACCAAGCTTCCTCAAAAGACAACAGGAAGTAGCAGTGAAGCAGCAGAGGGACAGCAGTGGCTGCACTGGGGTCAGCATTTGCACTGGGGTCAGCATCTGTGCTGTGATTAGTGGTTGCATGCTGAGATCATGTTGAGTCTCACCCAGTGCTGATTGGGGGTGGCCAGGTCCTGAGAGACTCTAGTATTTTGGGGTTATAGTCTTTACCCTTTGTGTTTATAATTTATCTGCTGATCTATTGGCTCGCTGACAGAGCAGAGTAGCCAACACTGTGGTAAAGTTCTCCCCACATATTTTCAGCCCACAAAGACCACCCCCACTCACTGTGGTCTGCTCAGTGTGAACTGTTTTCCATTCTCTTCCTGCCTATTTGCCTGAGTCTATGCCTGGCCTAGCCCTATTCCATACTCATGAGAACAAAAACAGACCTTTTCTGGTGAATTTTGAGATTATCTTCTCTTTGTAATGTGTTTTACTCCCAATATTTGTGGGTTTTAACAGTCAAGCACTAATTCCAAGGCTGAGTTTCTTAAAAATAGTTTGAGGGCAAAGGAGAGCTCAGAAAGACAAGTGTGTTTTTTATGCCATCTTGACACCACCCGCCTCATACAATTCTTTAAGGAAAAGATGTACCTTCAATGAAATGGACACTTTTTAAAAAAATGAGTGACAAAACTAATATTAAAAAGCTATTTGAAATAAAAGTTCAGAAAATAAAAGAATATTTTACAAAGGAAAATCAACCAGGAAAATAATGAACAAAAAGAAGTAGATTTTAAAGGATGAATGTTAATATTTTAATAGATAAAAGGTAGTTTAAAAAAGTTCTTTCAGAATCTTACTGCCATAAGGGAAGCTTTTGTGACAGAAGACCTATAAATAATTTTGGAATATTTTGAAGTATTGAATAAAATATACAAAGGAGAAGATTTGGGGAAGGCTATATGAGAACACAAAGGGAGAAAAGATTGGGTAACTTGTTTACTTACTTAATCATGTTGTACAAATGGAATTATATACAAACAGAAGAATTTGGAAGAGCAGGAATCACTTGAAATTCATGTCAATTTAAATTGGTTAAAAAGTGCATAACACATAGAATAAGAAGCACACTTAATTAAATATGGTTATACATATAATAAGAAAAGGGAAGAAGCATCTAAAGAGAAGGATGGATTATCCTTAAGCTTTGAGAGGTAATAGAAAAAAAGAACAAAAAGAGAGGAATATATCATGTTAAAATAAACGGGGGGAGAGGAAGATAGAGAACAAATGGTTTAAAAATAAAATAGAGGAAAATCAATAATTACATACTATAATTATAAAAGCTCATGTATAAAATAATGTATAATATAATAAGCTCATGTATAAAATAGAAGACTAGGTCAGATTGGATTAGAAAGCAAAAACCAGCAATATCATGTTGTCAAAAAAGAAATTTAAAATAAAAAACCTCACATAGAGCTAAAATAAGGAATTGGAAAAAAAAAGTTTTATTAAATGGTAGCTGAATGCTAGAAATGCTAGGACAGACATGCTGCTTTCAAAGTAGACAACAGAAAAAAATAGATTTAATTAAAATAGTTGAAGTAATAAAAAATTTCAATGAAAGATTACATAAATAATGAATTAACTTTGATATTAAACATATATGCATCTAGACCTAATGTCTAAATTCTTAAAGAAAAAAAATAAATAACTAATTGAATTACAAGTAGAAATAGAAAATAATAATATTAGAAAACATATATTAATCCCACCCATTTTAGGTAAATCTAACAAAAAGGAAACAAAAGTTAAAGAGCTAAATATAATTTGAGAATACATCTGTATAAATTGTTTTTATTTACATAAATAAAAAATAGCATTTTCACAAATAATAATCATGCATTAAAATATAAAAAATTTAATGTAGAAAAGCAGAAATATTATAGAAAGTTTATTAATAGTGTTACAGAGCAGACCTCCTTGTACTTCATCTTGTTGTTCATTTATTCTGTGGTGTCTGACTCTTGATGCCCTATGCCAACATTGTCCTTAGAGGTTTCTTGGCAAAAATGCTGAAGTATCTTTTTTCTTCAGTGAATTAGGGCAAACAGAGATTAAGCAACTTGCTACTTTGCCTCAAAATTTTAATGCATAATTTTATTCTACATTAATGTAGAGTAATGTAAAGTTTTACTTTATTTGAAATTCTGCAAAAATCTTTAAGTGAATGAAAAGGAGGAGATTCTAAGATCATTTAGAAAATGCTTTAATTTCAGAGCATCAATTGAGGAAAACAAGCAGCTGCATTATGGGACCAGAGTTACTTGGCATTGATATCAGTTTCTATTTTTATTCCCGTATCATTTGTTCATATCAAATTCCAGAAGGTTGCCCCTCTAGGTAACACACTCCATGCTGGCCAGACTTTCATTGTCTCAAACTGAGATGAAGAGAAAGAGAGATGTCCCCATCTCCTGTCCCTTCCAGTTAAAAAATCAAACAAATTGTGCACTGGGGAGGAGGGATAAAAATCTGCAGACTGGAACCTCTCTTACAGTAACATCCAACTCTTTCCATACATATTGAAGTCAAGTAAAAGTTGAAGAGTTTATACCAATTACTTATACTACATTTATAGTGTGAATGTTGGATTCAAAATTTATGTAAATTTATTAAGCTCTGTTAGTCATTTCACTAGCTAGCAAAAGATACAAAAATATAGAGTATGATTGACCAATGCATTAATAAAAGAATAGGAAACAATATCTTCCTGGAATCAGAATTGTATTAAAATATGCAATAGATACTGTGCATATAAAAAAGCAGGCAAAAAGTACAGTATTAGAATATGTTGTTCATTATTGAATACCTATTAGATATCATTTAATTTCCTAATTATACTTTCTAGGATCTAAAATATGGTGATAAACTTTTATGTTTTATGTTTATGTTATAGGTTGTTTATATATATGGCTCATTCTGTCAAATTTGCTTGCAGAACAGAAAATGGAAAATTATACTGAAAAACTTTTTTTGTATGTCTCCTCATTACTTTACTGAGATAAAATGAATGGCTATGCATCATCAAGTATTTCAGTATTTTGAAATAGGAAGCCAAATATGATCTTAATCATACTATTTACATGTTTCAACTGTTGAGTAAATGATTTTTTTTTGCAAATAAAGTAAATTAAGGCAATGACATTTCTTTTTTTTTTTTTTATTTAATAATAACTTTGTATTGACAGAATCCATGCCAGGATAATTTTTACACAGCATTATCCCTTGCAATCACTTATGTTTCGTTTTTTCCCCTCCCTCCCTCCTCCCCCCCCCCAAGATGGCAAGCAGTCCTATATATGTTAAATATGTAGCAGTATATCCTAGATACAATACATATTTGCAGAACCGAACAGTTCTCCCACTGCACAGGGAGAGTTGAATTCAGAAGGTAAAAATAACTCGGGAAGAAAATCAAAAATCAAATAGTTCACATTCATTTCCCAGTATTCCTTCTTTGGGTGTAGCTGTTTCTGTCCATCATTTATCCAATGAAACTCAGTTAAATCTCTTTGTCAGAGAAATCCACTTCCATCAGAATACATCCTCATACAATATCATTTTCGAAGTGTATAATGATCTCCTGGTTCTGCTCATCTCACTTAGCATCAGTCCATGTAGGTCTCTCCAAGCCTCTCTGTATTCATCCTGCTGGTCCTTCCTTACAGAGCAATAATATTCCATAACATTCATATACCACAATTTACCCAGCCATTCTCCAATTGATGGGCATCCATTCATTTTCCAGTTTCTAGCCACTACAAACAGGGCTGCTACAAACATTTTGGGACATACCGGTCCCTTTCCCTTTTTTAGTATCTCTTTGGGGTATAAGCCCAATAGAAACACTGCTGGATCAAAGGGTATGCACAGTTTGATAACTTTTTGGGCACAATTCCAGATTGCTCTCCAGAATGGCTGGATTCGTTCACAATTCCACCAACAATGCATCAGTGTCCCTGTTTTCCCGCATCCCCTCCAACATTCATCATTATTTTTTCCTGTCATCTTAGCCAATCTGACAGGTGTGTAGTGATATCTCAGAGTTGTCTTAATTTGCATTTCTCTGATCAATAGTGATTTGGAACACTCTTTCATGTGAGTGGTAATAGTTTCAATTTCTTCATCTGAAAATTGTCTGTTCATATCCTTTGACCATTTATCAATTGGAGAATGGCTTGATTTTTTATAAATTTGAGTCAGTTCTCTATATATTTTGGAAATGAGGCCTTTATCAGAACCTTTAATTGTAAAGATGTTTTCCCAGTTTGTTGCTTCCCTACTAATCTTGTTTGCATTCGTTCTGTTTGTACAAAGGCTTTTTAATTTGATATAATCAAAATTTTCTATTTTGTGATTGGTAATGGTCTCTAGTTCATCTTTGGTCACAAATTTCTTTCTCCTCCACAAGTCTGAGAGATAAACTATCCTATGTTCTTCTAATTTATTTATAATCTCGTTCTTTATGCCTAGGTCATGGACCCATTTTGATCTTATCTTGGTATGTGGTGTTAAGTGTGGGTCCTTGCCTAATTTCTGCCATACTAATTTCCAGTTATCCCAGCAGTTTTTATCAAATAATGAAATCTTATCCCAAAATTTAGAATCTTTGGGTTTGTCAAACACTAGATTGCTATAGTTGACTATTCTGTCTTGTGAACCTAACCTTTTCCACTGATCAACTAATCTATTTCTAAGCCAATACCAAATGGTTTTGGTGACTGTTGCTTTATAATATAATTTTAGATCAGGTACAGCTAGACCACCTTCATTTGATTTTTTTTTTTCATTAATTCCCTTGATATTCTCGACTTTTTATTGTTCCATATGAATTTTGTTGTTATTTTTTCTAAATCATTAAAATATTTTCTTGGAAGTCTGATTGGTATAGCACTAAATAAATAGATTAGTTTAGGGAGTATTGTCATCTTTATTATATTCACTCGGCCTATCCAAAAGCACTTAATATTTTTCCAGTTATTTAAGTCTGACTTTATTTGTGTGAAAACTTTTTTGTAATTTTGCTCATATAATTCCTGACTTTCCTTTGGTAGGTAGATTCCCAAATATTTTATGCTATCAACAGTTATTTTGAATGGAATTTCTCTTTGTATCTCTTGCTCTTGGATTTTGTTGGTGGTGTATAAGAATGCTGAGGATTTATGGGGATTTATTTTGTATCCTGCTACTTTGCTAAAATTATGAATTATTTCTAGTACCTTTTTAGTAGAATCTCTGGGGTTTTCTAGGTATACCATCATATCATCTGCAAAGAGTGATAATTTAGTTTCCTCATAAGGCAATGACATTTCAAGAGAACACTGATTCTTTAAAATTTATTTTTCTTCAATAAATTTTCTGTAGGAATAAAAATTCCAAGTTTTTCAAAGAACAGTACAATTGTAGATATATTCAAAAATTTAGTCACATGATTATATTCAATAAAAGCTATATCTTATTTTCTTTTTTAGCAAATTACCTATAATTATTTTATCATGCTAAGAATATCAAATAGAGTTTAAATTTTTAGAGCAAAAGCGAAAAATAGGTATACTCAGCTGAAATAAATGAAGCGTTGAAGTAAAGTCTTCAAATGAAAAATATATTTTGGACACTAAACTATTGGGGGGGGGTCATTTATCTTCTTTTTCTCATATGACCCAGAAAGACTGTATTGTAGAGACCTGCAGATAGTGAGGGATTTCTGGATAACAGATAACACCTTTCAGCCCAGAGGGAACTTGCTAACAATATCTGGTTTGACTCCCCAATTCCCTTTGATGCCTCTCACCCTTCCTGAGAAGTCAAGGTGGATGTGACCACCTGTGTTCTACTTGAAGCAAAGTTTACTTACAGTAAGAGGAATCTATATATCAGTATCAAGGTACTTAACACATGAGAGAAGTAGAAGAATGTGGTGATATAATGGTTCTATAGTTGGCACATGCTCAGTGTACTGTACTGATATAATTGTACTAAGGTATTTAAGGGCTGAGAGGACTTGAAATAAAAATACTCCATTTTTGACCATCCTCATGGGTCTTCTGCCTTTATTATTCCTCCACTAAGTCCAAGGACTTGGGCTGCTCCTGAGATCCTCCAGAGAACTAGTCCAGATGATAGATTTTGCCACTCCAGGGTGGGGGCTCTAGAAAGCACATTATATTTTAGCACCTCAATTTGAGGGCTCTAGAAAGTTCACTATACTGTATACTTTTTTATAATAGTTTTTCTTTTCTTTCTTTCTTTTTTTTTTTCCTCCAAGGCAATTGGAGTTAAGTGACTTGCCCAGGATCACACAGCTAAGAAGTGTTAAGTGGCTGAGACCAAATTTGAACTCAGGTCCTCCTGACTTCAGGACTATTGGTCTATCCACTGCACCATCTAGCTGTCTCCAAGCTTCTTATTTTCAAAACACATGAAAAGATAGCCTTCAACATTCACCCCTGCAAAACCTTGTGTTCCAAACTTTTCTCCTTCTATTCCTCCCATCCTCTCTCCCAGAAAGCAAGTAATTTAATATATGTTAAACACGTGCACTTCTACTGCACACATTTCCACATCTATCGTGCTAAACAAGACAAATCACATCAAAAAGAAAAAAATGAGAAAGATAAAAAAGCAAGCAAACAACAATAAAAATACTACATTGTGATCCACATTCAGTCCCCACAAGTCTCTTTCTGGATGCAGATGGCTGTCTTCACAGCAAGTCTATTAGAATCATCCTGAATTGTTGAAAAATAGCTACATCCATCAGAATTGTACATCACATAATCTTGATGTTACTGTGTACAATGTTCTCTTAATTCCATTCACTTCACTTAGCATCAATTCATGTAAGTCTCTCTAGGTCTTTCTGAAATCATCCTGTTAATCATTTCTTATAGAACAATAATATTCCACAACATTCATGTACCATAATTTATTCAGCCTTTCACCAGCTTGCCACTACAAAAAAAATAAGCTACAAATATCTTTGTACATAGATCCTTTTCCCTTTTTCATGATCTCTTTAGGAGTTGAGACACTTCTGGATCAAAGGTGATGTGTAGTTTAATATCCTTTTGGACTTAGTTCCGTATTATACTCCAGAATGGTTGGCTCAATTCATAACTTCACCCACAATGTATTAGCATCCCAGTTTTCTCACATCTCTTTGAACATTTATCACTATCTTTTCCTGTCATCCTAGTCAATTTGAGAGGTGTATAGTGAGTGGTACCTCAGAGTTGTCTTAATTTGGATTTCTTTAATTAATTGTGATTTGGAGCATTTTTTCACGACTAGAAATAGTTTTAATTTCTTCAGTTGAAAAGTGTCAGTTCATATCTTTTGACCATTTATCAATTGGAGAATGACTTGTATTCTTATAAATTTGAGTCAATGGCTCTATAGTTTTGTAGAAGTATTTGACATGTCTGTCAGAGACCCCTTTATATCTCAAATTATATAATTAAGAATTAAAAGGGACTTTCAAAATCACCTTGAGTTTATTTTATTGCCTTACTTTTCTTTACTGATCCCCCAAAACTGATCTTTCTCTTTGAACAAAGAAAAACAATTATGTGTAACTAAATAAAATGAAGACGGTGTCTCACTATCTCACATTTACAGTCATCTCCTAACCCAAATGAAAACAGGGTGGGACCTTTCCTCTCCTCTCCTCTCAGGACACGGTTATACAACATTTCTTGATTCTACTGTTCTTTTCATTTATATTGTTGATACTATTCTGTGTATCATTTTCTTTCAAAAGTCTCATTACATGAGACCTAGGTAACTATAGGATAGTGGAAAGAGTGCTGCACCTAAAGTTAAAGAAGTGAAAGCTCATACACTTTCTCTATTATTTACTCCCAGTGGAACCTTGGGCAAGTCATTTAATCTTTCAGGGTCTCCATTTCCCTTTCTATTTTTGAAGTAAACATCCTTTTGTAAAAAACTACTTGATAGTAAGTAGATAAATGAGACACTAGTCATTGCCACCTAAATTTGGGAGTTTGGTGGAGTAAATAGTTGGTAGGGATAAAAACTAAAGGTATTAGAGAAGAAACATCTCTAAACATCTCTAAACCATGCATCATACCACTAGTACTCTGAGAAAGAGATGTAGCAGCCTGACTTTGGAATAGTCGATCATTGCAATAGGTTCAAAATCTATTTTTTGGAAGGGACCCTAGAGGCCAACTCTCTCATTTTATGCATGGTGAAAATGAAGTTCGAGAAATTTAAGTAACTTTTTTAAGGTCACTTACTAAGCAAGTATCAGAAGTAGAATGTAAACTAATATCCTTGAACTCCATGGATAATTCCTACTTTCTGTAGATATTATGACATTGACAAATATGCTGTCATTTTGCCAGTGTTCAAATAAGAACTTAGATGTAGCAACAGAGCAGAAAATAGACTTCAGATTAGCAATAGGTGAAGGGAAACATTTCATAAGCTAACATGTTGTCGTCATGACTGTTTCATCCAACAATTGCCCCTAAACAAAATTCATTTCCCCAATAATTTTGACTATGGAATTTTGAGTAGAAGGCTCTTTGGAAAGATGATTTCCAAGGACTAAATCATATGAATTGGCATATGAGAGTTCAAATATTAGTGGGACTGTGCAATAAACAATTTGGTTAGATCTGACAAGCTTATTCTACGCTATTTCTCTCTTTTCCAACTTCTATTTTCTCAGGTGATAGCTTATTTTTTTCAGTGAACTTATAACTGATAGTGAATATGGAAATTTGATTCAATTTTCTTATATATTAAATGGTTAACTTTCATAATCATTAGATCACAAAAACAAGTATTAGAACCATTAACCTCAGAAATATCTACTTTGAGAATCCTTATAAAGCAAAATATATTGTATGTCAATTATTTTTATTTTTATTCTGAGCTTCAACAAATTAAATTGAATGGATACTACATACAAAGAGTAGAGCAGAAAGAGAAGATTGTAGATGAAACTGCAGGTCATTATCATATACATCATGCTATTCATTTTAAGCATATAACAAGAGCAATGTCTCAAAGACAAATACATTTTCAAAGAATTCTGTACCCTTGGACTTCTATCTCAGAATGTTTCATCAAACTACTCATAACAAATTTCTTCTAGTCTTTAATAGGAGTTAAGCTACGTATGAGTGGTTTTACAAAAGAATTGGGAAATTCAGCAATGCATAAAGTAGTAGGCTTTTTGTGATCTAATTTTATTTTCATAGGAGGAGGAATGAAGGCCTAAAATAAAATATATAGGAATAGGGATATAAGGAAGCAAAATGGAAAAGGTTAAATAAAAATGGTTGTTGGCCCTCAGATCTGTGGGGATAATTCAAAAGATTTGGGTCATAATCATTCTGTGTTTTCTGTTACCAAAACTTTAGCAGCAAATATTTTCTAGATGGATAGATATGTGCTACTAAAAGAAATAACTAAAACTCAGTTTACAGATCAAATATATTCGAGAAAATTTTATTGAAGAATGTAGTAGTTACTGATGTCTCAAATTTGTAGTGAATATGGTGAGAAAGAATAAAACCTGCCATATACTTTGTGGGTGATTCTAGGTAAAAAATGATCTCCAACTTTATTAAATTCCTGGTAACATGTTTTGTATGTTTTAACAAATTATCAGCATCTCTATGGGTGCTGTATGACCCATTATGTATTATTATGTATGAGCACATGTCTTCATCAGCAATTCAATTTGAGCATTTATGCTTATAGAGGAGACACTATCTTTATCTCTGATACTACTTACCAGTAAATACTTTATTAAAAATCTTGAAGAGACAGAAATGCTATATCCTTAGGATATACATTGTTACACTTAGCACAACATTTTTTAAAAATAATGATTTGTCATTTTAGCGACATAGCTTTCACACACACACTGAGGGCTCTTGACAGTCAGTGATGGAGGTGACTGTTGTCTTGAGCTTTTCTTTTTAATAATTAACTTGAAGTTGGCACATCTTTAGAGGCAACTGTTACCTTTAAACAGTTAGATTGCTCAATCAAAGTGTTAATAATACTGACAAGTGATAACAAAAGCAAAACAAAGTAAAACAAAAAACAGGATTTTAGGTATCACAGCTATAAAATAGGTCAAGTTATTTTGTAAAATTTCATGAGATTTCAGATTTTGTTAATCATATATTGTTTTCACAAAAATCATGATTATACATTTTAGAATTGTTTGTGCTACCAAATTTATGCTAATTTAATCTAAATATAGCTAACAATAACTTCATGTGTTATTTTATTTCTGAAGCATCCCTTATCAGTGCTCAATAGTTATCCAGGTATGCCTGAGCTCTGATTACCTTATTATCACTTTTTCACATGGAGATTTTTTTTTGGTAGAAGAATTCTACATAGTCAATACCTGTAACCCCCAAGTTTTCTTAGAACTCCAAATAGAAAACCATAAACTTTATATTGAGTGATGTCATATTTTATAATTTTGTAGGCTTTAAGGAGATCATTAATAATTACGTAATGATTTTCTGTCATCCATTTTCTCAAAAAAAATTTTTTTGGTCATGTTTTTGTAACCTTTAAAAATTACTTCCACCCAATTATTCAACTTCATTGTTCCCCTTATTTAAGATCCTACAAATATTTGCTCTTTTATTTTAGTATCACTGATTCTTGGAACTTCATTTCTATATGAAGAAAGTCTGAACCATTACTATCCACTACCTTGATTTTTTTTAATTAAAATTGTTTTGTATGGAAAAGTGGAAAAGTGCAAAGAAATTTTTGTCATAACAAATCAGTGGTTGGCTTATGATATTTTTATTTATTAGAATTATTTTTCCCTTCAAAACAAGAATTTTCACGTGGTCTTTTTCTATTTCCCTCTGCTTTCACAAAAGCAATAGTATTTGTAGCCCCAATTTTTAATCTTAAAGTGTTCAATGTCATATATCTACTAATATGGAAAAATGATTCTTAAAATAAAGTTCATGATTTGACATAACCTGCTTTCTTTTTTTACAGGATATGTTATTTCTTCATCCACAAGAAAAATATATTAAGACAAATTAAAATCCCAGTGGCAATTTAGATCTGATTTACATGTTAATAGTGATCTTGGGAAGTAAATATTTCAAATGGGAATCACGACCTTGATATTATCTTAGTTCATCAAACTAATTTTCATCATTTACAATCTGAATCATAAGGCTCATTTTAATCATCCAAATTCCAAGTTTATGATGGTTATGAAAAAGATAGTTTTTTTCCCTATGCAAATCTCATTTGGCCACTGGTGGAAAACCTGTATATGATACGTTTCATGTGGAATTTCTGATATGTTTTATTATGCATAATTTGCAACTTCTGAAATGGACTTTTTCTTCCTTCTGAATCTTAGGAATCTCCAGAAACCTGTAATTACATTAATTTTTTAGCTATTAAGTAGACTAGCAAAAACTATGCAGCACAAGTGAAGAGTTCATGTTTTATTTTCTTTTTCTTCTTTTTTTTTGTCAACAAAACAGAGTGAATGAATGGCAACAGATATAGGGACATTAAAAACAGTGAACATTTGTGAATTGAAAAGAGATACTAAGTTCTGTTATTGTGTTTGGGATTCTTACATCTTGAGGATGTTCTTCAAACTTTGATTTTTTATTGCTCTCAGACATTAATGACAGATATATGAGGTGAGGAGGTCTGTTATGGTCAGGTTTAGCACAATGAAACCAAGAATGCCAAACATTACCTTAAATAATCTTTAAAGGTTGATAATGTAAATATGAAACTCAAAGTAACAATATGAAACTGAGTATGGCTAGAAAGTATAAGGTTAAAAAAGTGTAAGGACCTTAGAGTGATCTTCAAAAATCTGACCATGGATTAATGGGGATTAAAAAGATTTTTGAAGACAGAGATTTGTGGGCCAGCCAAAGTTAGAAGATGTGTAATTGATTAAGAAATTGAGAATGTCAAGGAATCTTCAGGCTAGTAGGAGGAGAGCCAGAGGAGAAAAGTGCCCATGAAACTGAGGGAGAAGTGAACACCCAGAAAGAAAGGATAGCCATCATTATCAGAAAGTGAAAAGAGTTTAAGATAAAAACTAAGAAAAATCAAAAGAAATAAAACAATGGTTTTTTAAAAAGATTTTTTAAAAATTAAAGCTTTTTATTTTTCAAAACAGTGGAAAATTCTTCAACATTTGCCCTAACAAAACCCTGTGTTTCAATTTCCCTCTCCTTCCCCAATGCCTTTCCCTAGATGGCAAGTAGTCCAATATATGTTAAATGTGGAAATATATGTTAAAATATGTATACATATTTATTTATTTATTTAATAATTTTTTTATTGACAGAACCCATGCCAGGGTAATTTTTACATTATCCCTTGCACTCACTTCTGTTCCGATTTTTCCCCTACTTCCTTTCACCTCCTCCCCCAGATGGCAAGCAGTCCTATACATGTAAAATAGGTTTATGTATACATATTTATACAATCATTGTGCTTCACAAGAAAAAAAAAAGAGGGAAGCAAAATAAAATGCAAGCAAATAAAATGCTATGTTTTGAACTACACTCAGATCCCACAGTCCTCTTTCTAAATGTAAATGGCTCTCTTCATCACTGAACAACTGGAACTGGTTTGAATCATTTCATTATTGAAGACAGCCATATCCATCAAATTTGATCATCATATAATCTTCTTGCTGTATACAACGATCGCCTGGTTCTGCTCATTTCACTTCGCATCAGTGCATATAAGTCTCTCCAGGCCTCTGTGAAATCATCTTGTTGGTCATTTCTTATAGAACAATAATATTCCATAATATTCATATACAATAATTTATTCAGCCATTCTCCAACTCATGGGCAGCCACTCATTTTCCAGTTTCTTGCCACAATAAAAAGGGCTGCCACAAACATTTTTGTACATGTGAGTCTCTTTCCTTCTTTTAAGATCTTTTTGGGATATAAGCTCAGTAGAAACCCCCTGGATCAAAGGTATGCACAGTTTAATAACCTTTTTGAGCATAGTTCCAAATTGCTCTCCAGAATGCTTAGATCAGTTCATAATTTCACCAATAATGTGTTAGTATCTCAGTTTTCCTCTATCCCCTCCAACATTTGTCATTATCTTTTCCTGTCATCTTAGCTGTCTGAGAGATGTGTAGTGATATCTCAGTTGTCTTAATTTGCATTTCTCTGATACTGATACTGATTTAGAGCCCCATTTCATATGATTAGAAATAGTTTCATTGTCTTCATCTGAAAAGTGTCTGTTCATATACTTTGACCATTTATCAATTGGAGAATAGTTTGAATTGTTATAAAGTTGAGGCAATTATCTCTATATTTTAGGAATGAGGCCTTTATCAGAACCTTTGGATGTAAAAATGTTTCCACAATATATTACTTCCTTTATAATTTTGTCTGCATTAGTTTGATTTATACAAAAATTTTTTTTAACTTAGTATAATCAAAATGATCTATTTGGTGATCAATAATGATCTCCATTTCTTCTTTGATCACAAATTCCTTCCTCCTCCACAGATCTGAGAGGTAAACCATCCTATATTCTTCTAATTTGTTTTTAATATCATTCTTAATGTCTAGATAAATAACCTATTTTGACTTTATCTTGGTAAACACTGTTAGATGTAGGACAATGCCTAGTTTCTGGAATACTAGTTTCCATTTCCCCAGTAGTTTTTGTCAAATTGTGAGTTCTTATCCCCAAAGCTGGAATCTTTGTGTTTGTCAAACACCAGATTGCAATTGTTATTGACTATTTTGTCTTGTGAACTACTATTCTATTTCTTAGCCAGCACCAAATGGTTTTGATGACCACTGCTTTATAATATAGTTTTAAATCTGGTAAAACTAGACCACCTTCATTTGCATTTTTTATTAATTCTCCTGAAATTTTTGACCTTTTCTTCTTTCAGATGAATTTTGTTGTTATTTTTTCTAGGTCAGTAAAATAGTTTCTTGGTAGTTTGACTGGTATAGCACTAAACAAATAGGTAGTATTGTCATGTTTATTATTATATCACTTGACCTATCCATGAATGTTTGAAATTTTTCCAGTTGCTTAGATTTGACTTTATTTGCATGGAAAGTGTTTTGTAGTTTTGCTCATTTAGACCCTGAATTTCCTTTGGCAGATAAATTCCCAAATATTTTATGCTATCAAAAATTATTTTAAATGGAATTTCTCTTTGTTATCTCTTACTGTTGGATTTTGTTAGTGATATATAAAAATGCTGGTGATTTATGTGTATTTATTTTGTATCCTGCAACTTTGCTAAAGTTGTGGATTATTTCTAATAATTTCTAATAATAAATATTTCTAATAATTTAGAATAACTCTACTAATTGATTCTCTCGGATTCTCTAAGAATGCCATCATATCATCTGCAAAGAGTGATAATTTGCTTTCCTCATTACTTACTTTAATTCCTTTAATCTCTTTTTCTTCTCTTATTCCCAAAGCTATTATTTCTAATACAATATTGAATAGTAATGGGGATAATGGGCAACCTTGTTTCATCCCTGATCTTATTAGGTATGGTTCCAGTTTATCCTCTAAACCTAAATACAAGGGTGTATGATGATCATTTGAGAAGGAAATAGAGTCAAGCATTATAATAGATTTCTTTTCATATAACAGATTTTGTCCACAAGATAGAGAAGATAGGAGCTTACTGTATTAAATAATTATGCTTGTTAATTAGATGCCAATTAGCCCATGTATTGCCCATCTAAAATTTGGCAACAGAGGAAAGAAAGACCTGATAGCCTTATTTACACATTTACTTCTCACTTCCTCCATTACTTGTCTCTCTCTCATATACTGGTTTGTCTGATAATGTATTATTTTTTGTAACTGATGCTATTCCTAGAAGTGAATGTATATTTGATTCATTTACATATATCCCAAGTTGTAAGCAGGGATCTTTTTTTTCTTTGCCAATAGTTTTGGTAAACTATATACAATAATTTACCATCTCACAAACATCAGAATAAAGTGAAATAACTTTTGAATATAAAGCTTTATCAGGTCATTGTGGACATATTTACTTTAATATTATAATTGAAATGTACATTGAATTTTTATTAGGGATTCTCTAAAGGTTATTTTACAGAGGAGATGGTTACAATTGCATATACCCTATCCAGAGATGTTTTCCCCCAAGCAAAATGATCCTGCAAGGAATAGGATTTTACATTTATAATAAAAATCACAATTAAAGATGAAAATTTTTTGTCTTAGCTTTGAGCAAGGTTAGACAGTGTCATTGAACTAAAACTTAGGAACTTAACCCCAATCCTTTTTTTTTTTTCCCTTGGAGAACCATTTGGAAAATCACTAAAGGAAAAGGATAATTATTCAGCCACACAGTGTTAATTAGGCATATGTATATAAGGGTATTCTTCTAAGCTATTAACTTAGAGAGAAAGGCAAAAACATGCCTTTATCCACAAGAAACATATTCTAATGGAGGAAATAACTGGTAAATAACTTGGTACCTATGAGAGCTGCACCACACACACACACATACACACACAGAGACACACACGAACATATAGAATGTATGTTTATATTTATATTTGATATATAGCACAGTTTCATGACTGGAACATAAACACTTGTTTACTCTTTCTTCAAGCTCAGAGAAAGCCTGGCACTGGCCAAAACAATATAATAACCATATGATTTTTGCCAGTGAGTGACCTCAAAATATTGTTTTATGCCAAACTCAAGGAATACAGAATGTCTCCTAATATATTAGCATTTCCCCCTTTTAGCCAAAAGGGGTGAGAGGGATTTAATGGAATACCTTCTCTTCTGGCCAATAAAAGGGATGAATTATGAGCCAAAATGCCACAAAAGATTGGTTGGGCTGAAATAAACATTTTTTTTTTAAATTTCAGGAAATCTGTGCTTTGAGGGAATCTATTGGGGAAATGTGTGTTTCAGGCATTTTTACTTGCTATTATATATTTGCAAGCAGAAAAGAGAATAAGGTCAAGGATATATAGAGAGAAAATGCTACCACATGTTTGAATCAGGGCCTTGGTAATTGGGCACATAACAAAAGGGAAAAAAAAATTAAGAAGCAATCCTCAGCCCTTCTCTGGAATCTTGAGACAGCTGTCTCATATGGATTTAGTTGCTTCTGGATCCATACTAGAAAAACAACAAGGTCCCAAATTTGGTGTACCTGGAGGGTTCTGTCCACTCAAGAGAAAGAGCTTCCTTAATATGATCCAGGAGTTCAAACCCAGGAATTTAGCAGCTATGTGACTAGTCAGAAGGAATTACTGGGCCCTTAGAGAAAACTCTTTGCATGAATCTTTGAATCTGGGTTTCTGGTCATAATAACAAATAATTCAGAGTTTCTAAACAACACATACAGATGATACAATTTCTTCCCCACACAGTTTTAAGTACAAATAATGTAATGCAATTTTTCTCTCAATTCACATAATTAAATAATTCCCTTGTAAGATAAAATCAAATTAATTAGAGCTCTCATAATGATTTTTTTTTTTGAGAAGGGAGATTTTCACATCACAAAAGTAATAAAAAAAAATTAAACACAACTACAATCAAGTCTTCTTGTATTCTAATGACTCAATTTCAATAGCTATTTAGGCAGTACATTTTAAGTCCCAGATGTCTCATATAATCATCTGGTCCCTAGATGTCTTTTCTTAAATGGTATTCTTATTCTTGGGACAATTCTAAAAGAAGCTCAGCTGCTCTGGTGAAAAATCTCTAAATAATTCTCCTACTATTTTGAATTAAATTTGGTTCTCCAATTTAGAAGAATTTTGGTTCATATGTCATTTGTTGTTTCTATCCTTAAAGTCTTAGGATTCTCTTACCTCAGATAACAAAATATCACTCAACATAAATTAGGGATTGAAATTCTTTACTGATCTTTCCCTAGCATTTAACATATCATTTATAATTCACTTGTAAATTAAAACCAACCCTATTCTGGGACTTCAGACTTATAGAAAATACCTGATAGTTGAGTCATCATTAATTTACTAAAGCTATATTTTTAGCCATGTTATACACATTCATAATTATCAAGAATTTAAAATGACAATTCCCTCTTAGATATTATTATCCTCTTTAGAAGAAAATACAACTTATTAATTTACTAATTTTCAAATATCTTTTTAATCACTACATTCTGAAAGCCCAATTCATGTGTAACAACATCTGGAATTAAAAGTTGCTTTGTCTAACAACATTTCCGTTACAATGGTTTCTCAAATTTGATAATATAAGAGAGTTCAGAAATGCAACAATAACACAAACAATATCATGTATTTAAAACATGAAACAAAATGTCAGATGACATCAATTCCATTTTCAAATTATCCCATGTAGAAATAGATAATCTTATCACCTTTAGCATTTTAAAAACTTTTAAGTGTTATCAGGTATGAAACAATTGCATTAAACTAAAGATATAATGTAGTGTTTACTTTACAATAATTGTATTATTTTGTTCTATACAATTATGGAAAGTGGCCAACATTAAAATTATTTGTACAGATCAGAAAATTGAGAAAAAGTGGAGATAACTCACCTAAGATTACATAGCTAATAAATTTCTGCAAATGGAATGTAATTCAAATTTCTCTACATTTTCTCAGCATTCTTAAAAAAAATGTCTTTAAGAAATTGATCTGAAACAGATTTTAACAAGGAGAGGGTCTTTGACCTGGAATCGAAGGAGCCTTTTTGCTTTAAATAGTCTTTTCTCTTTTCATGGCCAGAAATATATTTTAAAAAAAAGGATTAACAAGAAGTTGCTCTAACGTGCACCATTTATCTTTTTTCTTTTTTAATTTCTTCACTCTGGAATGACTTCTGAACAAGCTGGCTTCCTTTATTGCCCTAGAACAATGACATTATTAATCTTGCTGTTTACTTTTAAAACTTTTATAAAATTTAATCCTTGTTTTTCCTTAAAATAAATTCTACAGAATGGTACATGGAAATTTGCTAAGATATTTTAAATGGAATGAATTCCTGGAATTATTCCAAAGTCCTGGGAGTTCTTTCCTGTAATATTTTAATGATTATTTTTCAAACAAAGGGTTGCTACAAACATTTTTGCACATGTAGGTCTTTTCCCTGTTTTATTATTTCTTTGCTATACATACCCAGTGGTGACACTGATGGAGCAAAGGCTACACACAATTTCATAGCTTTGTGGGCATAATTCCAAATTGCTTTCTAGAATAGTTGGTTCAGTTCAGAACTCCATCAACAATGCATTAAAGACATAGATAGTCTTACACCTAACAGTGTATACCAAAATAAGGTTGAAATGGATTCATGATTTAGACATGAAGAATATTATTATAAACATATTAGAAGAATATAGGATAGTTTACTTCTCAGATCTGTGGAAGAGGAAGGAATTTGTGACCAAAGAAGAACTGGAGATCATTACTGATCACAAAATAGATAATTTAGATTATATTAAGTTAAAAAAAATTTAAAAACTAATGTAGACAAGATTAGAAGGGAAGAAATAAACTGGGGAAATATTTTTACATCTAAAGGTCCTGACAAAGGCCTCATTTCTAAAATATATAGATAATTGACTCCAGTTTATAAGAATTCAAGTCATTCTCCAAATGATAAATGGTCAACGGATTTGAACAGACAATTTTCAGATGAAGAAACTGAAACTATTCCTAGTCATATGAAAAAGTGCTTTAAATCACTATTGATCAGAGAAATGCAAATTAAGACAACTCTGAGATACCACTACACACCTTTCAGACTGGATAAAATGCCAGGAAAAGATAAAGATGAATGTTGGGGGGATGTGAAAAAAGTGGGACACTAATACATTGTTGGGGAAGTATGAATGGGATCCAACCATTTTGGAGAGCAATTTGGAAATATGCTCAAAAAGATTATCAAACTTTGCACACCCTTTAATCCAGCTGTGTTACTACTGAGCTTTTATCCCGAAGAGATCTTAAAGAAGGGAAAAGTACCCATGTGCAAAAAGGTTTGTGGCAGCCTTTTTTGTAGTGGCAAGAAAATTAAAACTGAGTGGCTGCCCACGAGTTGGAAAATGGCTGAATAAATTATGGTATATGAATATTATGGAATTGTTCTGTAAGAAACAACCCACAGGATGATTTCAGAGGGGGCTGGAGAGATTTACATGAACTGATGCTAAATGAAATGAGCAGAACTAGGAGATCATTATACGCAGCAACAACAAGATTGTAAGATGATCAATTCTGCTGGACTTGGTTCTCTTCAAAAGTGAGATGATTCAAACCAGTTTCAATTGTTCATTGATGAAAAGTGCCATTTACATCCAAAGAGAGGACTGTGGAAATTGAGTGTGGCTCACAACATAGCATTTTCACTCTTTTTATTGTTTTCTTGCTTGCATTTTATTTTGCTTCTCTCTATTTTTTTGATTTGGTTTTTCTTGTGAGGCACAATAATTATATAAATGTATATGCATATATTGGATTTAACCTATAATTCTATTATGTTTAACATATGTTGGACTACTTGTCATCTAGAGGAGAGTGTGGGAAGAAGGGGAGATTGTTGGAACACAAGGTTTTGTAAATACTAATGTTGAAGAATTGCCCATGCATATGTTTTGAAAAATAAACAGCTTTAATAATAAAACAATAGATAGTTTTAAGAAAACACACAATTGTAGTCCATATAAATGCACATAGTTATTGAGGAATGCATTTTTAACTTTACAAAGGCATGCAATTGAAAAAACAACAGAGCCATGCAAAAGGACAAGAGGCACACAGTTATACCTTTACAGATATGTGTGTTTATGTGGGAGAAACAAGCAACAAATAGCAGAGGCACATAGAGCGGCCAATTATCAGAATTATGTAATTTAAGAAAAGATACCCTTATTAAAGTGGTCAGAAGTGAATCAGATCACAAAAGTAGTTCTGCAGTTTTCTCACAAAGAATGGTGTGTTCAATCAAAGAAGGAGCTCAAAAGACTGGGGCAGGTATAAGGACAGAGGACTTGCCAGATAAGGTGGGCAGAAAGGTCAATCTCCAAAGAAATAAATATTGCCTAGTGATTAGTCTATTCCCACAAGTACTAGAAAGTCTAATGACTTGATTTCACTTCTGATACCAATAGTGTTAACGAGACCAAATGGACCTCTAACCTGTGGATGACTGAACCTGAACAGAACAGGTTAGTAACAGGAAAGTGAGGAATCAAAAAGAAATTTAATTTCAAAATGACTTATAAGTAAGAATACATTTGCTAGGAGCTCTGCCCCAAGTAGGGGAGCTTGAGGCAGTATGGAAAGATCTCAATACTTTCTTTTTGCTTGTTGATAATTTTAAAAAGCATCTGATATGGTAAAGCAAAATAGCACCCTATAGGATCTCTTACCTCAAACTTTCCACTCAATTATGAAAGAATCATTGAATATATATAATAACAGAAAGAATTGTATTAGATGGTCTTCTCATCTTTAGTTTCCAAAGAAGCAAAGGGCAGGTAAATTTATGCTTGTCAAAAGCATTTGCTCCTGTCAAGGGTAGAATCCAAATAGAAGTAGGATTCTCTAAAGATAGTTCATCACTCTAATAAAGCTTTACTGATTGCAATAAGCTCTAGACTATTGTAGATACACTTAAAATATATTTATCATGCTGCATAAGATAAATCAGATCAAAAAGGGAAAAAAAGCAAGCAAACAACAACAAAAAACATGAAAATATTCTTTCAGTCCTCACAGTCCTCGCTCTAGGTACAGATGATTGTCTCCATCACAAGTCCACTGAAATTGGCTTGAATAACCTCATTGTTGAAAAGAATTTTGATTACATTAAATTAAAAAGGCTTTGTACAAACAAAACTAATGCAATCAAAATTAGAAGGGAAGCAATAAACTGGGAAAAAATTTTTACAGCTAAAGGGTCTGATAAAGGCCTCATTTCCAAAATATAGGGAATTAACTCTAATTTATAAAAAATCAAGCCATTCTCCAATTGATAAATGGTCAAAGGATATGATAGAGAATTTTCGGATGATGAAATTGAAACTATTTCTACTCATATGAGTGTTCCAAATCACTACTAATCAGAGAAATGCAAATTAAGACAACTCTGAGATACCACTACACACCTGTCAAAATTCCTAAGATGACAGGAAAAAATAATGATGAATATTGGAGGGCATGCAGGAAAACTGGGACACTGATGCATTGTTGGTAGAATTGTGAATGAATCCAATCATTCTGAAGAGCAATCTGGAATTATGCCCAAAAAGTTATCAAACTGTGCATATCCTTTGATCCAGCAGTTTTACTAGTGGGCTTATATACCCAAAACGATACTAAATAAGGAAAAGGGATCTTATGTGCCAAAATGTTTGTGGAAGCCCTTTTTGTAGTGACTAGAAACTGGAAATTGAATGGATGCCCATCAATTAGAGAATTGTTGGACATATTGTGATATATGAATATATGGAACATGATTGTTCTGTAAGAAATGACCAGTAGGATGAACACAGAGGGGCTTGGAAAGACTTACATGAACTGATGCTGAGTGAAATGAGCAGAACCAAGAGATCATCATACACTTCAACAACAATACTGTTGAAGATGTATTCTGTTGGAAATGGATATCTCTGACAAAGAGAAGATCTAATTCAGTTCCAATTGATCAATGATGAACAGAATCAGCTACACCCAGAGAAGGAACACTGGGAAATGAGTATATACTGTTTGCATTTTTGGTTTTGTTCCCAGGTTATTTTTACCTTCCGAATCCAATTCTTCCTGTGCAACAAGAGAACTGTTTGGTTCTGCCCACATATATGTTCTAGGATATATTATAACATATTTACAAGACTGCTTGCCATCTAGGGGTGGGGGGAAAGAGGGAAGGGAAAAATCAGAAGTGAGTACAAGGGATAATGTTGTAAAAAATTACCCATGCATATGTAATGTCAATAAAAAGTTATAATTATTTTTTAAAAAGAAAGTAAATAAAAAAAGAAAAGCAAAAAATAACAAAAAAAAAAAAAAACCAACAACAACAAAAAGAACTTTCATCATAGACAGCTTTTATAAAGAAAGTGAAGACCAGACATCAAATGCTGAGGTTCTTAAAGGCAAATCAACTCCAGATGAAGCCCCAAAAGAGATATGATCTGGTTCCCATTTTAAAAGACTTTTTTTGGAAGATTTCATAAGGAATCTTAAAAGAGAGTTAGAAGAAAAAGGGGGAAAGGAATATGAGATCTTTGCAAGAAAGGATGGGAAAAACATATAACTCCCTACAAAATAGATCTGATGAAATAGAAAAAGCATATAGTTTTGTTTTGTTTTGTTTCTAGGAAACAGATTTGAAAAAGATTCCAATACATTGAAAAACAAAAATTGTTAAATCGAAAAAAATGCAATGAACAAAACAATTCAATTGGTCAAATAAAAAAAAAGGAGCTTAAAAAAAAGTAACTGAAGAAAATAATCCACTAAAAAGTAGAATTGAACAAATGTAAGTAAATGACTCAATAAATTTCAAGAATCAGTTAAACAAAAACAAATTTAAAAAAAGAAGACAATATGAAGTACCTAGAAAAAAAAAACTGACCAAGAAAATAAATTTAGGACAGATAATCTAAGGATTATTGGACTTCCAAAGCCATGATTAAAAAAAGAACCTAGACATTATTTTACAGAAAATTATAAAGGGACCTGTCCTGATGTCTCAGACTCAGAAGGTAAAATAGCAATTGAAAGAATTTTCTGATAACCTCTTGAAAGAGACCTCAAAATTAAAACCCCAAGGATTATAATGGCTAAATTTCAGAACTATTGTGCCAAGGAAAAGATATTGCAAGCAGCCAGAAAGAAACAATTTAAATACTGAGGAACCATAATTAGAATTACCCAGGACCTAGCAGCAGACACCTTAAAGGATCTAAGGACCTGTAATCTGATATTCCAAAAGGGAAAGGAACTTGGATTACAGCCAAGAATACAATCCACCTAAATGAGCATTTCAGGGAAGAAGATGAATATTCAATGACATAGGTGAATTTCATCTGTTTCTAATGAAATACCCAGAATTGAACAAAAAAAAAGTGATCTCCAAACACAGAACTCAAAACGAGCATAAAAAAGGAAAAAGGAAAGAACTCTTGAAAACTATATTTCTGTTATGGGTATACTTAGAGAGTGCAGGAATAACTTGATTTTGTTATGATAATATTAAAAAGAAACTAGAGGTGGGAAAGGGATTGTACTGGAAAAAAAGGAAAAAAAGAGATAAAATAAGGGGAATTACAACTCATGAAGAGGCAAAAAAATGACTTATTATAATTGAGGAAAAGGAGGGAAGGGGACAAACGTGTGAATTCTACTCTCCTTAGATTTGGATCAAAGACAGAATATTAGACATATTTGTTTTCACAGAGAAACTTGTCTCATCTTATAGGGAAATGTGAGAGAAATGGGGAAAAGAAAGAGAAAGACTAATAGAAAGAAAAACAAAAGTATTAGGGCAAAGGTTTAAAAAAGTGACAGAGGTTCTAAAGGGGGAGAGCTGTTTGAGGGAAGTGGTCATCAGAAGCAAAATACTGGGGAGGAGGGAAGGAGAAAAGGAAAGACAAATCATAACTTAGGAGGGTAAATAAGATCTCAGGAAATACAGAATTAATTATTTTAACTGTGAATGTGAATAGGATAAACTTTCCAATAATATGGAAGCAGATAGAAGACTGGATGAAAAGACAGAATCCTATAATATATTCTTTACAAGAAACACATTTAAAACAGAGTGATACAGAGTAAAGGTAAAGGACTAGAGCAGAATCTATTATGCTTCAGATGAAGTAAAAAAAAAAAAAAGTAGGGGTAACAATCCTGATCTCAGATCAAGTAAAAGCAAATATAGATCTAATTAAAAGAGATAAGGAAGGAAACTTTATTTTACTAAAGGGTACCATAGAAAATGAAGCAATATCAAAACTGAACATGTATGCACCAAGTGGCATAGCATAGCATTCCTAGATGAGAAGTTGAGAGATGCAAGAAGATATAGACAGCAAAACTATACTAGTGGGGAATCTCAACTTTGCTTTCTCAGAAGTAGATAAATGAAACCACAAAATAAATAAGAAAGGAATTAAGGAAGTAAACAGAATGTTAGAAAGTTTAGTTATGATAGATCTTTGAAGAAAATTGAATGGAGATAGAAAGGAGTTTACTATTTTTTCTCAATGATACTTGGAACACACACACAAATTGGCCATGTATTAGGGCATACAAACCTCAAAATAAAATGCAGAAAGGATGAAATAGTAAATAAAACATTTTTTTTCAGATCATGATGCAATAAAAATCAAATGCAATATAAAGCCAGGAGAAATTGCATTCAAAATGACTGTCGTTAGTAAAAATTTATGGGAACTTATCTGCCAAGGGAAAGTCAGAACTATATGAATACAACTAAAAACCACTTTCCACATAAATAAAATCAGATCCAATCAGCTGGAAAAATATCAAGTGCTCATGCGTAGGCTAAGTGAATATAATAAAAATGATAATACTATCTAAATTAATCTACTTATTAATGCCATACCAATCAAACTCCCACAAAATTATTTTACAAACTTAGAAAAAATAATAAAAAGTTCATCTGGAAGAACAAAAGGTCAAATATTTCAAAGAAATTAATGAAAAAAAAAGCCAATGAAGGCTGTCTAGATGTGTCAGATCTCAAATTACACTATAAAGCAGCAGTCATCAAATCATTTGGTACTGTCCAAGAAATAGAATAGTTGATGAGCAGAATAGGACTCTTATGTTCAATAACTATATCAATCTAGTGTTTGACAAACCCAAAGACTTCAGCTTTTGGGATAAGAACTCACTATTTGACAAAAACTAATTGGAAAATTGGAAATTAGTATGCCAGAAACTAGGCACTGACCCACACCTAACACCGTATACCAAGATATGGTTAAAATGGTTTCATGATCTAGGCATAAAGAATGATTTATAAACAACTTAGAAGAACATAGAATAGTTTATCTCTAAGACCTGTAGAAGAAAAAGGAATTTGTGACCAAAGAAGAACTGGAGATTATTATTGATCATAAAATAAATAATTTTGATTATATCAAGTTAAAAAGATTTTATACAAATCAAACTAATGCAGACAATATTAGAGGGCATCAATAAATTGGGAAAACACTTTTACATTCAAAGGTTCTGATAAAGGCCTCATTTCTAAAATATATAGAAAATTGATTCCAATTTATAAGAATTCAAGCATTCTCCAATTGATAAATTGTCAAAAGATTTGAACAGAAAGTTTTTAGAGGAAGAAATTAAAACTATTTCTAATGATATGGAAAAGTGTTCTAAATCACTACTGATCAGAGAGATACAAATTAAGACAACTCTGAGATACCACTATACACCTCTGTGATTGGCTAAGATAACAAGGAAAGAAATGATGCATGTTGGAGGGGATGTGGGAAAAGTGGGACACTAATACATTGTTGTTGGAACTGGGTACAGATCCAGTCATTCTAGAGAGCAATTTGAAATTACACTCAAAAAGTTATCAAACTATGCATGCCCTTTGATTCAGCAGTGTTTCTATTGGGCCTATATCTCTAAGAGATCTTATAGGAAGGAAAGGGACCTACATGTGCAAAAATATTTGTGGCAGCCCCTTTACATAGTGGCAAGAAACTGGAAACTGAGCGGATGCCCATCAGTTGGAGAATGGCTGAATAAGTTGCGGTATATGAATGTTATGGAATATTATTGTTTTATAAGAAATGATCTGGAGGATGATTTTCGAGAGGCCTGGAGAGACTTACATGAACTGATGCTAAGTGTAATGAGCAGAACCAGGAGATCATTGTATACGGCAACATCATTATTACAGGATGATCAATTCTGATGAATGTAACTCTTTCCAACAATGATATGATTTAGGTCATTTCCAATGACCTACATACAGAGAGAGTACTGTGGAAACTGAATGTGGATCACAACATAACATTTTCACTCTTTTTGTTGTTGTTTGATTGCATTTTGTTTTCTTACTCATTTTCTTTCCTTTTTGATCTGATTTTTGTTGTGCAGCAAGCAAATTGTATAAATATGTTTACACATATTGGATTTAACATTATATATATATATATATATATATATATATATATATAATATATATATATATATATATATATATATATATATCATTGCTTGCCATCTAGAGGAGTGGGTGGGGAAAAGAAGGAAAAATCTGAAATACAAGGCTATGCAAGGATGAATATTGAAAAATTATCAGTGCACATGTTTTGGAAATAAAAAGCTTTAACAAAAACCTTCAAACCTTTGAAGGGGTATGACTTCTATGAAAGGAGAAAGATTATCAGAGATACCTCCATGTCTCATCTTTAAAGTTAGAGGTTCATGAAAGCCTAGTGGAGCTAAACAGTGAGTGCAGGCATACAATATAGAAATTTTTTTTGAAATGACAAAGCAAGGGTGTTTGATAGGAAATTGTTGCACACAGCATCTAAAACAGAGGCATCCCCCCATCAAATGGGATTTAGGGGTCTCAATCCTCTAACCCATGGCTATAAGGATTCTGTTTTTCTTTTCAAGTATCACACACTCTCAGTAGTTCATCATTTGTAACAAGGTTATCTTATATAACATACTGAATATTGAGTTAATAACTATTCAGCTTCTTTTTAGAATGTCCAGCATGTAACCTCAACCCTCTTCTAATATTTAGAAAAGATTCTGCCTCATAGTGCTGCTAGGTGTTGCATAACTGTAAAAAACTACTTCTGGAGTCAGGAACATTTGAATTGACATCCAGCTTCAGACACTTATTGGCTATGTTAACCTGTATAAAGTACTTAATCTTTGTTTTCCTCAGTTTCTTTATATGTATAATAAAGGTAATAATAAAATCTATCTTGGACTGTTATTTTGAGGATTAAATGAGATAATACTTATAAAGTGATTAGAATAGTGTATAACTCCATAGATGTTTTATACACACACACACACACGTATACATACATACATATATATATACATATATATATGTATATATATATATAATTAATATTATATTATTATGGTATTATAAGCATCTATTTTTACTATGGAGTAAGATAAATATACACATATCCTAGAGTGGTCCCTTGTTCTATAAATCTTTTTTTTTTTAAGTTGCTACTTATAAAGTTCCAGGCACAGTATTAGGTTTCAGGAGTTTGGAGATAAAGAATGAAATTGTGACTTCTTATGAGGAATCCATAGTTTAATAGGGAATACAAAACATTTATAAGTATAAATAGCATAACAAAGTACATACATATCAATATATACAAAATATTTAAATACAAGGTAGACTGAGAAGGAAGATTTTTGGCAGGGTGGATCAAGGAAGGCATCATGTATTAGTTAACCATGTTTAACCTGCTTCATAAGAAAGAAAAAAAGTCTATGATATAGATGTAGAGGGAGAGTATGTTCCAAACATGAAATATAGGTTTAGGAGATAAGAGGAAAAATCTCATTTGGCTCAATCACAGAATTTGGTAGGGGAGAAATGTACAGAGAGACTGGAAACACAGATTTGCAAGTAACTTGGAAGTTTTGGGAAAAAAGAACAAAAAAACAGATAATCTCTCTAGGATTTCAATTTTCTTAACTAAAATAAAAAGAGGAACTGGTTAGAAAATCTATTATGATAGGTCTGCCCTTATTGGGAGGGAATTGTTTCTATTAGTATGTAGTTTTCTATTTTATTTTTAAATCTAATTTATATAATCGTTTTTCTAGCAAGGATTTTGAGGAAAAGTCCTTTATAAATGTTGAAGTGATATGTTAATAATGTTGAATGACTTCCCTGTGGCCATATAGATTATGTCTTAAAGGCAGAATTAGAACTAAGTTCTTTCTGACTCAAAGTCTAGTGTTCTAGTCAATATGCATGGATGTTCATTAGTTTCAGTGTAGCAGATTTGTTGAAGCTTTCTGATTTTCTGCAACAAAACACTTTTCCTTTTACATGTTAGCCCCTAGATGTAACATTTATTATTAATTAACAATAAAACCACAATTGTAATAATATGATACAGAAGGAAAATTTTTGAATTTGTAATAAGAAAACAATTTCTAATTTCATATCTGACATTTGAACTTATGTGACTTTGGGCAAATCTTTAATTTATCAAGACATTGCTATTAATCTATGAAATGAGATGGTGGAACTAGATAACATGCATGGTCCCTTTTATACTTAAACCTGATTTTTATCAGCTGTCCCTTCCACATCACAACTTTTCTGATGACAGTTTCAATATATCATGGGTCAGCATGGGAAATTAAATTGGAATTTGGAGTGAGTTTTGAAGAAGCTACAGATGATATAGAAAAAGTTGAGAAATTCAGAAATACATAAAATATTTGTGTAATATTGTATAATATGAAGGTGGGAAAAAAGAAGCAAAGCTGTGAAGTTGAAAGATTTCTTCTCTGATGTAAAGGAAGGGCCAAAAATTTTATGTGGATTTTCTATATTGCAAGTGCTATTCTTAACCTCTGTGACATGAAAAAAATAACTGTATAAGTCTTCACTGAGAAAATAATGAGCTACAACTATAAAGATAAAAATGAACATTTTAGCCCAATGAAGAAAATGCTAACTTGTGTTAACTGATTAACATTGTAACATGAACTTGAATGTCCTACATAGCATATTTATATTGCATTTTTAAAATTTTATTTTGTAGGAGCCAGTTACAAGGCCTGTCCAGAACTGTAGTAATCCTTAATTTGTTTCAAATAATCACAATTAAGAAAAAAACTTTAAAGTTGACGTCATTACACAAAAGCTGCTTGTAGCTGCAAAGAATCTGCCTTATGGTTTTAAAATTAAATAGTTTTAAGGTACTTTTCTTCCTTTGGAAAAACTGAAACTAGTAATCTATCAATGTTTAAAAAGCTACAGTTAAGGTTTTGTTAGGAATTTTTTTCTAATCTTATTTTGAGGAACTGCTGAGGAAACTGTAGTTTCATTGATACTAAGAACTCCCAGTTGGAGAATCTAGGTCTAACAATGCAAGTTGTCACCTTCTCTATGTCTTATAGTCTTAGAATTTTTCCTAGAGTATAAAATAGTAAAGTGACTTGTCCAGGGTCACATAAACAGTATATGTCAAAGAATTTGATACACTTATTTTTTTATTTGTTTTTCTCCCTAGTTATGATACGGGTTTTCATTATTCTATCTTCTTGTAAAATCATGTTTTATCAGAGGAAATAACTATTGCTTTCAAACTGATTCTGAAATAACATTGGAATAAAAACTAAGTGATTCCATTCTGAATCAGTATTATTTAAAATGCTAATTAAAAAAATATATTCATGTTTCAAAAAGCCCTGAGTCACATTAATATAGGTACCACTTTCATGGCTCCTGTATCATTTACTAATTATTTGAGGGTTGAGACATTTGGTGCCACAATGGATAGAGTACTGGACCTAGAGTCAGGAAATCCTAAATTCATATCCATACTTATATACTTTCTGGTCAAACATTGGCTAAATCAGGTATCTCTGTTTTATTTTAGTTTTCTCAACTGTAATGAGAGGATAATAATAGTACCTAATTTGGAAATTTTTTTTGAGGATCAAATGAGATATTTGAAAAGACAAACAAAAACAAACAAACAAACAAACAAACAACAACAACAACAACAAAAACACCCTAAAACATTTAGTGTACTGCCTGGTCATTGATCAGTAAACATTACTGTGTCTATTGTGTACCATTCTACTATTCTACTATGACACAGAAGGTATATAAATATTTATTCTTTTCTTCTCCTCATTTACTACTTTATGCTAACAGAAATTGCAGCAGCATGGAGTTTTAAATATCCTGTCCAAATTTCTCATTTTCAGCACAAGAAACTGAGGCCCATTGAGATTTGATAACTGTTCCATAGCTTTCATACACTTCTGAAGAAAAACAAATTCATATACAAAAAATAAAATCATATTAAAAATAAAAACAAATTCAGTCTCTGATGAATGACCTCTGAAAACTTATTTAGAGATATCAATAGGCTGACAAACTGACTTTATGACTGAGCTTTTGCTAACTATTCTTCCAATTTGGCAGGATTAATCAAAACTTACCCTATGCTGACCTGAGACATTTCTATACTATCAATGATATTTTAACATTAGAATAATTTGTTTTATCTCTATTGTTTTCATAGAATCTGAGAACAATATTTAAAAAACAATAAAAATATATTTAATATTTATTTAAATAATAGTTGGGAAACATATATAATTAGACACCACAGCAGTAATCATTGGACTATTCAATGTAACTTTTTGCATAATGCAAAGTAGCAGCAAATAATTAGAAAGGCCAGTGACCTGTAAAAGTTTAAATACTATGAGTGTAGAAAGACATGTCTGATTCAAGATGAGTTCTGAGTAATGTGAAATAAAAGCTTAGCAAATTAGGTTAGATACCTGAAAGGTCATTTTGTTATTGCTGGACTGATGAATTTTGCATTGTTGATCATTGAATCACCTTTACCCTTGGTTTAAGAAATTGTCTTCTGTGCAATCTTAGATAATAAATGAAGTATCACATAATTAAAGGAATAGGAATTCCTCTTGTACTAAGTAAAGGGTTAGAAATGTCAATGCTAACCTAGAAAAAATAACAACAAAATTCATATGAAAAAACAAACGGTCAAGAATTTCAAGGGAATTAATGAAAAAAAATCAAATGAAGGTGGCCTAACTATACCAGATCTAAAATTATATTATAAAGCAGCAGTTACCAAAACCATTTGGTATTGGCTAAGAAATAGATTAGTTGATGAGTGGAATAAGTTAGGTTCAAAGGATAAAATAGTCAATAACTATAGCAATCTAGTGTTTGACAAACTCAGAGACCCCAGAGACTCATACACAACCTGCTTGACAAACATTGCTGGGAAAATTGGAAACTAGTATAGCAGAAACTAGGCATTGACCCACACTTAACACTCTACACCAAGATAAGGTCAAAATGGGTTCATGACCTGGGCATAAAGAATGAGATTATAAACAAATTAGAGGAACACAGGATAGTTTACCTCGCAGACCTGTGGAAGAGGAAGGAATTTATGACCAAAGAAGAACTAGAGATCATTACTGATCACAAAAGAGAAATTTTTGATTATATCAAATTGAAAAGCTTTTGTACCAAAAAAAAAAAAAAAAAAAAAAAAAAAACTAATACAAGATTAGAAGGGAAGCAATACATTGGAAAAATATTTTTCTAGTCAAACGTTCTGATAAAGGACTCATTTCCAAAATATATAGAGAATTGACTCTAATTTATAAGAAATCAAGCCGTTCTCCAATTGAAAAATAGTCAAAGAATATGAATAGACAATTCTCAGACAAAGAAATTGAAACTATTTCTAGCCATATGAAAAGATGTTCCAAGTCATTATTAATAAGAGAAATGCAAATTAAGACAATTCTGAGATACCACTATACACCTGCCAAACTGGCTAGAATGACAGGGAAAGATAATGAGGAATGTTGGAGGGGATGTGGGAAAACAGGGACACTAATACATTGTTGGTGGAATTGTGAATACATCCAACCATTCTGGAGAGCAATTTGGAATTATGCTCAAAAAGTTATCAAACTGTGCATACCCTTTGATCCAGCAGTGTTACTACTGGGCTCATATCCCAAAGAGATACTAAAGAAGGGAAAGGGACCTATATGTGCACGAATGTTTGTGGCAGCCCTCTTTGTAGTGGCCAGAAACTGGAAACTGAGTAGATGTCCATCAATTGGAGAATGGCTGAATAAATTGTGCTTTATGAATAATATGGAATATTATTGTTTGGTAAGAAATGACCAACAGGATGATTTCAGAAAGGCCTGGAAAGACTTACACAAACTGATGCTGAGTGAAACGAGCAGGGCCAGGAGATTATTATATACTTCAACAACAATACTAAATGATGATCAATTCTGATGGACCTGGCCATCTTCAGCAATGAGATGACGTTCTAATAGAACAGTAATGAACTGAACTGGCTACGCCCAGCGAAAGAACTCTGAGAGATGCTTAAGAACCATTACATTGAATTCCCACTCGCTATAGTGGCCTGCCTGCCTGCCTGCATTTTGAATTTCCTTTACAGGCTAATTGTATAAAATTTTAGAGTCCAATTCTTTTTGTACAGCAAAATAATGTATACTTATTGTCTATCTAATTTATATTTTAATATATTTAACATTTACTCATCCTGCCATCTAGGGGAGGGGGTGGGGGGAAGAACAGAAAAATTGTAATAAAAGGTTTGGCAATTGCCAATGCTATAAAATTATTCATGCATATAACTTGTAAATAAAAAGCTATTAAAAAAATGTCAATGCTACACAAGCTGTTTCAAAAGTAGCATAACTGTGATCGTTTGTTTCTTTTCTATTGATTTTTTAGAAAATTATAAGCAAAGATATTATGTATATTTTTGTGAATGCTATATGTATATGTACATATATGTATATACATATAAGTGTGGGTATACCTATACATATATTAAAGAGAGGAAAAAAATAGAAAATATTACCAGAAGATATTATTTTTCTATCATACCTGAGGCAATATCAGGTCTCAAGGACAGAACATTTTTAAAAGTTTGAATGAACATATATGTGTGTGTGTGTTTGGGAAGAGGCTATAGTTTTCCCCCTTCTAATCTTTTTTGCGTAATCCTGCAAAATTAAATCTAATTAGATCATCCTTTCATCATATCACATGTCTACTTAAAGCAAAAATCAATTAATTTCATTAATTTCAAAATATAACTTACATTTGCATAGTAATATTTTACTAAAAGCACTGTTTAGTTTGACCATGTAAACATTATTATTTCCATTCTGCAGGTGAGGAAGATGAAAATTACAGAAGTGAAATAATTTGTCCTTGAGTCACAAAGCTAAAGATGATGGAGACCACATTGAGTCTATATTCCTCCTAGTTCTTCCATAAATTGTTCTAACTTCCTTTAGCATTTTTTTTACTATCTATAAAATCACAGACTTTATATGTATATAGAATATTAAATAATGTTTGGTACCTAATGCAGATATACCTTGTCTTTAAAATTCTTCTCTATTATTCTTTTTTGGTTAATGATCATAGTTTCATTGGTTGTTATCTAATTTTAAAGTTCAGTAAGAGAGATATTTTAAGTCAACAGACAAATATTTTGGATAGAAATGATGATATCTCTTCTCTTTCTTTATGTGACTCGAATTATCATGACTTTACCAGATACCAATTTCCATATTCTACTTAAAATAAGTGTTGTTTATTAAACACTGAAAGTTCCCACATAATACTAAATCTAGAAGTCTTATTGGTGATCATGTAGACAAGAGGTTCTTCACCTTTTATGTATTATGCATAATTTAAGTTGGCTCATGATATAGCATACATAGAAATGTTCTCCTGGGAGGTTGGTATTTACCTTTATCTTTAGTCCTTTACCTAGGTTCTATATGAACAAATCGCTCATGCTTCATACTTCAGTTAAGCAAGGATAAATCTTGAACTCTTCTTCTTAGGGGTGACTCAAATTAATGAATATGCAACCAAGAGTGGAAAGCACTCAGCTCAGGAATAATAGTCATCTATCCTAAGAAGAAGGCAAAAGAGGCTGAGATACTTATGTAACTGCCTCAGGCTCTCCTACACAGTTCATATTCTATCTGCTATGTGAGAGTAATCATCATAATTTCTGGTTGAGTGGGACAGACAAATATTTTTTCTCTCTTCTTCAAAACCTCAGTATAAGTCTGCTGGTAAAGATTGAAATTTCTCAATGTGCTTAGTAGATGTGAAGACAATAATAGAAGAAGCTGTAGTCTACTTAAAGTCTATTGATTGAAAATGTCCTCTTGCTCAGTAGCCACTTTGATATCACCAAATGATCACCAGATCCCTGCCCTCAACATCTTGTCACAAGGACCAAGGGACTAATGTAAAGATTTTTTTCCCTCAGACCAAAGTGCAAGTCTACCAGACTAGTAATGAGGTTACTGTATCACCCCAAAGCATAAATCATGCACTGCTAAACTAGAATATCTCTCTCAAGAGATATCCCACTGCACAGAGGATCAGAGGGTTCCCTTTAGTTTGACTGAAAGAAGAGAAACACCACAGATAAAAGTCACAGTCATATTGTAACTCAGGAAAATCAATTACCATTACATCTTTCTTTTTTCGGAATTTTTTCTTCAGCAACTGGTCTTTGCTACTCAAAAAGACTTATGTAAAAGGCTTTCTCTTTTTCTCTAGCTGTCTGACCTTGCTCATAGCTTTTTCCATCTCTAAATCACAAGCCTTTTTTGGAAATTTTCTCAGGCAAAGTGGTTTTTTTACTTTTTAGTACACTATCTCTTTAAGAGGGTGTTAACCAAATGAGCGCCATATACAGTGTATATTTTTTTTCTTTAATGGTATTTTAAAATAGTAGTAAGAAATTTGCTTCAACTTCCAGGGGCGGAGCCAAGATGGCAAAGAAGGCACACACAACTCTCTAAGCTCCTCTCATTCCCCTCATAACCAACTATTTAATTCAGCCTCAAAAATAGCTCTTCACTACTTAAATTCATGAAGATTAGAAGCACTACAATTTACCAGCTGATGTCAATCTGGAAGATCGCCAGGAAAGGTTTGTCCTGAGGAGCCAGGAATAGACTAGCACAGGCAGAGAGAGACTAGAATCCTGAGCAGAGCAGGGGTGGGGGTAATCTCTGTGGCTAGAGATATTATAGAGACGACTCTGCTATAGGCTAACTGCTCTGCCTTGACTACAAAGCAGTAAACTGGTAGAGAAATTAAAACCTAAAACAGAGGGTCCTCTAAAAAAAACGCCAGAACCTAATGAGATCTGGCTGTAACCTCTCAAACTCGGAAGTGACTCAGGCAGACTTTAATGCAGCCCTGCAGCCACATCCTGCAATTTGGGATTTTTGCAGGGGCAGTTACAAATCTGCATGGCAGGGGGGGCACAGTGGAGGGCTCGGCCTGGGGCAATAGAACTTTCCCAGCAGACTGTGCTTCCCAGGCAGACACTTCCAGTCCCTGCAAATCCATTCACTGCTCAACTGCTAACAACCACAGCCCCGGGGCTGGCTTTGGCTTGGGAAGTGAAACTCTCACTGCTCAGTGTCTAGCCCCAGGGCAGTCATTATCTCATACAGCTGGGGTTCTTTGCAGGGCACTTTCCCAGCTGGGCCCTGAAGACCTGAGTTACTCCCAGGTAGGGAACTCTTTCCCAGAGCACTCCAGTACCTTGCTGCTTTTTGTAGCCGGCTGGTAGGACAGCTACCCATCCATACACCTTTCACTGCTCTGCAGAGGAAGCTGATAACCTCTTGGCTCTGAAGGCAGACCTTACAGGCTTTAACAAAATGAGTAAAAAAAATCAAAACAGCGATTGATAGTTTCTACACAGAAAGAGAACAGCTTTTCAACCCTGAAGAGACTAATAGCAGACAGTCTCCAGACGATTGTTGGTCTCCAATACAAAAGGCTCTCCTAGAAGAGACTATTAAAAACCTTAAAAGAGAGCTAGAAGAGAAATGGGGAAAGACACATAATTCACTAAAAGAAAAATTTGAATGTGAATTGGAAAAGGTAAAAAACAGAGTTTGCGAATTGGAAAAAGAAAATAACTCACTTAAAAAAAAACAGTGAAATGGAAAAAAATTCCATAGAGCAAAACAACTCAATTGGATATATACAAAAAAAAGTTTAAAAAGCTAATGAAGAAAATAACTCACTAAAAATCAGAACTGAACAAATAGAAATGACTGATTAATTGAGACATCAAGAATCCGTCAAACAAAACCAAAAAAAAAAAATGAAAGATTGGGGAAAAAAAGTCAAATATTTACTTGGAAAAAAAACAGACCTGGAAAAAAATCTAGGAGAGATAATCTGAGGATCATTGGACTACTCAAAAATTATGATGAAAAAAAGAGCCTAGATACTATTTTACAGGAAATCATTAAAGAGAACTATCCAGAAGTAAAAGAACCAGAAGGTAAAATAGGCGTTAAAAGAATTCATCGAATACCTTCTGAAAAAGATCCTAAAATAAAGACTCCGAGGAATATTGTGGCCAAACTTCAGAATTTTCAGATTAAAAGAATTCATCGAATACCTTCTGAAAAAGACCCTAAAATAAAGACTCCGAGGAATAGTGTGGCCAAACTTCAGAATTTTCAGACTAAAGAAAAAAATTTACAAGCAGCCAGGATAACACAGTTCAAATACTGAGATGCCACAATAAGGGTCATGCAAGATCTGGCTGCCTCAACATTAAAAGATCGAAGGATCTGGAATCAGATAGTCCAAAAGGCAAAAGAGCTTGGAATGCAGCCAAGAATAAACTATCGTGCTAAGTTGAGTATATTTTTTTCCATGGAAGAAGATGGATATTTAATGAAATAGAGGAATTCCATTTGTTTCTAAGGAAAAAACCATACTTAAAAAATTTGATCTTCAACAACAGGACTCAAGAGAAGTAGAAAAAGGTGAAAGGAACTCTTGAGAACTGTATTTCTGTTGTGGATATACATAAAAACCATATGTATGATTTGATTTTACCGATATAACATAAAAAAGGGAAGTAGAAATGGAAAAGGGATAGTGTCAGAAAAAGGGAAAAGGGGAAATAAAAAGAGGGAAACTACATGTGACAATGAGGCAAAGGAAACCTATCATTTTGAGGGAACTTAGAGAGGGGGAGGAATATTGTGTGAATCCTACTCTCATCAGAATTGGCTCAAAGAGGAAATAATGACATATTTGTTTTACAGGGATTCTTCTCTCACTTCATTAAAAAGTGGGAAAGTAAAAGGGAAAAGGAAAAAGAGTAATAAGGGAAGGGTACAAGAAAGGGGAAGGGATTGAAAGGAAGGAGGGAAGGATACTAAAGAAGAAGATCTGCATGACGCAAGTGGGACCAATAAGTTTAATACTAGGGAAGAAGGGAAGGAGGGCAAGAAAAAGAAAAGTATAATCTGGGGATATTAGGATGGCAGGAAATACAGAATTAGTAATTTTAATCATAAATGTGCATGGGATGAACTCTCCCATAAAGAGGAGGCGGATAGCAGATGAGATAAAAAGTCAGAACCCTACAATATGTTGTTTACAGGAAACACATTTAAGACAGGGAAATACATACAGAGTAAAGGTAAAAGGCTGGAACAAAATCTATTATGCTTCAGATGAAGTCAAAAAAGCAGGGGTAGCCATCCTTATCTCAGATCAAACAAAAGCAAAGTTTGATCTAACTAAAAGAAATAAGTAAGGAAACTATATCTTGCTAAAGGGTACTATAGACAATGAAGCAATATCAGTATTAAATATATATGCACCAAGTGGTATAGCATCTAACTTCCTAAAGGAGAAGTTAAGAGAGTTGTGAGAAGAAATAGACAGCAAAACTATAATATTGGGAGATCTCAATCTTGCACTCTCAGATTTAGATAAATCAAATCACAAAACAAATAAGAAAGAAATTAAAGAGCTAAATAGAATACTAGAAAAATTAGGTATGATAGATCTCTAGAGAAAACTGAATGGTGACAGAAAGGAGTACACTTTCTTCTCAGCAGTTCATGGAACCTACACAAAAATTGACCATATATTAGGACATGAAGATCCCAAAATTAAATGCAGGAAGGCAGAAATAGTAACTGCTTTCTTTTCAGATCACAATGCAATAAAAACTACATTCAACAAAAAGTTAGGTGTAAATAGACCAAAAAGTAATTGGAAACTAAATAATCTCATCTTAAAGAATGATTGGGTGAAACAGCAAATTATAGACACAGTTAATAATTTCACTCAAGATAATGACAATGGTGAGACATCATACCAAAATTTATGGGATGCAGCCAAAGTGGTAATAAGGGGAAATTTTATATCCTTAGAGACTTACTGAATAAAATAGAGAAAGAAAAGATCAATGAATTGGGCCTGCAACTTAAAAAGCTAGAAAAAGACCAAATTAAAAACCCCCAATCAATTACTAAACTTGAAATTCTAAAATTAAAAGGAGAAATTAATAATATAGAAAGTTAAAAAAAAAAAAACTATTGAACTAATAAATAAAACTAAGAGTTGGTTTTATGAAAAAAAAACAATAAAATTGATAAACCTTTGGTAAATCTGATTAGAAAAAGGAGAGAGGGAAATCAAATTAGTAGTCTTCAAAATGAAAAGGGGAACTTTCCACAAATGAAGAAGAAATTAAAGAAATAATAAGGGGTTACTTTGCCCAACTTTTTGCCAATAAATTTGATAACCTAAGCGAAATTGAAGACTACCTCCAAAAATATAGGCTTCCCAGATTATCAGAGGAGGAAGTAAATTGCTTAAATAGTCTCATTTCAGAAAAAGAAATTTAACAAGCTATTAATCAATTCCCTAAAAAAAAATCCCCGGAACCAGATGGATTTACATGTGAATTCTACCAAACATTCAAAGAACAATTAGCCCCAATGCTTTATAAACTATTTGGAAAAATAGGGAATGAAGGAATCCTACCAAATTCTTTTTATGACACAGACATGGTACTGATACCTAAACCAGGTAGGTTGAAAACAGAGAGAGAAAATTATAGACCAATCTCCCTAATAAATATTGATGCTAAAATCTTAATTAAGATATTAGCAAAAAGACTACAGAAAATCATCCCCAGGATAATACACCATGATCAATTAGGATTTATACCAGGAATGGAGGGCTGGTTCAATATTAGGAAAACTATTAGCATAATTGACTATATCAATAACCAAACAAACAAAAACCATATGATCATCTCAATAGATGTGGAAAAAGCATTTGATAAAATCCAACCTCCATTCCTATTAAAAACTCTTGAGAGTATAGGAATAAAATAACCAGTATCATCTATTTAAAACCAGCAGTAAGCATCATATGTAAGAGGAACAAACTGCAACCATTCCCAATAAGATCAGGAGTGAAACAAGGTTGCCCACTATCACCGTTACTATTTAATATTATATTAGAAATGCTAGCTTCGGCAATAAGAGTTGAGAAAGAGATTAAAGAAATAAGAATAGGCAATGAGGAAACCAAATTATCACTCTTTGCTGATGATATGATCATCATCCCAGAGACTCTACTAAAAAGTTACTAGAAACAATCCACACCTTTAGCAAAGTGGTAGGATACAAAATAAACCCGCAAAACTCATCAGCTTTCATATATATCACTAACAAAACCCAACAGTTAGAGTTACAAAGAGAAATTTCATTTAAAGTACCTACTGATTGTGTAAAATATTTAGGAATCTATCTGCCAAGGGAAAATCAGAAACTTTATGAGCAAAACTATAAAACACTTTCCACACAAATTAAGTTTGATCTAACCAACTGGAAAAATATTAAATGCTCTTGGATTGGGCAAGCAAATATAATAAAGATGACAATACTACCTAAACTAATCTATTTATTTAGCGCTATACCAATCAGACTCCTCAAAAATCTACTTTGATGAACTAGAAAAAATAACAACAAAGTTCATATGGGAAAACAAAAGATCAAGAATTTCAAGGGAATTAAAAAAAAACAAAAAACAAAAAAAAAATGAAGGTGGCCTACCTGTACCAGATCTAAAATTATATTATAAAGCAGCAATTACTAAAACCATCTGGCATTGGCTAAGAAATAGACTAGTTGATCAATGGAATAGGTTAGGTTCAAAGGAAAAAACAGCCAATAACTTTAATAATATAGTGTTTGAGAAACCCAAAGATCCCAGTTTTTGGGATAAGAACACATTATTTGACAAAAATTGCTGAGAAAATTGGAAATTAGTATGGCAGAAACTAGGCATTAACCCACACTTAACACCATACACCAAGATAAAGTCAAAATAGATTCATGACCTAGGCATAAAGAATGAGATTATAAATAAATTGGAAGAGCATAGGATAGTTTACCTCTCAGACCTGTGGAAGAGGGAGGAATTTATGACCAAAGAAGAACTAGAGATCACTATTGACCACAAAAGAGAAAATTTTGATTATTTCAAATTGAAAAGTTTTTGTACAAACAAAACAAATGCAGACAAGATTAGAAGGGAAACAATAAACTGGAAAAACATTTTTACAGTCAAAGGTTCTGATAAAGGCCTCATTTCCAAAATATATAGAGAATTGACTCTAATTTATAACAAATCAAGCCATTCTCCAAATCATAAATGGTCAAAGGATATGAACAGACAATTCTCAGACAAAGAAATTAAAACTATTTATAGACATATGAAAATATGCTCCAAAATCATTATTAATCAGAGAAATGCAAATTAAGACAACTCTGAGATACCACTACACACCTGTCAGATTGGCTAGAATGACAGGGAAAGATAATGCGGAATGTTGGATGGGAAAACAGGGACACTGATACATTGTTGGTGGAATTGTGAACACATCCAGCCATTCTGGAGAGCAATTTGGAACTATGCTCAAAAAGTATCAAACTGTGCATACCCTTTGATCCAGCAGTATACTACTGGTCTTATACCCTAAAGAGATACTAAAGAAGGGAAAGGGACCTGTATGTGCCAAAATGTTTGTGGCAGCCCTGTTTGTAGTGGCTAGAAGCTGGAAAATGCATGCATGCCCATCAATTGGAGAATGGTTGAGTAAATTGTAGTATAAGAACTTTATGGATTATTATTTTCTGTTAGAAATGACAAGCAGGATGAATACAGAGAGGACTGGCGAGACTTACATGAACTGATGCTAAGTGAAATGAGCAGAACCAGGAGATCATTATATACCTCAGCAACGATACTGTTTGAGGATGTATTCTGATGGAAGTGGATCTCTTCTATAAAGAGATCTAATTCAGTTTCAATTGATCAAGGATGGACAGAAGCAGCTACACCCAAAGGAAGAACACTGGGAAATGAATATAACTTGTTTGTATTTTTGTTTTTCTTCTCAGGTTATTTATACCTTCTGAATCCAATTCTCCCTGTGCAACAAGAGAACTGTTCGGTTCTGCACACATATATTGTATCTAGAATATACTGCAACCTAATTAACATGTAAAGGACTGCTTGCCATCTCAGGGAGGGGGTGGAGGGAGACAGGGGAAAAATCAGAACAGAAGTGAGTGCAAGGGATAATACTGTGAAAAATTACCCTTGCATGGGTTCTGTCAATAAAAAGTTATTTTAAAAAGAAAGAAATTTGCTTCAACAACAATACTATATGATGATCAATTCTGATGGACATGGCCCTGTTCAACAATGGGATGAGCCAAATCAGTTCCACTAGAGCAGTAATGAATTGAACCAGCTATACCCAGCGAAAAAATTCTGGGAAATGAGTGTGAACCACTGCATAGAATTCCCAATATCTCCGTTTTTGTCTGCCTGCATTTTTGATTTCCTTCACAAGTAATTGTACATGATTTAAAAGTCTAATTTTTCTTGTGCAGCAAAATAACTATATGGACATGTATATATATATATATATATATATATATATATATATATATGTATATATATATATATATATATATATACATATATATATATATATATATACATATATTATATTATATTTAACATAGTTTAACATATTTAACATGTATTAGTCTACCTGCCACCTGGGGGATGGGGTCGGGGAGAAGAAGGGAAAAAGTAGAATGAAAGGCTTTGCAATTATTAATGCTGAAAAATTATCCATGCATATATCTTGTAAATAAAAAGCTATAATTAAAAAAAAAAAAGAAATTTATTGCCACTTACAAATTTTCTTCATGTAGCATTCTTGGGAAGCTAGTCAATGATAATAACAAAGTAGTGATGACAATAGATTAGTTTGCATTCTGCCTAACCAGGAAAGTCTGGCTTGAGGCCACAGAGTCTGGTTGGTATCACTAATCCTGTTCCTATGCTCCAGCTGTCCTTTAATTTCCTGAAGTAATCTTCAGGAATTACTTTCTCTTCCAAAGGTCTCAGTTCTCCACCTTCATCTTAGATTCCTGAAGAAGAAAAAAAAATCTATTTTTGTCCTTTATGTAAGAGTGACTTCCTAGATGGGGGAGGAGGGGAGGAATAAAAGAGGTGTCTAGAGTATTAAAAACTAATCAGCTATAGAAAATTCATGTTTACTCTATTGGAAGAAAGAAAGTTAGGCAACAATGCAACCTAAAATGTTTATAATCATTTGAAAGATTAGTATCAAATGTCTGTAGGACATTGAAATAATGTTGCTTATCAGATATCATATATTTTACCTTCACTAAATAAAGTGAGATCCATATACAGTAAACTTTGGTTTCAGGTGCTCCTTCTGTATATAGTCTAGCTTTTTCCTCTCAGTCTGCTACTGTAGCTTCACCAGTAAACAATAACCTTCTGTTAGGTAGACATACAATAGCTGAAAATACTGACGAAAAGACCCTGAAACATTCTAAAAATCTTTGAAGGAGAGATTCTCCTTGAACCCTGCATCTGTGGGACCCCACCAAGGGAAACAAGATAAAGAACTTCATTCTTTTATCTAGATGGGGCTAGTTGAGTCTGTAGCTGGAGAATTCCAACCCTATTGAATTAAAGAGACTCCTTCAATGCTATTCAGTTCCTGATTAAACTCCACCCACCAGCCCCCACAGGGAACTGCCCTTTGCTTGTAGCCAAGGCTTCTGTTATTAAAAAAAAAAAAAAAAAAGCCAATCTTAACCTTGCTTCTTGCAGAGGACCTAAAATGACATGCCATACCATGCTATCCCATCCTATGCCAAGGAAACCTCTGCCCAATGGAATAATATTCTTTTTCAGTGTTACCTCTCTATCTCCCTCACCTATTTCCTTAAGGAGACTTTATATCTCTTTGTTGGGATTTCACTACTAGAAACTTTATTTTTCTTCTGGGACCTTGCCACTAAGGTATTCAGCCTTTCTATTCATGCATAGCAAAGGCTGTGTTCCCAATGCCAAGAAAAAAACCTTTTTCCAATCTAAATTTTGGGGTACATAAGTTCCTTTAAGAAAGACTTCTGCACCTCCAAAAGGGGGTGGTTCCAACAACTCCGTACCCTGTGCCAATCCTAAAGGGGATTTAGGGGAGCCAAACACATTAATTTGCTTCTTGAACCCCTGAACCTGCCACTAATCTCATCATTTCATTCCCTGACCACCAGGAACCCTAATCTCAACATTTTCATTCCCTGAATCTAATCTCATAAATATCATATACTTTTTGAGTTCTCACAAGGACTTGAACCAAAGGAAAGAAGGTATATGTGGAAGTAGGGGTGGGTCTTTCTTTTGGCATGATACAGGCACATCTGGGAGATCATGTACTCACGGGGCCAGAGAAAAGTGGGCTAGATGTAAATAGGGATAGCTCGTCAGTCCTATACTTTGGAAAGTTGTCTTTCAAGGTCAATAGTACAGTAGGAAAGAGGATCTTGAAAAGTAGTAGTTGTCTTTTTAATTGATCCATGGAAATGTGCCTCAGCAGCCAAAGATAGCATCATGGCCAACAGGACTTAGAGAAAGGATATCTGCATCTGTTTTAAAGTGGGTGAGTGTATTTAAGATGCCTCCATTATATATATTCCTGAAAGTGTTTATTCAGATATACTCCTTACAAAATGTTTTCATTACAATAATTCTATGAAGGTAATGCTAGTATTAACTCCATAGTAAAGAGGAGTAACTGAGTTAGGAAAAGTTCATCAAAGTTTGGGAATATAATTATAGTGTCTAAAAATAATTAATTGAATAATTTATCCATTGTCTTATAGATATTTATTAAATGCTTACTGTGAACAGGGCACTCCACTGAGTAATTTAATGGATACTAAGAATAAGACAGAATCCTTGCCTTCATTAGACAGACAGGAAAATTAGACATGCACACAAATAATTATAACATAAAGTATATGATGTAGTTCAATATAGAGGTGCAATGTAATCTGCTAGTTTAGAGAAGTAAAGTGTTTCTTAAGAGATTGTGTTTGCAAGGAAGGAAGAGATTCAGGAACAATTCTGGAGATTAGAGAAAGTCTTTTATATTGTGTTATGAAATTCTCACAATACTTTTGGAAAACAGGGCAAATGTAAATACTATTGTTTTGCAGATGTGGAAATTTTGAATTAAGTTAAGTGACTTGCTTCAGATGACAAATGAAATAAATGGTGGCAGCAGGACAAGAAAGGCCTAAAATTGTAACACTTAAATCATTATGCTACACTAAGCAGCTACTGCAGTGTTCAAATAAAAGAACATGTACTCTTGCAACTGTTATATGTCAATGTTTGATTTAATTATTTCTCTGAATTTCTAAACTGAGATAATATTTCTGACATGGATGATTGTTTCCATACTTATTAAGACTATTTTGGGGCAGTTAGGTGGTGCAGTACATAGAGCACCAGCCCTGAAATCAGGAAAACCTGAGGTCAAATCTGGCCTCAGACACTTAACGCTTCCTAGATGTGTGACTCTGGGCAAGTCACTTAACTCCAATTGCCTCCTCAGCAAAAAAAAAAAAAAAAAAAAAAAAAAGACAATTATGTACAAAAAAAGGATTATTATAATGCTATAATAAATATTATGTACAAATAATATTGCGTACATTATAATAAATATTATGTACAAATCAACTATTAATGTCTGAGTAAATAGTAGAGAAAATTAATTGGTATTTTAGAGTTGTTCAAAGCACTGAGCCAATGGATATAATCCAAAAGATAATTCTCAAACTGTTTTTTAGGGCTTGGAACATGAATTATTTATGTTGCTCAATTTTAATCAATGGGACTTCATTTTATTATGTGAAGACCAGCTGCTAAGACTAGACAGTAAATTAAATAACCAATTCTTCAAATAAAACTGACAATCTTATACCTTGTGGTCTGAAAAAAAAAATATGCCTTAATATGTTTAACTTCAATTGCTATATGCTTCATAATAAAAGATAGGGGGAGACCAAAGAGAATCCTATAGTCATTCTCTCTAAAGTCACAATGGTAGTATTTTGCATGTCAAAGGAAGAGTTTGGGGAAGTGTCACTTGTATCCTTTAAACATACTTTCTACATGGTAGGAAACAATCAAAAGGAAATTAAGCACATTAATTACTTGGGGTCAAAGTTAATTTACCACATTTCTCATACTTTTGTTTTCCAGGTATCATCTCCTGGCTTTCACTTCTTCTTATATGTTCCTCAATATATTTAATTTGGTATTAACTTAACAATGATAAATTTCTGAATGCAATTTTATTTAATTCTAAGATGAAACACTTAAAAGAAATAAAGTAGCCCAATAACTTTAATTCATATACCATAACACATGGAAGTTTAAAATTATTGAAATATTTTAAGTGTTTCAGTTTTTAAGTGATCAGGATGTAAAAAATTATGAAGAGTTATTTAACTTTATTGCTGTGCTTCAGATTTATTGGTATCATTATAAAAGCATAAAGACAAGTAGTCTTCTATAAATCCAGAGATCACAACTATATAGGAAGCAAAGCCACAATGGTAGGGAGAAGACAGAGCTCCCTCCCCCTCACCCCCACTGAGTTCTCTACCTAAGTCTTCCAAAGACTTTAATTAATGCTCTAAATTAAGGGGCAGAACCCCCAAAATGACATGACAAAACAATTTTCCAAATTATAGACAAAGCTTGGCAGGCAAGGTCTATTATAGCAAGGAGTACAGTCTAGAGTCCAAGCTTTGTCATTATAAACTAGGCCCCAGCAAACCAGAAGCAGACCTTGGGAGACACTCAATAAGTAGCTATTATGATTCTTTCTGAAGTTCTTGGTCCACAGATAGTAAGGGGATTGAATAATTGATCAGAAGAAGAGCACAGAAGCCTCTTTGCTGGGACTAGTGACAGGACATCTTTGCCCATACTCAGATCCAGGTTACAATTCTGACAGGTAGTCCCAGAGTGAGAAGGAACACTATCACATCAGATCTTGCAGCTGAAAACAGCAGGGACTGTCATCAAAGTTCCATGTTAGGAAACAATAAATGTGGTTGCTCACAAAGCAGAGCACAAACCTAAAAAAAGTAACACACCTATCTTTAACTCATACTACCTTAGAAAAACTGAAAACTTACAAGTCCCTAGAATATCTCTGAAAAGAAGAGCACAAAACCCCTGAAGCCTGGGACAGTGTGCTCTCCACCCTGTAAAGAGAACCTTAAAAAATAGTTGAGAAAATGATCAAACAATAGAAAAAATTCTGACCATAGAAAGTTATTATAGTGACAAGGAAGATCAAAGAATATTCTCAGAAGAATACAAGAAAGTTAAAGTTCTTATATCTAAAGCCTCCAAGAAAAAAATATGAATTGATTTTAAAAGTCATGGAAAAATTCAAAAAAAGATTTTGAAATCAAGTGAGAGAACTAGTATAAAAGTTGGGAAGAAAAATGAAAGTGGTACAAGGAAATCATGAAAAAAGAGTCGATATCTTGGTAAAGGAGAAAAACACCAGCAAAAAAAAAATATAGATATATATATACCAAAGAAAATAACTTCTTAAAAAACAGATTAGGCCCAATGGTAAAAGAGGTACAAAAGGCCAATTAGGAGGAGAATGACTTAAAAAGCATAAGTGGATGAATAGAAAAGGAGATACAAAAAAATCACTAAAGAAAACAATCCTTAAAAATTAGAATCGAGGAAGTAGAAGCTAAGGAATTGATGAGAATTCAAGAAACAATCAATTAGGGACTTCCGGCCAAGATGGTGGAGAGGAGGCACACAACTGCTTAGGCTCCATGTTTTCTCTCAGAATTTGATTGATGACAAGTCTCGGAATTAGTGTTTGCTGAAAAAACCCCCACAAATAATTACCAAGAGAAGACATCCTTGAAATTCACCAGGAAAGGTCTGTTTTTGCTCAAGGGAGGAGAAGGTTTTAGATCGGGCCCAGGCTGAGGGCAGGCAGCGGCAGTGAGAGCACAGTAGCTAGCAAAAATATGGCAGGCAGCAAGAACATGGCAGGAAGCGAAAACACGGCAGGCAGCTCACAGCCAAGCAAAAAGAAAGAGGTAGGATGTGATCTCAGCTGTCTCTGTGGAGAGAGCTTTACTACAGTATTGGATACTTGACTCTGGCAGCAAGCCAGTAGACCAGCAGAGAAGCTAAAAACAGGGGGTGAAGAATACAACTCCAACAGCTAGGGTCTCTCGGGACCTGGCCACCCCTCACCCACAGTGTCTCAGCATGCTCTCAGAGTCTCAGAGTGCAGGTGCAGCACAACCCATTGCTGTCCTGCTAGTGCCTTGCTGCTACCCCAGCAGTCTGTAGAGGAAGGTCAGTAACACCACCCAACCCTCTCTTCCCCCCCCCCAAAAAAAAAAGTAGATTCCAATTGTTTTGTTTTTGTTTTTGTTTTTCTCTTTGCTAATTTGTCTTTTTTGATTCTTTGAAAAATGAGGAAAAAATTAAAACAGACCTTAACCATTGATAGCTTCTATATGAATAGAGAACAGACTCTAAATTCTGAGGAGGCTAAAAACAGACTGTCTCCAGGTGAATCCCCAAAGCAGGATATCATCTCAACCCAGATAACTCTCATAGAAGAAATTAAAAAGGCTCTCACAAGAGAGTTAGAAGAAAAATGGGAAAAGGAAAGAGAAGTTTGGCAAGAGAGTCTGGAGAAATCATCCCATACATTTAAAGGCAAAGTAGATAAAGAAATCAAACCCTTGAAAAATTGAATTGGTGAAGTGGAAACAGAAAATAGCTCTCTAAAAAATAAAATTGGCGAAATGGAAAAAAAAAATTCCACAGAACAAAACAACTCACATAAAATCTCAATTGCACAATTAGAAAAATATATTTAAAAAGTGAGTGAAGAAAATACTTCATTGAAAATCAGAATCAAACAAATGGAATTGAATAACTCGAGTAGACACTAAGAATCAGTCAAGCAAAACCAAAAAAATGAAACAATGGACAAAAATGTCAAATAGGTTCTTGGGAAAACAATAGACTTGGAAAATAGATCTAGGAGAGACAATTTGAGAATTATTGGACTCCTGGAAATATATGATGAAAAAAAGAGCCTGGACATTATTTTCCAGGAAATTATCAAAGAGAACTGCCCAGAAGTCATAGAAACAGAAGGTAAAATAGACATTGAAAGAATTCATTGATCACCTACTGAAAGGGAATCATAAAATCAAAACACCAAGAAATATAGTGGCCAAATGCCAGAACCCTCAGCCAAAGGAAAAAATACTGCAAGCGGCTAGAAAAACCCAATTCAAGTATCGAGAAGCCACAATAAGGATCACCCAGGATCTAGCAGCATCCACATTAAAGGATCGAAGGGCCTGGAATATGATATTCCAAAAGGCTAAGGAGCTTGGTATGCAACCAAAAATAACTTACCCAGCTAGAATGAGCATCTTTTTCCAGAGAAGAAGATGGACATTCAACGAAGTAGGCGAATTTCACCTATTTTTGATGAAAAAGACAGAACTTAACAAAAAGTTTGATCTACAAATATAGAACTCAAGAGAAATCTAAAAAGGTAAAGATTAATCTTGGAAACTATATTTCTGCTGTAAAGATGTATTAAGAATACATGTATACCTTGTTCTAGAAACGAGATGTGGAAAGAACATTGTACCAGAAAAAGGGTAAAGTGGGGGTACTACATCTCATGAAGAGGCAAAGAAAACCTATTATATCTGAAAGAAAGAATGGAGGGGGAGGAATATAGTGGGTATCTTACTGCCATCAGAATTGGCTTGAAGAGAAAAAATTTAGACATTCGATTTATGGTGAAACTTCTCCCACCTCATTGAAAAGCAGGAAGGGAAAAGTGAAAAAGGAATGAATAAGCTAAGTGGAAGGGAATACAGAAATGGTGAAGAAAAGGAGTAAGATAGAGGGAGGAACTCTAAGGCAAGGGGAGGGATACTAAAAAGGGAGGGCTGTGAGAAACAAGTGGTGGTCACAAGTTTAATACTGAAGGAAGGAAGGGAGAAAAGCATAAACAGGGGTTAACAAGATAACAAGAAATACAGAATTGGTAATTTTAACCATAAATATGAATGGGGTAAATTCCCCCATAAAGAGGAAGCTGTTAGCAGAATGGATTAAAAGCCAGAATCCTACAATATGTTGTTACAGGAAACATACCTGAAATAGGGAGATACATGCAGGTTAAAGGTAAAAGGTTGGAGCAAAATCTATTATGCTTCAGGTGAAGTAAAAAAAAGCAGGGGAAGCCATCCTGATCTCAGATCAAGCAAAAGCAAAAACTGATCTAATTAAAAGAGATAAGGAAGGGCACTATATCTTGGTAAAGGGTAGCATAGATAATGAAGCAATATCAATATTAAACATATACACAAACATAGTATTGTAGCATCTAAATTCTTAAAAGAGAAATTAAGAGAGCTGCAAGAAGAAATAGACAGCAAAACTATAATAGTGGGAGATCTCAACCTTGCTCTCTCAGAATTAAATAAATCAAACCACAAAATAAATAAGAAAGAAGTCAAAGAGGTAAATAGAATACCAGAAAAATTAGATATGATAGCTCTCTGGAGAAAACTAAATGGAGACAAAAAAGAGTACACTTTCTTTTCAGCAGTTCATGGAACCTATACAAAAATTGACCATATATTAGGACATAAAAACCTCAAACTCAAATGCAGTAAGGCGGAAAAAGTAAATGCATCCTTTTCAGACCATGATGCAACGAAAATTACATTCAACAAAAAGACAAGGGAAAATAGACCAAAAAAATAATTGGAAACTAATTAATCTCTAACTAAAGAATGATTGGGTGAAACAGTAAATCATAGACATAATTAACAACTTCACTCAAGAAAATGATAGTGATGAGACATCATACCAAATGTGTGGAATGTAGCCAAAGCAGTAATAAGGGGAAATTTCATATGTCTAGAGGACTACTTGCATAAAAGAGAGAAAGAGAAAGTCAATGAATTGGGCTTGCAACTAAAAATGCTAGAAAAGGAACAAATTAACCCCCCCCAGTCAAATAGTAAACTTGAAATTCTAACAATAAAAGTGAAAGTAAAAAATATATATATATATATATGTATATATATATATATTTAATTAATAAAATTCAAGAGCTGGTTCTATGAAAAAACCAACAAAATAGACAAACCCTTAGTAAATCTGATTAAAAAAAAGGAAAGAGGAAAATCAAATTGTTAGTCTTAAAAATGAAAAGGGAGAACTTGCCACTAGTGAAGAGGAAATTAGAGCAAAAATTAGGAATTACTTTGCCCAACTTTATGCCTATAAATTTGACAACTTAAATGAAATGGAAGAATACCTTCAAATAATATAACTTGCCCAGATTAATAGAGGAAAAAGTATATACACTAAACAGTCCCATTTTAGAAAAAGAAATAGAAGAAGCTATTAACCAACTCCCCAAGAAAAATCCCCAGGACCAGATGGATTTACATGTGAATTCTATCAAACATTTAAAGAACAATTAGCTGCAATGCTATATAAACTATTTGAAAAAAAAATAGGGATTGAAGGAGACCTACCAAATTCCTTTTATGAAAGACATGGTACTGATACCTAAACCAGGTAGGTTGAAAACAGAGAAAGAAAATTATAGACCAATCTCCCTAATGAATATTGATGCTAAAATCTTAAACAAAATACTATCAAAAAGATTACAGAAAATCATCCCCAAGATAATACACTATGACCAAGTAGGATTTATACCAGGAATGCAGGGTTGGTTCAATATTAGGAAAACTATTAGCATAATTGACTATATCAATAACCAAACAAACAAAAACCATATGATCATCTCAATAGATGCAGAAAAAGCATTTGATAAAATCTAACATCCATTCCTAATAATAACACTTGAGAGGATAGAAATAAATGGACTTTTCCTTAAAATAGTCAGGAGCATATATTTAAAACTGTCAGTAAATATCATATGCAATGGGGAAAAAAACAGAATCTTTCCTGATAAGATCTGGAGTGAAACAAGTTTGCCCACTCTCACCATTATTATTCAATATTGTATTAGAAACGCTAGCCTCGGCAATAAGAGCTGAGAAAGAGATTAAAGGAATTAGAGTAGGTAATGAGGAAACCAAATTATCACTCTTTGCAGATGATATGATGGTAAACTTAGAGAAGCCCAGAGATTCTACTAAAAAGCTATTAAAATTAATTCATAACTTTAGCAAAGTTTCAGGTTACAAAATAAATCCCCATAAATCCTCAGCATTTTTATACATCACCAACAAAATCCAACAGCAAGAGATACAAAGTAGAAATTCCGTTCAAAATAACTGCTGATAGCATAAAATATTTGGGAATCTATCTATCAAAAGAAAGTCAGTAATTATATGAGCAAAATTACAAAAAAATCTTTCCACACAAATAAAGTCAGATTTAAATAACTGGAAAAATATTATGTGCTCTTGGATACTCCAAGCGAATATAAGAAAGATGACAATATTCCCTAAACTAATCTATTTATTTAGTGCTATACCAATCAGATTCCCAAGAAAATATTTTAATGATCTAGAAAAAATAATAACAAAATTCATATGGAAGAACAAAAGGTTGAGAATCTCAAGGGAATTAATGAAAAAAAAAATCAAATGATGGTAGCCTAGCTGTACCTGATCTAAAACTATATTATAAAGGAGCAGTCATTAAAGCCGTTCGGTATTGAGTAAGAAATACATTAGTTGATCAGTGGAATAGGTTAGGCTCACGTGACAAAATAGTCAATGATAGCAACTTAATGTTTGACAAACCCAAAGATCCTAACTTTTGGGATAAGAATTCATTATTTGACAAAAACTGCTGGGAAAACTGGAAATTAACATGGCAGAAATTAGGAATGGACCTACATTTAACAACGTATACCAAGATAAGATCAAAATGGGTCCATGGTTTAGGCATAAAGAATGAGATTATAAATAAATTAGAGGGACATACGATAGTTTATCTCTCAGACTTGTGGAGGAGGAAGACATTTTTGACCAAAGATGAACTAGAGGTCATTATTGATCATAAAATAGAAAACTTTGATTATATCAAATTAAAAAGCCTCTGTACAAACAAAAGTAATGCAAACAATATTACAAGGGAAGCAACAAACTGGGAAAACATTTTCACAGTTAAAGCTTCTGATAAAGGCCTCATTTCCAAAATATATAGAGAACTGACTCAAATTTATAAGAAATCAAGCCATTCTCCAATTGATAAATGGTCAAAAGATATGAACAAACAATTTTCAGATGATGAAATTGAAACTATTTCCACTCATATGACAGAGTGTTCCAAATCACTATTGATCAGAGAAATGCAAATTAAGACAACTCTGAGAGACCATTACACCTGTCAGTTTGACCAAGATGACAGGAAAAAAAATAAGGATGAATATTGGAGGGAATGTAGAAAAACTGGGATACTGATGCATTGTTGGTGGAGTTGTGAATGTATTCATCCATTCTGGAGAGCAATCTGGAATTATGCCCAAAAAATTATCAAACTTTGCATACTCTTTGATCCAGCAGTGCTACAAATGGGCTTTTATCCCAAAGAGATACTAAAGAAGGGAAAGGGACCTGTATGTGCCAAAATGTTTGTGGCAGCCCTGTTTGTAGTGTCTAAAAACTGGAAAATGAATGGATGCCTATCAATTGGAGAATGGTTGGATATATTGTGGTATATGAGTATATGTAACATTATTGTTCTGTAAGAAATGACCAGTAGGATGAATACAGAGACGCTTGGAAAGACTTACATGAACTGATGCTGAGTGAAATGAGCAAAAACAGGAGATCATTATCTACTTCAACAATGATACTGTATGAGGATGCATTCTGATGGAAGTGGATTTCTTTAACAAAGAGAAGATCTAACTCAGTTCTAATTGATCAATGATGGACAGAAGCAGCTACACCCAAAGAAAGAACACTGGGAAATGAATGCCAACTGTTTGCATTTTTGTTTTTCTTCCTGGTTTATTTTTACGTCTGAATCCAATTCTTCCTGTGCAACAAGAGAACTGTTCAGTTCTGCACACATATATTGTATCTAGGATATACTATGACATATTTAATATGTATCTGACTGCTTGCCATCTGGGGGAGGGGGTAGAGAGAAGGAGGGGAAAAATTGTAACAGAAGTAAGTGCAAGGAATAATGTTGTAAAAAAATTACCCAGGCATGGGTTCTGTCAATAAAAAGTTATAATTTTTAAAAATAAAAAAATAAAAAATGAAAAAGGAAAAAAGAAACAATCAAATAAAACCAAAAGAATGATAAACAGAAACTAATGTGAAATGGTATTAGAAAAACAACTGACATGGAAAAAAATCTGGAAGAGACAATTTTAAAGTTCTAGGCACAATTTTTAAAAAGAGCATAAGTATCATCTTTCAAGAATTTAGCATGGAAAACTGCTTTCCTAATCTAGAACCAGAGGGTAAAACAGAAATGGAATGAATCCACTGACTTCTTCCTAAAAAAAAAGATTCAAAGTGGAAACTCCCAGAAAAAAAATATAGTAAAATTGCAGAGATCTCAGATCAAGAAAAATATTATAAGCAGTCAAAAAAGAAACAGTCCCACTATCTTGGAAACACAATCAGGATAACACAAGATTTAGCAGGTTCTACATTAAAGAACTGAGAGTTTGGAATATGATATTCCAGAGAGTGGAGGGGCTAGGGGCTAACGTTACAACCAAAATCACCTTCTAGGCAAAACTGAATATATTTCTTCTGGGGGAAGATAAGTATTCAATGAAATAGAAATCCTTTCAAACTTTTTTTGGGGGGGAAACAATCAAAACTGAATATTCAAGAACGGCATAAAAATGTAAATAGGAAAGGAAAATCATGAGACTTAATAAGATTAAACTGTTACCATTCCTACATGGGAAGATTAAAATTTTTTTAGTTATTAGAGCAGTAAGAAGTATATCGATGGAGAGCAATTTGGAACTATACTCAAAAAGTTATCAAACTGTGCATACCCTTTGAATCAGAAGTGTTAATACTGGGCTTATATCCCCAAGAGATATTAAAGAAGGGAAAGGGACCTATATGTGCCAAAAAATGTTTGTGGCAGGCGCTTTTCATAGTAGCTAGAAACTGGAAATTGAATGGATGTCCATCATTTGGAGTGGCTGAGTAAATTATGGTACATTTATATACCATGGGATAGTATTGTTCTGTAAGAAATGACCAGCAGGTTACAGAGAGGCTTGGCAAGACTTACATGAACTGATGCTAAGTGAAATGAGAAGAACCAGGAGATCATTATACACTTCAACAACAATACACTATGAGGATCAAGTCTAATGGAAGTGGTCATCTTTGGCAATGAGAAGATTCAAATCAGTTCCAATTGATCAGTGATGAACAGAATCAGCTACACTACACCCAGTGAAAGGATACTGGGAAATGAGTGTGGACCACAACATACCATTTGTACTCTTTCTGTTGTTATTTGCTTGCATTTTTGTTTTTCATCCCAGGTTATTTTCATCTTTTTTCTAAATCTTATTTTTTTTTTGCAACAAGATAACTGTATAAATGTGTGTGTGTGTGTGTGTGTGTGTGTGTGTGTGTGTGTGTGTAGGTTAACACATACTTTAACATGTTTAACATGTGTGGGACTGCCTGCCATCTAGGGAGGTGGTGGAAGGAAGGAGGAAAAAAGTTGGAACAAAAGTTTTTGCAAAGGTCAATGTTGAAAAATTACCCATGAATATGTTTTGTCGATTAAACAAAAGAAGTATATCTATATCAATTGGTAGATGGATATGGATAGATATAAATATCTACCTATAGATATATATTTATATACTGGAAAGAAAAAAGGAGAGGTAGAATGTGGTAAATTGTCTCATATAAAATAGGCAAAAAAGACTATTTAATAGAGGGTTGATGACAGGGAATACTTGAACCTTACTCTGATTGTAATTGATTCAAGTAGAATAACATACACACTCAATTGGGTATAGACATCTATCTTATCCTACAAAAAAGTGGGAGGGAAAAAGAATAAGAGAAATGGGGGAATTCTCATAGAAAGGAGGGTGGATTTGGGGGGCAATAGTCATAAGCAAAACACTTTTGGGGAAGGTGAAATAGAAGAGACAATGGAAGAAATGGGGGAAATAGGATATAAGGAAAGAAAGTTGGCAATCATAACTGGAAAAAAACCCTGAAGTTAGTTTTTCTAGTGCTGATCCCATCTCTCAAATAGAGAGAAATTAGTTAATTTTTTAAAGTCATTTGTTAATTAAGGCTATTTATAGCCATATTAAAAATACTCTAAATTATGATGAATTGAGGAAATGCAAATTAAAATGATTCTTAGGTACTTCCTCACATCTATTAGATTGGCTAGTGTTGTTCTTTGTTCTTAAAGAGAACCATATCATCAGGGATTTGATTTAAAAGAGGGCTGGGGAAAGTTGTCAACCTTACTTTCTCTTCCAGAGCCATCTAAGTCCAGTGATATGTTACAGATCTGAATTACTGTAGATGGCCATGGAAAGAATGGGAGACCTTGATCTTTTCCAGCTAAAATCTTTTAAAAGGTCTCAGTTTGATTGAGGCAATGTACAATTTGATTTGAGGTAGATAAGAAATGAGGCATAGAATGGACTTCTTTGCATAGTCAAAAACAATCATTCTGGGGGCAGAGAGGAAAGATCTCCAGCATTTCAAAACAAAACAGAAACAATTGTTATTTTTAATCATTCTGAGCCTGTCAGGGACCAAAGAATGGTGAAAGGGACCTATTGTTGGCTAATCAATGAAAACCAGATTGACTTAGATTTAAGGCATGATCTTTAAGAAAATAATCTTGTCCATAAATCCCAAGATATATTGCAGTGTGTCATTGATCAAAATTAACATTCTTTTGGGCACCCTCAGGTTAGGGTATGATGTCTTAGTAGACAGAAGGAAGGAAAAGGAAAGAAAAAAGAAAAAAAATGGCTAATAGACTAAAGAAGAATGGTAAATGTTGAAGATGATGTGCAAAAATTGAGACACTAATGCACTTCTGGTGAACTTATTATGTGGAGAAATTTGGAATTATGCCCAAATATTTATAGGGGCTCTTTTCTGGTGGCAAAAAATTAGAAATTGAAGGGATATCTATCAATTAGGGAACAGTTGAACAATGTGTGGTATATAATTTTGATGGAATATTATTGATATAAGAAATGATCAACTACATGTTTTCAGAAAAAAAACTGGGGAGACATACATGAAATGATGCAAATTGGAATGAGTAGAACCAAGAGAATGGTATATGTAGTAAAAGCAGTAATATAAGATGATCAACTATAAATAAATTAGGTGTTCTCAGCAATACAGTAATCCAAGGCAAGTCTGAAGGATTTATGAAAAATTCCTGTCCATTCCCAGAGAAAGAACTGATGGAGTCTGAATACACATTGAAGCATACTTTAATTATTTTTTTTTCTTTTTTTTTTTCTTTGTTATATGTGTGAGAGATGAGGAGATGGTTATTTTGGTCTATGTTTTCTTATACTAAATAACTAATATGTAAATATATTTTTCATAATTACATGTGTAGCCTATATCAAATTTTAGCATTCTAAAAAGAGTGGAGTGGGTAGAGAGAAATAGAATTTGGAACTCAATTTTAAAAATAAGGGCTAAAAGTTATTTTTACATATAATTGGGGGGAAATAAGATATTAAATAAAAATAAATTTGAAAATTATATAAACTGTATTTAATTTATATAAGCATCTTTAAGATTATGTGATGATCAGCTATGCAAGTCTTAGCTCTCCTCAGGAATTAAGTGGTCCAAGGCAATACCAATAGTCTTGGGATAGAAAATCATCCTCATGCAGAGAGACAACTATGGAGAGTTAATGCAAATTGAAGCATACTATTTTCACCTTCTCTTTTCTTGTTTGATTTTCCCCCCTCATATTATTTTCCTGTTGTTCTGATTTTCCTTTCATAACATGACTAATATGGAAATGTGTTCTAAGTGAATGCACATGTATAACCCATATCAAATCGATTGCTGTCTTGGACAGGGAGAAACTAAAGAAAAAAAAAAAACTGGAACTCAAAATCTTATAAAAATGACTGTTGAAAACTATACATATAATTGGAACAATAAAATACTGTTGAAATTTATGTATATGTATATCTATGTGTATGCAAGTAAAAGAGTCTTTATGGAAATATATACATAAAAAAGAACAAAAAGAGAGGTGTAAAGGTGACATGATTTGAGGGCGTTATCCTGCTCGATTTAAAATCTCCATCATCCTCTCATTTCAGAGTTTATATTAGGTGCTATATACTGCCATCTACAAATTTGGTAATCATTTCACATATTTAATTTTTTTTTTACTTTGGAATGACAACACTCTCTATGAAAAGAAAGATCATTAACAAACAACTTGATAGATTTCTTGCATTTCTTGTTACTCTTTTCTCCAATATCACAGTCCTTCCCGGCATCAAAAGCGCTTTACATACTGTATTCTCCAGTATCTGTTGTACCATCTAAACAATAATAAGTCATATATATTCAGGAAAACACAATATAAATTACTAAATTTCCTGATAATTATAACATTAACTATTAACATATAGCATTTGTAATAATAGACATTTTTAAAGAATTGATAGCAAGTATTTTTGCTCTTAGACCAAGACCAGACAAGCTGTGTACCAGCTCCTCTCTTTTTGTTAGAATTCTTACAAGGTGCTAAGTCAGTGGAATTGGTAAAGACAATGGTTGTTTAGCAGGGTGCTTAGCAGTTCTCTAGATGTACTTAGTACTTACTACTGTTCCACAAGATTCACACCTTTAAGAGAGAATATAAAGTAGGAGCCTCAACCAGGATTGACTTCGGGAGATTCACAAGCCAGGATTCAGTCCAGGAGATTCACAAGTCAGAGAACGCAGTCGGGCAGAACTGAGGAAGACAGAAGTGATGGCAAGTTGTCCTGTGAAGAACACTGAAACCAAGATCTGGAAAGCCTGAAAAAAAAGCTAGCCCAGCCCCAAGTGAAGGAAAGAGAAATTAAAGGATTTGGACTTTAACTCCTGGTTGTATTTGAGGTGATTATTACTCTGAACCGAAACTAAGGCTACCTCCAGAAGCCCCCTAAGAAACCTGAACCCAGAGAACATTATATTTTAGAGAAGAGAAGAACATTACACCTTTTATTCTTCACAAATGGGTCAGAAAAACTTTTCCTTACACATCCCCAGGAATTCATTTTTAGAATTGAATAACATGCTTTAGAATGAAAAAAAAAAACTTCATTATATTTCAATCACCTGCAAAATTCAAATCCTTCAAGAAAAATTACTCTAGTTCTGGGCATTCTCATATTAATTACAGTTTTCAAACATGAAAAAAGTTTTGTAATAAAAATTCATCTCAATCATAAAGAAGGGAAAGGAATCTGTATGTGCACGAATGTTTGTGGCAGCCCTCTTTGTAGTGGCCAGAAACTGGAAACTGAGTGGATGCCCATCAATTGGACTATGGCTGAATAAATTGTGGTATATGAATATTATTGAATATTATTGTTTGGTAAGAAATGACCAACAGGATGATTTCAGAAAGGCCTGGAGAGACTTACGTCAACTGATACTGAGTGAAACGAGCAGGGCCAGGAGATCATTATATACTTCAACAACAGTACTATATGATGACCAATTCTGATGGACCTGGCCATCCTCAGCAATGACATGAATCAAATCAGTTCCAATGGAACAGTAATGAATTGAACCAGTTCAGTAATGAACTGAACCACTATGCCCAGGGTAAGAACTCTGGGAGATGACTAAGAACCATTACATTGAATTCTCAATCCCTATATTTTTGCACACCTGCATTTTTGAGTTCCTTCACAGGCTAATTGTACAATATTTCAGTCTGATTCTTTTTGTACAGCAAAATAACGGTTTGGTCATGTATACTTATTGTGTATCTAATTTATTTTTTAACATATTTAACATCTACTGGTCATCCTGCCCTTTGGGGAAAAGGATGGGGGAAAGAGGGGAAAAATTGGAACAAGAGGTTTGGCAATTGTCAATGCTGTAAAGTTACCCATACATATAACCTATAAATAAAAGGCTATTAAAATAAAAATAAAAAAATAAAAATTCATCTCAAAATAGCAGGGAAGGGAGAGGTATATTTTAGAGAATGTCTATAGAACTTGGAATATTGAGTATATAGAAATAGAGGGAAAGAACTATTTGTTTAAAAAATTGAAATATTGCTTAAATATTAGTAGAAAGGAAAGTAGTTCAAAAATTAATCATAAAGAATATATTAAAATGAAAATAATAAAATATAAGTTAAAGTACTATACAATATGGCATAATATCCACTATGCTCACATTGAGATGATTGTCATGCAGAGACTGGGAAATGTCCAAATATCTTCACAACTCTAAAGAGATTCAACCTCATAAATTCTGAGACAACTTCAAGGATAATCTGAACATTAGAGTCCACTCCAGGACCACTTAAGTCCACTTATCATAAATTTAAGTCAGCAGACTTAGGCATGGAGGACATGAGAGGATAAGCATGGGAGACATGAGAGGAATATAGCAACTCCTCTCAAGTACTACCAATGAATGATTCTCCTTATAGATCATACCTCATAGTCATTTTCTGGGAGGCTGATTACTGTGTAGAAGGAGTCAGTCATTCTTACAAGATACCAATCAACTGCTACCCCCCCAGGGAAGACAAAGCAGCTTAGCTAAAACATTAGGGCATCTTGAGGGAGAGACATGAACAAACACAAATGAAACAAGTCAAATCAGTTTTACTACTAATTTGACTACTATTCCATTCAGACCATGATGGAGACATCCTGACAATCTGAATCATATTTGCTTCTAGCCCAGACTCTGAAACTAACTTTAAAGAGAGAAATCATACAACCACTGCTGACCCAATTTCCAATAGATGGCAGAGAGGCACTCTCTCTCCGTCTCTCTTTCTCTCTCTCCGTCTCTCTTTCTCTCTCTCCCTCTTTTCCTCTTTCTTCTCTCCTCCTCTCTCCCTCCTTCTCTCCTTCCTTCTCTCCCTCCTTTTCTTCCTCCTTCTCTCCTTCCCCTTCTCTTTGTCTCTGTCTCTCTCTTTTTGTCCTATTACCCTCTCCCCCTAGACTACCAGTTCAATTAATAGTTCAACCTTTAGTGCCATTATCCAGAGAATCATTTCCTGCAGAGAAGGGGCCAGCCATTTCAACCAAATACTAGCTATTTTCCACAGCTCTGGTGAGCCAGCCTTAAGGAAGCAACAAAGCACCCTGAGGGAGAAACAGAATGCAGAAAGCCATCAGACAAGCCAACATCACCTTCACTATGATCTTTGCTAAGAACTGGATAGAAACATCCCATGATCTTGAACACAAAAATCTAGACCAGCAGAGCTTCCAGCTCACTGTCCATAATCATTGCCCTCAGAAACAATCCCTGTGAAGATACAACAAGGAACATTTTTTGTGAGTTCTATAACTACATCTATTGACAATTTAGAATAGAAAATTAATGTCACCAAGATACTTGGCACCACTGGATAATTTGATATCAGAAGTTCATTTAATTGTAGCAATGTAAGTAACATTAAAGAAGAGATACTACCATTCATTTTGCTGAAGTATCTTATGGCACATGAAATCTTTCCAGTTGTGTACTTTCATCTTCACATTTTATCAGAATAATATATCTGATAAATATCTGTAGCAAGATTTAAACTAGATCATAGATGACTGACAAAGATTTTTATAAATGAGAGTAGGCATATAAATCAGAGATAATGATGTTATATCTAGTTATTTTTTTAAAATTAGTAACAATGTCTGAGATATTATCTATACCTCTTGTAAGCTTCCCTTCTTTGGACATCTCTCAATACCTTCACAGTTATATCACTTCAAGCATAGATCTTTGTTATGTATAGTTTGTCCAATCTGACTGCTTCTTCCCATCTCTTTAGTGACAACTCTATCTCTTCTATATTTCAAAAACAGTGATGTTAGAGTACAAATGTGATATTTCCATGACCTGAGATTAAAAAAAAAATTGGTGAAATGGCTCAAAAATGTTTTCCATTTTTCTTCTACTTATGGTTATTCTATTTTTTCCTTTGCCTTTTGTGCAAATTAAAACAATATTAACACAACAGATACATAAAAAAGATTAAAAAGGCTGTCTTTATAATGCCAAACAGATGAATGGAGAAAAATCAATTAATAACCTAGATATATCTAAATATCCTTTTCTAGTATAGTTAGCTGCATAACACATTTTCTTCTGAGTATTTGGCATTGTGTAGGTAAATTAGAGAAATTCAAAATTACATGTAAATTGAATAAATGTATTATTAATGCCATATGAAAGCAAATCTATTGTTATTTTATTTCATTATCATTGCCAAAAATTACATTAAAAACAAAGTTTGAGACCACCATTAGAGTTTTGGTGTTTCAGAGGTGCTAGCCCCTATTCTCTCTGGGCTAAGCCCCAGACTGTCACAATCACCATGTAGTCAGACTTCAAAGAAATTAGGACTTTACGGTACTAACCACAGAGATAACCAGCAAGATTGGGAAGGTCCTCAAATTCTCTCCAGGTGGGAAGAAGCAGATGGTTGCTAACAGAAGAAGCAAAAGAACTACTCTAATAGATGGGCCTGGAAATCTTAGTGATCTCTCCACAGAACACACCAGCAGAATGAGGAGCTACAAAAAAGAAATGGGAAACCTAGAAAGAGATTTTTAAATGTCACAGAATGCCTACAATGACAAAGTAGAACAGAATGAGCTCTTAGGGAATGATGGGAATTCCTTCGGGACCCAGAGGGCACATCTGCTTGATTACACAGAGAGACTGGAAAGGTCATCTCAGAGACTAGATGCTGGATACCAAAGAGAGGTAGAAATATATTACATCACCGAAGTTCAGTATCTGTAGGTTGAGTTTCTGGACAAAAGCATATATCAATCTTTCCTACTGGGCAATGGTAAAATATTTTCTACTAAAATTTCATTAGGACCTTTCATATTATCAATTAAGCTTGACATTAAAAAAAAAATAAAATAAAGTGTGAAAAAGAATCTCATGAAAAACAAGACTAGAGAAGTTGATTGGAGACACAGCATGTATCTTTCAAACAATGTGACCTAAATAATAGCCTTTCCTAACCATTTTTTTGTTTTTTATTTGATATAATTTTACTTTTTAAATGAATAGGAAGTATTTTGTTTTATCTCATTTAGTGAAAAAGGAAAACAAAAAATATTTTAACATATTCATAGTGAAGCAAAATGCATCTTAGTCTAATCATCTCCAAAATATATATTATTTTGCATTCTGACTCCTTTGTCCCCCTCTGTAAGGAGTCTGCTAATATATTTTATCATTGGTCTATAGAAATCTTGAGTAGTCACTTCATTGATCAGGATTCTTACAGTTTTCAGACTTGCTTCTTTTTATAGTGTTGTTAATATTGTATAAATTGTTCTTCTGGTTCTGGTGAATTTACCAAAATTGTCCAATTTTATAATATTGATGCTATGGCATAATTTGTTTTCTCATAGCATTTAAAATTATTTGTTTTTACAGGGCTTTGTTATTCCATAAATTGTTTCTCCTTTATTAACTTCATTCTCCATCAATATAGTCAATTCTCCAAAGTTTTTCATTCTATAATAGTAATGTTATAATATAAATCTGTTACTCATCTATAAATTGGTGTGTAATATTAGTCCAATTTATTTATTTATTTTTAATTTTATTTTATTTAATAATAACTTTATATTGACAGAATCCATGCCAGGGTAATTTTTTTTACAACATTATCCCTTGCACTCATTTCTGTTGCGATTTTTCCCCTTCCTCCCTCCACCCCCTCCCCTAGATGGCAAGCAGTCCTATATATGTTAGATATGTTGCAGTATATCCTAGATACAATATATGTTTGCAGAACTGAACAGTTCTCTTGTTGCACAGGGAGAATTGGATTCAGAAGGTAAAAATAACCAGGGAAGAAAAACAAAAATGCAGATAGTTCGCATTCGTTTCCCAGTGTTCTTTCTTTGGGTGTAGCTGCTTCTGTCCATCATTTATCAATTGAAGTTCAGTTAGGTCTCTTTGTCAAAGAAATACACTTTCATCAGAATACATCCTCATACAATATCGTTGTCGAAGTGTATAATGATCTCCTGGTTCTGCTCATTTCACTTAGCATTAGTTCATGTAAGTCTCTCCAAGACTCTCTGTATTCATCCTGCTGGTCATTTCTTACAGAACAATAATATTCCATAACATTCATATACCACAATTTACCCAGCCATTCTCCAATTGATTGGCATCCATTCAATTTCCAGTTTCTAGCCACTACAAACAGAGCTGCCACAAACATTTTGGCATATACAGGTCCCTTTCCCTTCTTTAGTATTTCTTTGGGATATAAGCCCAATAGAAACACTGCTGGATCAAAGGGTATACACAATTTAGTCCAATTTATAGATGAATAATTATATTAAAGAAGTAGTATTTTACTCAAATGGAATAATTTCTGCTTTGAAAATTTTAAATATCAATTAATCTTCTATCTCATCAAATTCTTTGAATATGAATTTGAATAATTTTGATATTCAGGTTATAAGAACTTTCCAATACAAACTCCAAAATCTACAGCCAGTCCATAAATGCTATTCTCTAACATTATACTCTTTTGTAACCTACAAATTGTATGATGGCATTGTTTCCAGGACCATTTTTTTTTAGGTTCTGAAGTTTAAGTAAAACCCAAAAAGATCATAAGAAAGGGAGTGGTCATTGTAAATGGGAGAAAGTGTGCTAGTACTATTTTAGCAGCTTAGTAATAATATTAGCCCTTTTTGTTTTAATCTGAATATCTATTGCCTAATAGAGGGATAATGTTTACTATCCTTAAGGTGAGGATTAGTATAGAAGATTATTGAGTTCCTTTATCTGTAAAATATCTTTGATAATGTGAAATAGATCCCCTCCCACCCAACTCCTTGGTTCTGCTGGGAATGATTCTATCTACCATTTGTTTAAATTGTTTTTATTAGAAAATACAATCTGAATTCCAAGCAATCAATATTTAAATATCTATGTTAATGTATAGTCTTCTTTAAATTACTTCAGAATCTTATAAAAACATTTTGATTATACTAGGTACTTAATAAATACTAATTGAATTACTCATTGGGACATTGAACAATACTTCTCATGGTCAACTGCAATAGCTCTGTGAGTCATTGCTTACTAAGTACATGACAAAGAACCTTAATCATGAACCAGCGGTTCTGCAAATGTGTATTGTATCTAGGATATACTGCAACATATTTAACATATATAGGACTGCTTGCCATCTTGGGGTGGGGGAAGGAGGGAGGAAGGGGAAAAAACGAAACATAAGTGATTTCAAGGGATAATGCTGTGTAAAAATTATCCTGGCATGGATTCTGTCAATACAAAGTTATTATTAAATAAAATTAAATTTAAAAAAAAAAAAGGAAAAAAAAATCATGAACCAGAAGTTTTCACATTTTGAAAAACTGGAATAGAGAAGAGGGAGAGGATGAAGTTTCCAAGCTCCTTCTTGGAATCCTTCAGAAGGTATGAAGGGAGGAAGAAAGAAGGAAAACAAACACATATTAAGTGTTTAATATGTACTAAGCCCTTTACAAATATTATCTCATTTGATCCACACAACAACCTTGTAAAGTAGGTACTACCATTATCCTCATACTATAGTTGAAAAAAACTGGTAGACAGTGCCCAGATCACATAGCTAGTAAGAGTCAAGTCAGATTTGAATTTAGATATTTTTGACTCCATTCCTAGCAATCTACCCCTTGCACCAATTGACTACATCTATTAGACAGGAATAGAGATAGGTAGTAGGAATACATAACTAGATATTGAAAGATGATTAAAACTTGAATATTTATATAGAAAGGGAAATGTCATTACAACATTAAGCCACCTTTTCATCTTACTTAGATATAGAAGGAGCCATTTCAATGTGTTTTTATTTGCACAGGGGAATCTCAGTTGAGAAAATTAAATCTACCAATGCAGATTGGCACTTCCTCTACAATTTGTCGTTTCAAAAATTGTCTGAGGTACTGATATATTAAATGGCTTATTCAGAGTTATACAAAAAGTATGTGTATCAAAGGCTGGACCGGAACTCAAATACTCCTGAATCTCAGACAGGCTGTCCACTGCAGAATATAATACCCATGCCCCTTCTTATACATAGTAAGTACATTATAATATTTTTGTTCATTCATTCATCATGTAGATAATATAGATGTGATATAGAATCAGAGAAGGATGAAAAGATAATAAATTGACTTGGTGAGTAAACTTGCTCAAGCTGAAATCTCTTCAAGAACATTCTCATTATGGTAAATGGATATATTTGGAAGCTATATGTGATGCCATACAATTACCTAGATATCTATATAACTGTATTTAAGATGAGTAATAAATTATTGGGTAATACTATAAAATTGTACTTTTGTATTGCAGCAATTATTATGAATAAGTACTTAAAAATGCTTCTGGTGATGATTATCAGAGGTTTGCGTAGAGGCATTTTGACTCCATCATCATATAAGGTATTTCAGACTGAGACATTTGCTTAGTACTTTAAGCAAATACATAGAAAACAATGTAAGCAGTCTATCTTCTCATTATTAAGCTAGAATTCAAATTAATATGCAAAGATCATGAATTAGTAGCTAGCATTTTTTCAGCTAATTTTATATATTTTTGACTTTTATTATTTACCAGAGGCATATGTGTTTTGAGTAGTACATGCTTTCTATTAACTTTCTTTCCCAATTTCTGCTATTTCTTCCTTACTGAATTTTTACATCAAAAAAATCAAATTTGTGGCTTTGGTGGCTAAAAAGCCAAGCACTGAAAGAATATGAGTATGTATAAATTATTCTATACTAAGTATTTTGCCACCTGAACATCTCAGCTTCATTCCCATATCCCAGATGCAGCTAAGGAGGAGGATAAAGAGGAAGAAGAGGATTCAGAAAAGAGAAAAGAGGGGAGAGTACCAAAATGGGGGAAGAGGAGAAAATAAAGGGAAGAGACCAAGGCCCTACCCAAATGCATCCACAATACATTTCTTATTCTTAGCTCAGGTTACTTAATGAACCCATTTCAAAAAAACAAATATATAATAGCAAAATATATATTGTTAGCATTCTAAATGCATAGGATCATATCTTTAGAGATGATGTGGAATTTTCAGGCCATATAATCCAGTGTCTTCATTTTACACATTAGTAATCTGAGACCTAGAGTCAGTGAATGATTTGCCTTAAATCACACAGAGAGTAAATAACAGAGAGGATTCAAATTGAAGTCTATTGACTCCAAAAAAATTCTGTCTTCCTTAATATGCTTCCTGTACATTTAGTGTCACATTTATAAACATAACATTAGTTATCTATTTAGTGTTCTAGGACCATTATTTAGTTATGATAATACTGAAGAGAATAAGAGCATGCCCTTGGATCTTCACATGCTGCTTATTCATTTAAAGCATTGAAATGTGTTACAACTAATTCAGTCAACTGCATATTAAAAGGAAATATTTTTTTAAAATACTGCCATATGTATAAAAACATCTGTGAATGTTTTCATTTTAGGATAGAATGAGGTGGTTCTCTTCTCATTCAAAACAAAAACAACTAACTTGATTTTTCACATGAGTTATTTTCAAAATTAATTTATGGCATTCACTCCTTTAGCTTGGAAAGTTTGGCCAAAATTTTGCAAAAAATATGCTGAAAACCTTTTGTTGTATTTAATAATAGCCATATGTGTTTGTGTGGTTAGCAAAGAGAATGTACATCCTATGTGTGACCAGAAGAACTTGAGATTTTGCTCTAAATGCAAATTGTAGGCAGTGTAACCATAGATTAGAGAGCACTTGTTTCTATTTAAATAAGGCTTCCTAGTTACTGAAAAAAATTGCATCAAAATAAATAATGTTCTTTTTATCATGAAGGTTTTTGAAATATCTAGCCATACAATGTGAAGTAAGTATGGAATTGTGTTAGTTATATAAGTATATATATATTTTCTTTTCTGGGAAAAAAACTAGTGCTGATATATGTATTTTTTTCTTTTATCACTCATGTAATTACACGAGCTTTTTAAATATAGACATCAGGTCAGCCACATATTTGTTTAGAGAAGTAAATTCCCCTAGTATTTTCATTAATCCATTGTTTTTATAAGGAACACACTCATACTCCCACCCCATCACACACACAGACACACATTTAGAACCCTAAAAACACTGAACATCTGAATGAACATATTTTCTCTAGTTTTAATATTTAATGTCAAATGTGAGTAAAATACATACTATAATTGTATATATAATTTCTGCCTACTGGATTATAAGTATGGCTGAATAAAATATATATGATTCAATATCCTAGCTGCAGGAATATTTCTGACAAGAACTTTCCTGTAAACAAAAGCTTGACATTAACTATTCCTCTACTGCCTCAAATTGTCAACATAATCAGCATAATTATGCTGAAATGAAAGGAAGCACAGGAGAAAATTTGAAAATCCTGAACTGTATCAAAAATGTCAAATTGTAATATCAACTCTGACATATTTTCAGGCAAATTCCTGTTAGAACGGTTTGAAGAAAATATCAGCTCGACAGAGACTCCTCCACAGCTTTCTGATAACAAGGATTCGTTCAAATAAATGTTTCTTCACTTATCATTATCAGTGAGTCACAACGCCATCAAAAGAGGAGGCATGCTGGAATTATACTGTACATACTGAAATAGACAAGGTAGAAATAGATCCCAACAGAAAACCTACCAGGCAACAGAGAAATAGGCAGAGGATAAGGAATGTTTCATTCCTGACTTTTCATTTCACCAGTCATATTTTAATGCTGTGACAAAAAGAAATAATAGTAGTGTAAGGATGACTAATTTATGATTGTTGAACTAAATAGCTGCTAATTAATAGACCTTGAGGTCTATCTGGGGATGAAAGGCCAGATGAGGTATTGTCTTTAATATAATCATTGCCTTAGTAAATTTCCTTGCATTTCTGGAAGACTTAAAGCACTTCATATAGAACAATCTCATAATAAACATGGAGACAATATCAAAGATTATTGGTGAGGAATCTTAGCTACAGATGTTGTTATTTGTTCTCTGTTTTTGCAGAGGACTAATACTATCTTCAGGTAATGTCTTGACTTGTGTGTGAATGGGATTTAAGTGAGGCAGAGTTACACAACACCATCAGCCTGAATTTTTTCCAGTCATTGTGGTCCAGTGGCAAGACAAAAGACCTGGTGATGGTTCAAGATTGAGTGGATGACCTTGGAGTATTCAATGTCTGACCAAGATCTAAGCACTATACAACATCAAATTCAACTACCTTCATGGCCACTGGAACAAATTGTTTCCATTTGCATATTTTATATAAAGGAGTCTTCATATATTTGTGATAGACAACTCCCCATTCACCCCCAACTCACCAAATGAGTCCCTTTTGTTACCCTAAATCTTGTTTAGCTCATCTAACAAGATGGTCTACCAGGATAAAACTAAATGTGCATGCTACAGCTTCTTGGGGCCATAGATCAGATTTGAATGTGAGATAGAAATCAAAGGTGGATGAAAAGCTTTTAAAAGTGTTTGGCAAGCCCACACTAGAGTGCTAGTTCTTGTTTAACATAGCAAATATACCAACTGCATACATTTCTCAGTTCAGATACTGTCTATCCTTTTTCAAAAGTCCAAGTTGTATCAATTATTCTATGGAATCATCTCTGACCATCTCATGCAACCACCCCCTTAACCTGAAATCACATAAAGCCCATGTTAAGAGCCCTCATTAATATAGTGCTTTGCATTTTATATGTTTTTCATAGAAGGCTGGATGGTGGTAGTGCAAATATTACCCACATTTCACAGAAGAAGAATTTAAATTTAAGAAAGGTAAAGTTATTTGGCTAGTTCTTAAGCTAGAAATGACAGGGAATTTCTGTTTTCAAACTCAAGATTTCTGATGGAAGGTTTTATGACATATTGTCACTACCACACAGCGCAATTTGGTCTTTAGAATTAATGTGATATATCCATGAATTTAGAATTAAGAAAATGTCAACTAATCTAGCCTAATAATTTCACAAATCTAGACTGCCCAAGTTCAATCAGATAGGAACAAATAGATATCAGGTGTTCTGAAACTGCATGTATCACTTTTTTCTGTACATAATATTTCCTTCATATATATTTTATATTTGAAGAGAATTTTCTTTTTATTTTAGGTTTTTTATTGATTTTTTTTTATTTTCAAAATATAGGCATAATGTTTAGTATTCACCTTTGCAAACCCTTGATTTTCAACTTTTTTCTCTATCTCTTTGTTCATGTCCTTCCCTAGACAGCAAGTAATCCGATATATGTTAAATACATGTAATTCTTCATACATATTTCCACAATTATCATGCTACCCAAGGAAAATTAGATGAAAAAGGAAAAAAAAAATGAGAAAGCAAGCAAAATGCAAGCAAAAACAACTAAAAAATGAAAATACTATGTTGTGATCTACTTTTAGTCCCCTAAGTCTCCTCTCTGGATGCAGATGCCTTTCTTTATCACATTATTAGAATTGGACTGAATTGTATTATTTTGCGGTTACTATGTACAATGTTGTCCTGTTTCTACTAATTTCACTTAGCATCAGTTCCTGTAAGTCTCTTCAGGCCTCTCTAAAATCATTCTACTGATCATTTCTTATAGAAAAATAATATTCCATAACATTCATAATCCATAATTTACTCAGTCACTCTCCAATTAATGTTTCAGTTTCCAGTTCGTTGTCACTACAAAAAGGACTACTACAAACATTTTTGTTTATCTGGGTCCTTTTCCCTTTTATGATCTCTCTGGGATACAGGTCCATTAGAGACATTGCTGGATCACTGATTTTGGTATAGTTCCATATTACCTTCCAGAGTGGTTGGATCAGTTCCCAACTTCACCAACAATGTATTAATGTCCCAGTTTTTCCCACATTCCTTCCAACATTCATCATTATCTTTTTCTGTCTTCTTAGCCAATCTGGGAGGTATATAGTCATACTTCAGAGTTGTTTTAATTTGCAATTCTCTGTTCAATAATTATTTAGAGAATTTTGTCATAGGACTAGAAATGGTTTTAGTTTCTTCATCTGAAAACTGTCTGTTCATAGCTTTTAATCATATATCAGTTGAAGAATGGCTTGTATTCTTGTAAATTTGAGACAATTCTTTATAAATTTTATAAATGATGCCTTTGAATGTAAAACAAAATTTCTCTGGTTTACTTTTCCCTTCTAATCTTATTTGTATCTCTTTTGTTTGTATAAAAAACTTTAACTTAATGTAATTGAAATTATCCATTTTGTATTCCATGATGTATTCTAGTTCTTCTTTGGCCACAAATTCCTTGCTTCTCCACAAATATGAGAAATAGACTATCCTTTGTTCTTCTAATTTGCTTATAGTATCACTCATTATGTCTAAATTATGAAACTGATGAGGGGAGTGCTGAATCAATCTCTCTCTCTCTCTCTCTCTCTCTCTCTAACTTGGGGGTGAAGATGAGATAGAAACTTCTTGAAGGAAAGATTCTCATTGAACACTTCCCTCTGCAAAAGACCCACCCCGGGGAATCAAGATAAGTAGTTTTATTCTGTTTATCTTGGTGGGAGTAGTTGAGTCCAGGACTACTCTTACTTAGCCCAAGTTGGAGATCTAGATTTCTACTGACATCTACTACAATTGAGTTGGAAATCAGTCCAGGAAAACTCATTCAAACGGAACATTTCTATTTGATTCATGAAAATCTGTTTGATTTCAACTCAAACTGTTCCCAGGCTCTAGCCAAAGTTTTGAAATGCCAGAGAAACTGAGGCAAGATAGAGATTAGAGAGTTTTTAATAATTTCTTTAAAAGGGAGAGATTTGCTGGGACCAAATGGATCCATGGTTTGGTTCCAGGGCTGAATGAGACTATCATCTCCAAGAATCCAGCATCCAGCCAGAATCCAGCAGCCAATGTGAGTTCTCAATGATATATTTATACACAGTAGCTAAACAAAGGTGGGGGGAGGAGGAGGAGGCCAAACTCTGGTGAGCAGGAATCTCCAGGCAGGAACCCTCAACTGAACTCTGACAGGTTGTGACAAGACCATAAATTCTAATGAGCTGGGAGTTAAGAAAGTGTCTGGCTGCAGACAGAATGTCTGGAGTCCCCCTTTCTGAGTTTACACATTGACAATTTATAACCTCTGAGTTATACCAGTCTTAATGAACTGGAGCCGGAAGGGGGAGGTTTGCAACTAAGGGGATTGACACAGATCAATTAAGAAAACTGAGGCAGAACAATTTAGGGAAACTGAGTCAGGACAATTAAAAGAGAACTATGGCACAATAGTTTCAATTAGAAAAAGGGACAACTGGGCTCAACTCCTTGCAGAGAGGCCAAAGCAAGAATCATGCCAGGCCAAGGAACCTTCCTTGGCATGGTTGCCTGTGAGGACACTCTGCCTGCTGAAAAGACATTCTCTTTTCAGTGTAATTCCCTCTTTATCTCTCTCACCTATTTCCCTAACAGGACCGCACCCCTCTCTACTTCTCTGCCAAGATTTCTCTGCTAGAACCTTTACTTCTCTGTCGGGACCTTGTCACTAAGAAAGTCAATCTTTCTAGCAAAGGCTGGTTTTTCAGTTTCAATAATAAACTTCTTTTGCTAGTCTAACTTTTCAAGTTCTTAAATTTATTTATGAAGAACCTGCACCAATCAGAGAGTTCCCACAACTCTCTGCCCTACGCTGAACCTCATAAAAACCATTTTGACTTTATCGTGTTATAGGGTGTTAGGTGTGGATCAATCACTAGTTTCTGATATACTATTTCCTGATTTTCCCAGCAATTATTGTCAAATAGTGAGTTTTTATCTCAGAAGTTGAGGTATTTGGGTTTATCAAACACTAGATTACTATATTCACTGACTACAGTGTCTTCAGAACCTAACCTCTTCCAATGATTGATTACACTATTTCTTAGCCAGTACCAAATGGTTTTAAAAACTACTGCTTCAGGTTTGGTACAGCTAGATCACTGTCATTTACATTTTTTTCATTAATTCCTTTGAAATTCTTGACTTTTGTTCCTTCAGGTAAACTTTGTTATTATTTTTCTTGATCTATCAAATAATTATTTGAAGTTTGATTGGTATGGATTGAATTTTAGATTATTTTAGGTAAATTAATGTAGGTAGAATTGTAATTTTTATTATATTAGCTCCACTTATCCATGAACATTTGATATTCTTCAAATTGATTAAATCTGACTTTATTTATGTGGAAAGTGTTTTGTTATTGTGCTCATATACTTCCTGACTTTGCCTTGGCAGCTAGATTTCCAAATATTTTATATTATTTACATTGATTTTAAATGAAATTTCTCTTTGTATCTCTTTGTAGTGGACTTGGTTGGTAGCATACAGAAATACTAAGGATTTCTGTGGATTTATTTTTTCATCTTGTAACGGCTAAAGTTGTGAATTATTTTAATTAGGTTTTTAGTTGATTCTTCAAGTATACCATATATCATCTGCAAAGAATAATAATTTGGTTCCTCATTACCTACTCCAAATCCTTTCATTTATTTTTCTTCTCTTTTTGCTAAAGCTAATATTTCTATTACATCAATACTATACCACACTATTACTAAGATAGTAATGGCAATAGTGGATAACCTTGTTTCACCCCAATCTTACTGGCAATGATTCTAGTTTATCCCCATTACATATAATGATTGCTGATGATTTTAAATAGATGCTACTGATCATTTTAAGGAAAACTCAATTTATTTCTATATTCTCTAGTGTTTTTAGTAGGAATGGGTGTTGGATTTTGTCAGATTTTTTTTTTCTGCATCTATTGATATAATCATATGATTTCTGTTAGCCTAGCTATTGATACAGTGGATTATGCAAATAATTTTCCTAATATTGAACTAGTCGTGTTCATTCTTGGCATAAATGCTACTTGGTCATGGTATATTATCCTGGTGATAACTTGTCATAATGTCTTGCTAATATTTTTTTAAGATTTTTGCATCAATATTCATTAGGGAAATTGGTCATTCATTCTCTTTCTCTGTTTTGACATTACCTGATTTAGTATAAGCATCATATCTTAGTTACAAAAGGAATTTGGTAGGACTCCTTTTTTCCATATTTTTCCAAATACTTTACATAGTATTAGAATTAATTTTTCATTAAATGTTTGATAAAATTCACATGTAAATATATCTGGCCTAGAGATATTTTCTTGGGGAGTTGATTAATAACTTGTTCAATTTATTTTTTTTAATTTCTTAACTTAAACAATCTATTTCTTCCTCTGATAATCTAGGCCATCTATATTTTTATAGGTATTTATCAATTTAATTTAGATGATCAGATTTGATGGAATATAGTTGGGCAAAATAACTCCTAATTATTCCTCTAATTTCTTCCTCATTGGTGAAAAGTTCACCCTTTTCATTTTTAATACTAAAAATTTGATTTCTTCTTTCCTTTTTCTAATCAAATCAACTAAAGTTTTATCTATTTTATTGGTATTTTCATAAAACCAACTCTTAATTTTGTTTATTAGTTCAATAGTTTTCTTACTTTCAATTTTCATAACCTCTTATTTTCAGAATTTCATTTTGGTATTTAATTGAAGGTTTTTAATTTGCTCTTTTTCAAACTTTTTAGTTGCATGTTCAACAAATTGATCTTCGTTTTCTCTATTTTATGGAAGAGAGATATAAAATTCCCCCTAAGAACTTTGATTGCATCCCATAGATTGCTATATGTGGTCTCATTTTTGTCATTGTCTTGGATGAAATTTTCAGTTGTGTCTATAATATGCAACTATTTCACTCACTCATTCATTCTTTAGTATTAGATTATTTAACTTCCAATTAATTTTAGTCTATTTTTTTCTGACCCTTTCTTACAGATGCTTCTTATTGTATTGTGATCTGAAAAAAATGCATTTACTACTTCTGTTTTACTTCATTTGATTTTGAAGTTTTTATGCCCTAATACATGGTCAATTTTTTGTGTAGACTCCACGAACTGCCAAGAAAAAATATATGCTTTTTGTAATCATTCAATTTTTCAAAGGTCTATTATACTTAACTTTTCTAAAATTCTATTTACCTCCTTAACTTTTTTTTAATCTTGTGGTTTGATTTATCTAGTTCTGAGAGAGCAAGGTTGAGACCCCTCACTTGTATAGTTTTGCTGTCTACTTCTTCTTGCAGCTTTCTTAACTTCTTATGAATTTGGATGATATACCATTTGGTGCATGTATGTTTAGTACTGATATTATTTCATTATCTGTGATGCTGTTTAGCAAAATGTAGTTTCTCCCTTATCTCTTTTAATTAGATCTATTTTTTCTTTTGCTTGTAACAAGCAAACAAGTCATATACAACATATGTCATCACTCCTCTGAGGAAGCACCAACATCTGAATTCCTTGGCTGGGAGGATGGTCACAGTCATTCAGAATCTCAAGTGAGAACAATTCCTATGCAAGTTTATACCAGAATAAAGAAGGAATACTGGGAAAGGAATGTGAACTATTTGCATTTTTGATTTTCTTCCCGAGTTATTTTTACCTTCTGAATCCAATTCTCCCTGTGCAACAAGAGAACTGTTCGGTTCTGCAAATATGTATTGTATCTAGGATATACTGCAACATATTTAACATATATAGGACTGCTTGCCATCCTGGGGGGGGGGAGGAGGGAGGGAGGGGAAAAAACGAAACATAAGTGATTGCAAGGGATAATGTCGTGTAAAAATTATCCTGGCATGGATTCTGTCAATACAAAGTTATTATTAAATAAAATAAAATTTAAAAAAAAAAAGTTTATACCAGAATTCCTAGCCCAAATCTTCGAAGTCATTTTCCACTAAGAGGTTTTTACTGGCTGAGAATAAAAAAGGCACCACATAAAGAATTCTCATTTGATTTATGGCTCTTAAGATATAGTGACTTTCCAGGTGCAGAATGCTTCATTGTAAAAGACTTACCAAGGAGAATATGTGTTCATTCCTTCAGATTGGATTGGGTTTACCCAAGGAACTGGCCATATTTCTGGGGTGAACACAGGCTTCCATTAAAGGATAATCTAACTTTCTTTATGCTTTTCTTGGAATTCCATTAGATAACTACAAGCATATTTTGAGGTTATCAGCAAAAATTTACACAAAAGATACGAATGAGACTTACTTAAGATTCCTTACTCACTAGAGATGCTTACAGTGCATTAATCTCATCATTTCTATGGACATCTCTGGAAAGTATATTATCAAAGTAAGTGAACTTATCCACAACATTCAACATATTTTTCATTTACATGACCAATGAAGTTCAGTGCTGGGTGGTGGAGGATATCTATGTTCTTGGTATTGATTGTGAGGCCAAAATTAGCACAAGCACCAGAGAACTAATCCATACTCCAGTGAATCTCAGCTTAGAATATGCACAGAACATGAGACATTATAGAGAGTCCTTGAGAAGAAAGAGGTCAGAGACAATAACAGCAACAATCACTTATTACTAAAGACTTTAAGTCTCATGACCTACAATTATCAATTTACTAAATGCAAAAAAAAGTCATGAATGTACCCTCAAAGCAAAATTTTGTGCTTAATAGGGGAAGAGAAAGGAAATGTCAAAGTGATGAAGGTAATGTGTAAAGCAAAGTGATGGACCAATAATAGATTTATTCTCTTCAAGGTAAGCCTTCACAATCAGCAAAATTCACACTTGTGCCTTCTCTGGAATACCTCTTCTAATTGCCTTAATAATGATAAATTTCTAAGTAATTAAAAGCATCATCTTCCCATGTAGAAAAAGTTTTTTTTATTAACTATTAAGTTATTAAACTATTAAGTTTATTAACTTCCTTATAATTTATTTTTCTTGTTTACCTTCCCTGAGTCTTGCATTTGTGAATCAAAATTTTGATTCAGCTTGAGTCTTTCCATCAAGAATGCTTGGAAGTAGTCTCTATCATTAAATAACCATTATCTCTCAGTGAGAAGCAAAACACTTTTAAGGAGGCATGAGGTAAAAGAAGATTTAGAGAAGAATTAAAAATGGGGAGGCAATGAAAGTACAGGGAAATAAATAATTAACAATGATAACTGTGAATATATATGGAATGAATTCACCCAAAAGACAGAAAAATGGTCAGCACGAAGTTTAAAAACATAATACTATAATTTGTAGTTTATAAGAAAACATAGTTGAAGCAGAAATATACAGAATAAAGGTAAGGGAATGGAGAAAAATTCTTTTTTGAGGAAAAAATACAGTATTTAATATGTTGGTTCTCTTTTTCAATCCTGTTCTTAGTAGTGTTTTTTTTTTTTAATCCAACCCATGGACTACTTATCATTTATTACCTCTTCCCCCTTTTCTTACCTTTTTTTCCTAGTGTTTCTGTCCTCCCTTCTAGCAAGTCCCTCTTTTTTCTTTTCTCTTTTTTCCTTCGACTTCTTTATAGGGTTAAGTACATTTCTATACCCAACTGAATAATTAAATTCTTCCCTCCTTCAGTCCAAATTGGTGAGAATAAGCATTAGACAATGATCATCCCCGTCCTTTTTTCCCCTTTAATAGATCTTTTGAACTTCTTCATGTGATTTAATTGTCCCATTATATCTCCTCTTTCCTCTTTTTCCAGCATAGATCTTTTCCCACTCCTTAATGTTTTTTTTTTCCCTTAGATATCATCATATCAAAGTTTATTCATAAGCACACCTCAGTTCATGTGATGCCACACTCTGTTTGCCACAGTGATAGATAACAGTTCTCAAGTGACAGTTGTCATTTTCCCATCCAGAGATATAAACAGTTTAACTTTTAAATAATATATATTTTCCCCTTGTTTACATTTACATGCTTCTCTTGAGTCCTGTGTTTGTAAATTAAATTTTTTGTTTAATTCTGTTTTTTTTTTTTTTTTTAGAAATGATTAAAAGTCTATTACTGCATTAAAGATCCATCTCCTTTCCTGAAAGATGATGCTGAGTCTTGCTGGATAAGTAATTCTTGGCTGTACCATTAGGTCTTTTGCCTTCTGAAATATGGTATTCCGGGTCTTTTGAGCCTTTATTATAGAAGCAGCTGGGTAATTCTGATTGTTGCTCTTTGATAGTTGAACTGTTTTTGTCTGGAAGCTTGTAGTATTGTTTCTTAAGATTGTAATTCTGCAGTTTTGTAACAATGTTTCTTGTGTTTTTTCCTTGTGGGATCTCTTTACAGAGGTGATCAATGGATACTTTTTTTTATTTACAAGTTATAAGCATGGATAATTTTATAGCACTGACAATTGCCAAACCTTTTGTTCCAATTTTTCCTTTCTTTCCCCCCACCCCCTCCACCAGATGGTAGAGTGATCAATACATGTTAAATATGTTAAAGTATAAATTAAATACAATATTAGTATACGTGTCCAAGAAGTTATTTTGCTGTACAAAAAGAATCAGACTTTGAAATAGTATACAATTGCCCTGTGAAGGAAATAAAAAATGCAGGTGGACAAAAATAGAGGCATTGGGAATTCTATGTAGTAGTTCATAGTCATCTCCCAAAGTTTTTTCACTGGATGTAGCTGGTTCAATTCATTACTGCTCTATTGGAACTGATCCTCTCATTATTGAAGATAGCCACATCCATCAGAATTAATCATCATATGATATTTTTGTTGAAGTATATAATGATCTCCTGGTTTGCTCATTTCACTCAGCATCAGTTCATATAAGTCTCTCCAGGCCTTCCTGAAATCATCCTGCTAGTCATATCTTACAGAACAATAATATTCCATAAATTTCATATACCACAATATATTTAGCCATTCTCCAATTGATGGTTATCTACTCAGTTTCCATTTTCTGGCCATTACAAAGAGGGCTGCCACAAACATTTTTGCCCATGCAGGTCCTTTTCTCTTCTTTGAAATCTCTTTGGGATATAAATCCAGTAACACTGCTGGATCAAAGGGTATGCAGTTTGATAACATTTTGAGCATAGTTCCAAATTGTTCTCCAGAATGGTTGGATGTATTCACAATTTCACCAGCATTATTTTTCCCTGACATTCTAGCCAATTTGACAGGTGTGTAGTGATATCTCAGAGTTGTCTTAATTTGCTTTTCACTAATTAACAATGACTTGGAGCATCTTTTTATATGGCTAGAAATAGTTTCAATTTCTTCATCTGAGAATTGTCTGTTCATATCCTTTGACCTTTATCAATTGGAGAATGGCTTGATTTCTTATAAATTTGAGTCGATTCTCTATATATTTTGAAAATGAAGACTTTATCAGAACCTTTGACTGTAAAAAATGTTTTTTTTCCAGTTTGTTGCTTCCCTTCTAATCTTGTCTACATTAGTTTTGTTTGTACAAAAGCTTTTCAATTTGATATAATCAAAATTTTCTATTTTGTGGTCAATAATAGTTCTTCTTTGTGACCAAATTCCCTCTTCCTCCAAAGTCTGAGAGGCAAACTATCCTATGTTCCTCTAATTTATTTATAATCTCATACTTTATCTCTAGGTCATGAACCCATTTTGACCTTATCTTGGTGTATGGTGTTAAGTGTGGGTCACTGTCTAGTTTCTGCCATAGTAGATTCCAATTTTCCCAGCAGTTTTTGTCAAACAGTAAGTTCTTATCCCCAAAGCTGGGGTCTTTGGGTTTGTCAAACACTAGATTATTGATGTTATTGATTGCTTTCTCCTTTGAACGTAACCTATTCCACTGATCAACTAGTCTATTTCTTAGCCAGTACCATACAGTTTTAGAAACTGCTGCTTTATAATATAATTTTAGATCTTGTACAGCTAAGCCACCTTCATTTGATTTTTTTTTTCATTAATTCCCTTGAAATTCTTGACCTTTTGTTTTTCCATATGAACTTTGTTGTTATTTTATTCTAGGTCATGAAAATAGTTTTGGGGAGTCTGATTGGTATAGCACTAAATAAATTAATTAGTTTAGGTAGTATTGTCATCTTTATTATATTCGCTCTCTCTATCCAAGAGCATTTAATATTTTTTCCAATTGGTTAGATCGGACTTAATTTGTGTGGGAAGTGTTTTGTAGTTTTGCTCATATAGTTTCTAATTTTCCTTTGGCAGATAGATAACTAAATATTTTATACTATCATAATTACTTTAAATGGAATTTCTCTTTGTAACTCTAACTGTTGGATTTTGTTAGTGATATATGAGAATATTGATGACGTATGTGGGTTTATTTTATTTTGTATCCTGCAACTTTGCTAAAAGTGTGGATTATTTCTAATAGTCTTTTAGTAGAATCTCTGGGATTCTCTAAGTATACCATCATATCATCAGCAAAGAGAGATAATTTGCTTTCCTCATTACCTATTCTAATTCCTTTAATCTCTTTCTCAACTCTTATTGCCAAAGCTAGCATTTCTAATACAATATTGAATACTAATTATGATAGTGGCCAACTTTGTTTCACTCCTGATCTTATTCAGAATGGTTGCAGTTTATCTCCATTACATATGATGCTTACTGATGGTTTTAAATAAATGCTACTGATTATTTTAAGGAAAAATCCATTTATTACTATACTCTCAAGTGTTTTTAATAAGAATGGATGTTGGATTTTATCGATTTTTTTGCATCTATTGAGATGATCATTTTAAATTTGTTTTTGTTTTTGTTTTTGTTAATTTGGTTATTAATATGGTCAATTATATTAATATTTTTCGTAATATTCAACCAGCCCTGAATTCCTGATATAGATACTACTTGATCATGGTGTATTATCCTGAGGATGATTTTCTGTAGTCCTTTTGCTAATATCTTAAGATTTTAGCATCAGTATTCATTAGGGAGATTGGTCTATACTTTTCTTTCTCTGTTTTCAACCTACCTGGTTTAGGTATCAGTAGCATGTCTCTGCCATAAAATGAATTTGGTAGGACTCCTTCATTCCCTATTTTGTCAAATAGTTTATATGGGCTTGAGGATTTTTTCTTAGGGAGTTGATTAATAGCTTCTTCTATTTATTTTTCTGAAATCGGACTATTTAAGCAATGTACTTCCTGCTCTGTTAATCTATGAAGCCTATATTTTTGAAGGTAGTCATCCATTTCCCTTAGGTTATCAAATTTATTGCCATATAGTTGGGCAAAGTAACTCATTATTTCTCTAATTTCCTCTTGATTGGTGGAAAGTTCTCCTTTTTTATTTTTAAGACTAATAATTTGATTTTCTTCTTTACTTTTTCTAATCAGATTTACTAAAGGTTTATCTATTTTATTGTTTTTTCATAAAACCAACTCTTAGTTTTATTTATTAATTCAATACTTTTTTTTACTTTCAATATTATTAATTTCTCCTTTTCATTTTAGAATTTCAATTTTAGTATTTGATTGAGGGTTTTTAATTTGTTCTTTTTCTAGCTTTTTATGCTGCAAGCCCAATTCATTGATCTTCTCTTTCTCTATTTTATTCAAATAAGCCCTTAAGATATAAAATTTTCCTTTATTATCACTTTGCATCCCACAAATTTTGGTATGATGTCTCATCATTGTCATTATCTTGAGTGAAATTATTACTTGTGTCTATAATTTGCTGTTTCACCCAATCATTTTTTAAGATGAGATTATTTAGTTTCCAATTACTTTTTGGTCTATTTACCCCTAACTTTTTGTTGAATGTAGTTTTTATTGCATTGTGATCTGAAAAGAAAGCGTTTACTATTTTTGCCTTCTGCATTTAATTTTGAGGTCTTTAGGTCCTATTATGTGGTCAATTTTTGTATAGGTTCCATGAATTGCTGAGAAGAAAGTATACTCCTTTCTGTCACCATGAAGTTTTCTCCAAAGATCTATCGTACCTAATTTTTCTAATATTCTATTTACCTCTTAAATTTCTTTCTTATTTGTTTTGTGGTTTGATTTATCTAATTTTGAGAGTGCAAGATTGAGATCTCCCACTATTATAGTTTTGTTATCTATTTCTTCTTGCAACTCTCTTAATTTCTCTTTTAGGAAGTTAGGTGCTTTACCACTTGGTGCATAAATATTTAATATTGATATTGCTTCATTGTCTATGTTACCCTTTAGCAATATATAGTTTCTTTCCTTATCTCTTTTAATTGGATCAATTTTTGTTTTTGCTTGATCTGATATAAGGATGGCTATCCCTGCTTTTTTTTTTTTTTACTTCACCTGAAGCATAATAGATTCTGCTCTAGACTTTTATCTTTACTCTGTATGTATCTCCCTGCTTTAAATGTGTTTCCTATAAACAACATATTGTAGGGTTCTAACTTTTGATCCAGTCTGCTATCTGCCTCTACTTTATGGGAGAGTTCATCCCATTCACATTTACTGTTAAAATGACTAATTTTGTATTTCTTGCCATCTTATTACCCCCAGATTATGATTTTCTTTTTCTTTTCCCCCCTTACTGCCTTCTCTAGTATTAAACTTATGGACCCTACTTGTGTCACACAGCTCTCTCTCTTTAGGACCCCTCCCTCCTCCCTTTCAATCCCTTCCCCTTTCTTGTACCCTTCCCTTGTTACTCTTTTCCCTTTTCCCTTTTCCTCTCCAACTTTTTAATGAGATGAGAGAAGATTCTCTGTATAACAAATATGTCAATTATTTTTCCTTTGAGCCAACTCTGATAAAAATAAGATTCACACAATGTTCTTCCCCCTCTCTAAATTCCCTCAGATATGATAGGTTTCCTTTGCCTCATTGTGGGATATAGTTTCCCTTTTTTCATCTCCCCTTTTTCCCTTTTTCTGACACTATCCCCTTTCTATTTCTACTTCCCTTTATTATGTTATATCAGTAAAACCAAATTATGTGTGTGGTCTTTATCTATATCCATAAAAGAAATTCAGTTCTCAAGAGTTCCTTTTACCTTTTTCTATTTCTCTTAAGTCCTATGGTTGGAGATCAAATTTTTTGCTTAGATTTGGTTTTTTCCTTAGAAACAATTGAATTCCTCTGTTTCATTGAATGTTCATTTTCTTTCATGGAAGAAAAGGCTCAGCCTAGCTGGGTAGTTTATTCTTTACTGCATTCCATGTTCTTTTGCCTTTCGGAATATGAGATTCCAGACTATTCAATCCTTTACTGTGGAGGCAGCCAGATCCTGATTGATCCTTATTGTGGCACCTCAGTATTTGAATTGTTTTTTTCCTGGATGCTTGTAATATTTTTTTCCTTTCTCTCATAGTTCTGAAATGTGGCCACAATATTCCTTAGAGTTTTTATTTTAGGATCTTTTTCAGAAGGTGTTCAATGAATTCTTTCAACGCCTATTTTACCTTCTGATTCTATTATATCTGGACAGTTCTCTTTGATGATTTCCTGTAAAATAGTATCTAGGCTCTTTTTTTCATCATAATTTTCAGGAAGTCCAATAATCCTCAGGTTATCTCTCTTAGGTCCATTTTCCAGATCTGTTGTTTTTCCAAGTAGACATTTATTGTTTTTTTTTTCCTAATTTTTCTTTTTTTTTGGTTTTGCTTTACTGATTCTTGATGTCTTAATGAATCATTCATTTCTATTTATTCAGTTCTGATTTTTAATGAATTATTTTCTTCATTAGATTTTTTTTTATTTCTTTTTGTATTTCTCCAATTGAGTTTTTAAATGAACTGTTTTACTGTATGGGATTTTTTCCCATTTCACTAATTTTTTTATTGAGTTATTTTCTTTTTCCAATTTATAAATCCAACTTTCTTGGGAATTCTTTATCTTTTCCAGTTCACAAATCCTACTTTCCTGTGAGTCCTTTTCTTTTCCAATTCAAAAATCCTACTTTCCTGGGATTGCTTTACCTTTTCCAATTCATAAATTCGGTTTCCCTGCACTTTCTGGGAGGTTTTTTTTTTTTGTTGTTTTGTTTTTGTTTTTTTTTTTGTTTTGTTTTGTTTTGTTTTTACTTTTTCCAATTCACATTTCAGGGAGTTGTTACTCTCTTGCATAGTTTCTCTTTCTTTTCTCCATTCTTCTTCTAGCTCTCTTTGAAGATTCTTAATAGTCTCTTCTAGGAGAGCCTTTTGTGCTGGGGAGAAACAATTTTCTACACACTGTCTGTTATTTGTCTTCTCTGGGTTAAAAACCCTGCTCTCTTTCTGTATAGAAACTACTGATTGTGCTTTTCATATTTTTACTCATTTTTTTTAAGCCTGTATGGTCTCTCTTCAAGTCCAGGAGGTTACCAGCTTCCTCTGCAGACAGTGATAGGTATATGGACTGTAGCTGTCATGCCCACGGGTTGCAAAGATCTGCGGGGTATGGGAGTGCTCTGTGAAAATTTTCCCCACCAGAAGTAACCAGGCTTGGGTTGAGCTGTACAAGTGCCCTGCAAAGAACTCTGCTGTGTCGATTAGTGACTGCCCTGAAGCTACAGGCTGAGGAATGAAAGTGTCTCTACCCCAAGCCAAAGCTCACAGTGGGGCTATGGTATTGGCAGTTGTCCAGCGAATAATCCCTCACAGACAGGAAGTGTCTCTGCCCATGGAAGCACATTAGCCTGCAAAGGTTCTATTGCTCCCAGCTGAGCCCCCACACCGTGCAGATTAGAGGCTTCCCTGGTCTGCAACCCCGTGCCATGCAGATTAGAGACTGCCTGCTAGAGCCCCGTGCTGCAGTTTGCAGCTTCACAACTGTGTTGTAGTATGTGCTAAGTCACTTCCAGTTTGGGGTGGGTATAATCAGATCTTGTTTGGTTCTGGCATTTTTACAGTACCTTCTATTTTTGGCTTTAATTTCTCTGCTGATCTGCTGTTTTGCAACCAGAGCAGAGCAATCAGTCTATTCCAGAATAGTCTCTATAACTTTTCTAGTCACATAGGCCACCCCATCCCTGGGTCTGCTCTGGACACTAGTCTCTCCTATCTCCTTACCTGCGCTAATCTGCTTTGGACCCTCAGGACAAACTTTTCCTGGAGATCTTCCAGATTATCTTTGGCTGCTAAGTTTCATGGAACTTGCCCATCAATTGGAGAATGGTTGAGTAAATTGTGGTATAGGAACTTTATGGAATATTATTGTTCTGTAAGAAATAACCGACAGGATGAATACAGAGAGGACTGGCGAGACTCACATGAACTGATGCTAAGTGAAATGAGCAGAACCAGGAGATCATTATATACCTCAACAATGATACTGTTTAAGAATGTATTCTGATGGAAGTGGATCTCTTTGATAAAGAGAGCTAATTCAGTTTCAATTGATCAAGGATAGACAGAAGCAGCTACACCCAAAGAAAGAACACTGGGAAATGAATATAAACTGCTTGCATTTTTGTTTTTCTTCCCGGGTTATTTATACCTTTTGAATTCAATTCTCCCTGTGCAGCAAGAAAACTGTTCGGTCCTGTACACGTATATTGTATCTAGGATATACTTTAACCTATTCGACATGTAAAGGACTGCTTGTCATCGGGGGAGGGGGTGGAGGGAGGGAGGGGAAAAATCAGAACAGAAGTGAATGCAAGGGATAATGCTGTAAAAAATTACCCTGGCATGGGTCCTATCAATAAAAAGTTATTAAAAAAAAAAGGAGTGAATAGCCAGCATATTTATACATTAGAGTGGGGCAAAAGAGGTAAAAGTGAAGTACATAGACAAATGGTTTTGAGATATAAATAGAGGAAATGATAGAGATCAGCAAATTCCTATTTGGGTATGGCAGGATCCTTATTCTATTGGCTGCTTAATTGAAACAAGTGGCTTTTTAAAGACTTATCAGACATCAGAAGATTCTCTTTTCAGAATGTATTTGTATATGTGTATATATGTATATGTGTATGTACATATACACATATGTTTGTGTGGTGTATTCTCTTTGCCTTTCACCTTAGCTATTATAAAAGGTTTTTTAAGTATTCTTCCTACATCATGTCTCCCTATATCTTCAGACACCTTCAGCATTACTATTAAATTTTTATTCCAAAAAGCATGTCTGGTTACATCACTATTTTGCTTAAGAAGGAGGTTCAAAGTATCCTACTTATATTTAGGACTAAATTAAAAAAAAAAAAAAAAACTCCATTTGTTATTTCAAGTCATTATTTGTCCCCAGCCAATCTTTCCAGAATGATTATGAATTTCACCTCTCACATACATTAGCCAGTTTGGCTTGTTTATTATTACTGTATACCAAATATTGTCATAATGAAATAGTTTATGATATTGTTCAGTTGATTTTCAGTCATTAAAACACTTTGTGACCTCATTTAGGATTTTCTTAGCAAAGATGCTGATCTAGTTTACTATTTTCTTCTCCAGCTCATTCCATAGGTGAGGAAATTAAGCAAACAAGATTGCATGACTTGCCCAGTGTCACACAGCTAGTAAGTTTCAGAGGACAGATTTGAACTCGTGAAATGAGTGAAGTGAAGTAAGATTTATGGAGTCTTCCTGACTACAGCCCTGAAATTCAACCCATTATGCCATTTACCTGTCATACAATAGCTAACATATGAAAAATAGAGATAATAAATGTTGAAATACTTTAAATGCTAATAAACATCCATTCATCTTATCATTGTTGTTCTCCTATTCCTCCTTCTGATGTTACTACTATTGTTGCTGCTGCTACTACTCTTCTGCCTTCTCCTCCTTGTCTTTGCATATTAACTCTCAAGCTTGAAAATACTCGTTAAAATATTTTGTCTACCTCTCCTTTTCACTTAATATAAGCTTCCTCAGGGTATGGATTTTCTTACTTTAGCATTTTTTTCATCCCTAATACTTAACATAGCTATAGAGTAAGTATTTAATAAGGACCTTTTGATTGATTGAAGTGAAATTTCTTGTAGAGGATATTTATTCCATGAATTATTTTAGCAACAAACATTTATCAAATACCAACCATAGAGTAATAAAAGAAATTTTGAAGGATGAAAATTTAAATTATAGTCTCTACTCTCTGTGAACTTAGTGACTAGTAGAAAAGCAGAGGACACAAGCAGATAAATATAATGATTTAACTTATGAAAAAGTATTTTTTTAAAGTACTATATAAGGAATTTAAAAGATTCAATTCAATTATGGTAAAATTATTTCTTAATATATAATTATTTTCTGAAATTATATATATTCACAAAGTGAAAACCAAAATTTACAATGTGTAAGAATAGAAACATTTGCTTGTCATTAAAATGCTGTTGTCAGTAGAGAAATTTAGAAGCTATATTGAAAAATAAAGGTAATCAAAATATATATATATATATATATATATATAGAGAGAGAGAGAGAGAGAGAGAGAGAGAGAGAGAGAGAGAGAAAGAGAAAGAGAGAGATATTCATATATGTATATCTTTTATACAATACACATATAATCAATATGCATACATGTGTGTTTAATATGTGTCAATTTAAAGAGAGTACATTTGTAATCACAAAAATCACTTATTAGAATACAAAATAAAGTAAGAAAAAATTTTCCAATTACACAAGACACAATAGGGTTTTATATTCTTTTGAATAGTACTATATAATATTAATTTCATAATATGGGATGAATAAATGATAAATTCTATATATCTATTCCAATAAGGGAGGGAGGTTAAATAAAATAAAGGAAAGAGACAGTGGGATACAGGGGGAAAAATAAAACCTATAAATTAGATAAAATGTTGATCATAAAAATTTCAATTACTGCAAAAATGATTTCAGTAACAGTTTAGGAATCAATAAACATCAACATAAATTCTTAGAAAAAGTAGCAACAGAGTTTCAAATATCATTTGTTTTGAACTAAAAAGAATAGTCATTCCTGGGAAGATGCTTGGTTAACAAAAAAGGTAACACATAGAATAAATTATACATATGCATATATATATATATTTGTGTACATTTTACTATATGTATATACACATAAATGCATGGAATGTATGAACTCTTTTCTGAGTTCCATACCCTGATTTCCAAATGTCTAAAGAACATTTCTATCTTGGTAAAATAAATACTATCTCAATGTTTAAAACAGAGCTTATCTTTCCTCCAGAACCATTTCATTTTCATCATTTCAGTTAGTATACAATATACACATATACAATGTCTCTCATGTTCAAATTTAGTGTTTTTTTAAATTTATTAACTTAATAAATATGTAGAAATTGGAACATGGATATATACAAAGAAGAACAAAACATAATTGATATAGTCACTGCACAAATAGAAATTTTCCAAAGTTTAGAGACATGGATTTGAAATCTTTCTGATGCTTGTTAGACTTACCACCTTGGGCAAACTAAATATACTGATTCTCAGTTTTCTCATTTGTAAAAGGAGGAGGGATGTAATAAATGTCCTTTGAGGTCTTTTCCAGTCGTAGAACTTTGATATTATGATCTCTGTGAAAATTTTGGAATATGTATTATGGATACATTCTGAAAAGCATTTTTAAATTCAATAAAATATATATGATGATCAACTGTGGTAGGACTTGGCCTTTCTCAACAATGCAGTAATTCAAGACAATTCCAGGAGATATAGGATGGAAAATGCAGTCTGCATCGTTATGAATTGTGACATGAAAATACCAGTGAGAAAACTACAGAGACTGAATATAGATAGAAGCATAGTATTTTCACTTGTAGTTTGTTTCTTTTTCATGACTTTTCTCCCTTTTGGTCTCATTTTTCTTGCACAAAATGATAATCATGAAAATATGTTTAAAATAATTGCAAAATTCAACCTTTATCAGATTACATATTATTTTGGAAAAGGAGAATGTTAAGGAGAGAGGGAGAGAGAAAATTTTGGAATGCAAAGTCTTTCAAAAACGAATGTCAAAAACTCTCTTTACATGTATTTGAAAGAGAAAACACTATTGAAAATTTTTAAAATCAAATATCATTAACACATTTGCTTATTTATATACCATTCTGAAATATTTTTCCTCTTATGTGCATTAAAATGCTGTATTATATTTTTGTTTTTTAATATCACTATACACTATTACCTACAATTTTTCTCCCCCTAAACTCCTCTCCTGTTATAAATATGGATAAAAAAGTAAAAAAAAAAAAGTTAAAGTTAAAAAATGTTCTACATTTTTAATATCTGAAAATGTATGTCTCATTTTATATCTTTAGTCTGCTCTGTCTTAGCCAAATCTTGGAAAACATATTTAATTATCAGTCTTCTGGAGTAATGATAGGATAATTTATTGATAATTCCTTGTTTCAAAAGTGATTTCCTTTATTTTATTAGAGTTAATGTGTACATAATTGTCTTATTTCTTCTTTTACTCTGTATATCAATTCATAAAATCTCTTCATTTTCCTTTGGCCACATCTCTTTTTTAATAATCCAATAATAAATAATATTATGTTCACATATCACATTTTTCAAGTCATTTTTTTCCTAAATGATAGGGTTAGTAATAATGATCTCAGACAAAGTTAAAGTTAAAATAGATTTAACCAAAAGTTAAAAATGGAGAAAATATACCATATTTCACAATGTATTTTGCTATAGTTTAAGACCATTTCGAACACTTAGTATTTATATAATACTGACATAATATATAATACAATACTACATAATACCTGATTATGTCCTTGTCAAAATAAACACAGAAGCTATATGAACATAAATATAAAATACTTTTATAACAAATAAATTCAGATTTAAATAGTTGAAGTAATATTTTATTATCTGTGGGAAGGAAAAGTCAGTGTAACTTTTAAATGACAATCTTAATTTAATTAATTTAGTCAATTAATCTATTTAATCAATGTCATCCTAATTAAATTATAAAACATTCTATTGAGTTAGAAAAAAACGACAAATTATTTGGAAGAGGAAATGGTTAAGAACTTAAAAAGAAATTAAGGGGAAAAGATGTGAAGGAATTAGAATCACTAATATCAGACATTAAACTGTAAGGTGAAAATATTGTTGAAATGTAAAAAGGGTAATTTTGATTATTTTAAACAAAAAATTTCTCATATTTATGTATATGTATTATATATACATGTATAATCCATTTACTCAAAATTAAAATAATACATAAAATTGGAAGGAAAAACTTTCAAAGATAATTTTCAGATAGGTTGTGATTAAAATATTTCTGTGGTGTAGGAAATGATGAACTGGTTGATTTACAAAAATATGGAAAGAAGATTCTATCCACCTTAAGAGAAACAGATGATAGGAGGAAATAAGTATGGTATGTGTTGGTGATCTTCTTCCCAAATGCAGCCAGGTGATAAAAGTTCAGATCTTTTATTATCTCCAATATAGCCCGGTTAGCTTAGAGGCCTATCTCTCTGCTTGGTTCCAAGAGCTCTTGCTGCTTTGTCCTTTACTTCTGCCTCTGCTTTCTTCAGCCTCCAGAGCCAGCACCACTCTTCATGTCATTCCGGTGAAATCTTGACTTGTAGCTTCTTCACTCTGAAGAACTTCCTTGATTGGCCCATTGAAGCTCTATTTATGCTCCTTCAAGAGAGGGATTGTGGGTTTTCTCCCATAGTGCTCTCTGGCCCAAAGAGCTTCAAGGGAGGTGTGAACTCATTGAACTCCAATGAGTAAAGGTGTGAACACAAGCCTTGTATTAATTAGTTCTACTTAGTACCTTGTTTCAGGTTCTACCCAAAACATCTTTTTGTAAGATTAGATCAACTCTAATTAGTTAGCAGTTAGTAAGGATTCCAACATCTCCCCCTTTCTTTTGTTAGATGAAAACACCAAAGGAAATAGGAAAGCTAATCAGATTAGTGGGTTTCTGAAGGGATACACATAAATCCATCAATATGGGAGGCATTATACATAATTTACATAAGCACATAGCAATATAACACAGGCTAGTAGTAATGTAACAACATGAATCAACCTGAAAATTTACACATGTCCATAAGTCCTAGAAATAGTCCATAAGGAATCCATTGTCCATTAGTTCTTGTGCCAGGAATCTAATAATTCTTGTAAGCTCTGAAGTACTGCAAAAGGTCTTATCAACAATTTTTCATCTCAGGGAACCCAATGATTCTTGCTGGTTTTTTAAGAACTAAAACAGTTTCATCTTGTGTTAGGAAATCCAAAGATTCCTGAAGATTTTAAAAGTCTTTTTAACAGTCTCCTTGTCAGCCATTTGATTCTTTCTCCATCTGTGGAAATATAAGCAGATCCTCTTCCCCAAGCAGTTAATCTAATTCCCTTCTATTTACCAAATTTGGGATTTCTCCTCATCATCTGGTAATTACATTGGAGCTGTTTGCACTGGATATTGCCTTGTTGTCTTAAAAGGCCTGTATTCTTCCCAACTGTAATCCTGATTGCTTTTCTGTTGGTTGATGACATCAGAGTTCTGAATTTCTAAAGTCTCTCTGGGTGTAACCTCAGCTGCTATCATGCCCCACCTGTCCTTTGATTGATACTTTGGAGCTGGACCTTGCCTCTCCTTCCTCTGGGTCAATATACATTTAGAGGCCCAGTGAAAGCCTCGATTTATTTTTGGACATGGGGTTTTGGGTTTTCTCTCACCCTGTCTTCTCACTTTATCTCCATTTCTACATTGGGCTCTTAGATGTCCAACTTTTCCACATTGAAAACATCGACGAGTTTCTCTAGAATTCCCTTGCCAAGAAGGACCTTGTCTTTCCATGTTCATCATAGTCTGGGCATAATAAGCATTTGTGCCCACTGTGGCACAGCGTCTTATGATCTCCTCCAAAGGAGCATCTTTGTTTAGCCCCCATATAATTCTTTTGCAAACCTCATTGGCATTTTCCTTAGCCAAATGTCTAGTCATTATTTCTGTTGCTGCATTGTCTCCAATGGTTCTTATTACAGCTGTTTGCAATCGTCCCACAAAATCTGCAAAAGGTTCATTGGGACCTTGCTCTATTTTTGTGAAAGCATTATTTCCATCTTTCTGTCCAGGGAGAGAATTCCAAGCTTTTATTGCAGCCTTAGAAATTTGCTCATATACTGTTATGGGATAATAAATCTGTTCTGAACTCTCTGCATACTGACCTTCTCCAGTTAGTTGGTCAAAAGCAACTTGTACAATAGCTCCTGTTTGCCTATTGCGTTGGGCTTGAATCCTACATAATTCATGAAACTCTGAAAGCCACAATAAATTTTGTCCCGGTTCTAGACAGGTTTTTGCTATGGATTTCCAGTCATTTGGAGTTAGGATTTCATAAGACAAATTATCTAGTAACATATTCACATAAGATGATGTAGCCCCATAAAGAGTGCAATCCTTTTTCACATCTTTAATTTTTCCCAAATTAAAAGGAGTGTATTTTCTCTCTTTTTGACCTGAGGAGTTGAGCTCTTCAATCACAGGATATGCATTTATAAAATCAGATATATCTTCTCCTTCATTTTTTGCTTTAATTAATGCTTTTTCTAATCTTGTCAAATTCTGCTTTACAGGAGAAGCTGACTGTGTTTCTGTCTCTCTCCCTCCCCCTTGTTCCACCCATGAAGGGTTAATTGTGGGGGGGAGGGTCATGAGATGTGGAATCACCTAATTCCTCCTGCTGTGAAGTATCATACTCAGAATTGTAATTAACTCTATTCTCATCTGATTCGTCCTCCTTTTCACCTAGTAAAGTTGGCACTTCTTCCTCCTGTACTTTCCTTTTCATCATTCTATCACTTAAATAACTTCTTATAGTCAATTGTATTACATTATATGTATTAATTATTGAGTTAGGCCCATTTTTATCATAGAATTGACAAAGATCTTCTCCAACCAATTTCCATTCATTTAGATCTAATTCCTTATCAAGAGAGAAACAAGGACATATGTCCTTTACAGTTTGTAAAAAATCAGTGATTTGCTGTAAACTTATAATTAAACCTTGGCTTTCCATAACTTTGACAATGCTCTCTAAACATTTTCCTTGAACAGAAACAGGCTGTTTTCTAAATATCTGTCCCATCTTAGATGAAATTCTACTTTAACTCTTCTAACAAAATTTCTTTGTTGCACTCACCCTAATTTCTGGGTTGAAGAGTCTTTTCCACTGGATCAGGATCAGAGGCTTTTCCACTTGAATCAGGATCGGAGTTTTTCCACTGAAATCCACTGAGGGGGTCTGTTAGCCCCACGTTCAGGGCGCCAAAATGTTGTGATCTAGTTCAGATGGATCTGAATCGGTCCCTGTTCGGGCGCCAAAATGTGGTGAGCTTTTTCTTCTCAAAACGCAGCCAAGTGATAAAAGTTCAGATCTTTTATTATCTCCAATGTAGCCCGGTTAGCTTAGAGGCCTATCTCTCTGCTTGGTTCCAAGAGCTCTTGCTGCTTTGTCCTTTACTTCTGCCTCTGCTTTCTTCAGCCTCCAGAGCCAGCACCACTCTTCATGTCATTCCGGTGAAATCTCGACTTGTAGCTTCTTCACTCTGAAGAACTTCCTTGACTGGCCCATTGAAGCTCTATTTATGCTCCTTCAAGAGAGGGATTGTGAGTTTTCTCCCATAATGCTCTCTGGCCCAAAGAGCTTCAAGGGAGGTGTGAACTCATTGAACTCCAATGAGTAAAGGTGTGAACACAAGCCTTGTATTAATTAGTTCTACTTAGTACCTTGTTTCAGGTTCTGCCCGAAACATCTTTTTGTAACATTAGATCAACTCTAATTAGTTAGCAGTTAGTAAGGATTCCAACAGGTATGGTCTTACATATGTGTGTATGAGTATATACCATGGGGAAGGGGAAAGTAAATAAAAAGTGAATCAGAGAACAAAAAACCAATAGGGGAAAAAAAAAGAAAAGAAAAGCTGGGCAGCTTTTTCCCCCCCTGAGGCAATAGGGATTAAATGACTTTTCTCCAGGGTTATACAGCTATTAAGTCTTAAGTGCCTGAGGCTGGATTTGAATTCAGATCTTCCTGACTTCAGGATCCAAAGTTCTATCCAGTACAACATCTAGCTGCCTCCAGCTAGGCAACTTTGAAAACAATGTATCATATTTATTATATAGGCTCTGTTGAAATGGAAATTTATTGTTTACATTGAGTCATCTCTTATGGTCTGCTATGTACATGGCAATGTTTTTTCCTCTTTTTTTTTCTCATATTGTATTTCATTTTGAAATTTTAAAAAATTACAAAAATAATTATGGAAGCATGGTGTCAGAGTGAAATAATGTTTAAAAAAAACTATATAATAAACAAGATGATTAGACTTATTCTTCTTAGTCCTAAAGTTTAGAACTGAAAATAAAAATTTAAAGTTAGAGGGTTACAGATATTGGCTCAATTTGAAGAAAACCTTCCTAATAATTTTATCTGAAATAAATTGAAATAGACTGTCTTGGTAGATTAGTGAAACCCTAGTGAAACCCTGAATCCTTCAAGCAGAATTTGGTTTTGTTGATGTTATAAAAATAATTTTTACTTTCAATGTAAGGATATTCTTTTTCCACATTAAATTTTTGCATCTATAATTTTATGATTTTCAAGAAAGAGAAAGTACTGTGTTTTAAACATATATCTTCACCCAAAGAAGGAACACTGGAAAACGAATGTGAACTATTTGCATTTTTGATTTTCTTCCCGAGTTATTTTTACCTTCTGAATCCAATTCTCCCTGTGCAACAGGAGAACTTTTTGGTTCTGCAAATATGTATTATATCTAGGATATACTGCAACATATTTAACATATATAGGACTGCTTGCCATCTTGGGGGGGGATAGAGGGAGGGAGGGAGGGGAAAAAACGAAACATAAGCGAGTGCAAGGGATAATGTTGTAAAAAATTACCCTGGCATGGATTCTATCAATACAAAGTTATTATTAAATAAAATAAAATTAAAAAAATAAATAAACATATATCTATATCTATCTATGCTATGTAGGATTAATGCTAAGAGAATATAAGAAGAAAAAACTAAATTGAAAATGTAAAGAAGTATTACTTTACCTGTTATAAAAATCAATGCTCAATCTCTTGTGGAAAAAGAAATTAGGAAAGCATGAGCCAAAATGCATTAATTAGTTCTCTTTAATAACAATATGTAAGGGTAGGGAAAAAATAGCTAACAGAATTTCTTGTCAAAATGTAGTACAATTACAAATTAAAAAATGAATCAATCACTCTCAAATTATTTTTGTTAATGTTTTGGAAGAAGTAAAAAAAAAAAAAAAAAGAAAACTTCCAAATATTTTATTTTTATTTTTTGTACTTATATATTTTGGTTATATTTTATAGGAAGTTAAAGTCATGTCTCATTAATTGGTTGGAAATCCTTGGTGATTAAGCTGCCAGAATGATCAAGAGAAGTACAAGGGAAATTTTTTATTTTATTTTGTTTTTGTAGACATCACTCTTAAATAATTCACATAAAAAGATAAGCTGTAATGGGATGGGTCAGCTTAAGAAAAGTGAAAGATGGATGCATTATTATCTAAGAATTAAAAAAGTATGTGGAAAATTGAACATTTCTAGGATAAATAAAATCTTGCAAGACATTTATTAGTCTTTATCATCATCATTGTTATAATCTTGCATTTATATAATGTGTTGTATATGTTAGGCATTATGCTAAATGCTCTACTTATATCTCATTTGATTTTTACAAAAATCCAGGGAAGTAGATGCTGTTGATATCCTCATTTTATAACTGAGGAAACTGCACCAAATCAAGACTAAAGCATAGATAAATAGATAGATAGATAGAATCTTTAAAATTTGAATTTTGGTCTTCCTAACTCCTGTCCCAGTCCCTTATCTCTCTGACCACAGTTACCCATGAAATTTATTTGGAAAAAAGTAAGAGTGATATATAGCAGGGCTTCTTAAACTTTTTTCCATTTATGACTATTTTTGCCTGAGAAATTTTTATGCAGTGCCAGGTATAAATGTATATAAAAATCAAACATTTACTGATAATAAGTCATAATTTCATGACCCCCACATTCAGTTATGGTACTCCATTATTGGTTTGCAGCCCACAGTTAAAAAAGCTTATATCTATAGAATTAAGAGCTGGACTTAGAATCATGAACACTAACTTTAAATAACTTAAAACTTTTGACACAAACAATTCCACATACCAACTATCTATGTGACAAGAGAAATCAATTTATCTTCTGAGAGGCCAAACTTTTCCTGCATGTACTTCATGTTATTTTTTTTCTTAAAAAAATAAAAAGCTTTAGAAACATGAAAAAATAAATTATTTAAAATAAAGAATATTTTCTTCCCTTTTACTATAGCTTCAGATTTAGAGCTAGAATATATTTTCCCCAGTATGAGGGTTTTTTTTTAAACTATAATACAGCTGAGATTTTAGAGCTTGAATCAAAAATTAAATAATATCTATTAATTTTGTAGCTTTTAAATAAATTCTGTGTAAAATCTGGGGTAGAAAACTACCGGTCAAAATCAGGTCCATCCAGTCTGAAGATTCTTGGTTTTGCTTTCTAAGCTTCATTTTCACTATCTAAAATAAAATTTTGAAACTGTCACTCAGTCTTATAAGTGTGATTATTACTTTTAAAATGGTATTTGGAAAAATGAATGAAGTCCATTCTGGAATAAAACTTTCTGTAATGTATTTAAAATCAAAATCAATTTCAAAAATTGGTCAGTATAAAAGTACCAATGTTTCATCATTCATTGTGCCAGGACTATGGGTAGAAATGAGTCATGGAGTCAAAAAAGGGGGTTGGAAAGCCAAAGGAAGATTTAGAAAACAGAAACCAATTCCCCTGTCTAGATGAAATAGGAGATTTGAAGTTGATAAATTATTCAGGATTAAAAAAGCAAAACAAAAACAAAAACAAAAATAAAACCTATGTAAGTAGTAAAAAAATGTCAATAAAAGTCAGAGAATCAAAAATCAGGGAAGAATTCAGACAACATAATAAAATACATAGAGTTTTGTATCAGAAGGGCAAGGTTTAGCATTCAGCTTTTCAATTTATTAACTTAGAGACCTTGGACAAATTATTTCATTTCATTGATCTCTTGGTCAATAAAACGGGGTGAGGAATAATATTTATGCTACATTCTAGTTTTTTTTTCCTTTTAGTGGATTAGGTAACATAATTAATGTGTGTAAGGAATAAACCTAGAATAGTATTAATGGATCACATTTAAGTTTTCCCTCTAACATATGTTGCTTCCTGAAATTCAGTGACAGCAGGCACATAACATTTTAGTGGTCAGGAAATATCCAAGGCTTTTCTACAGAGCAACATGTTGAGGATCCTCATTGGCAGAAAGAGTTTTCCACAGTTCTGGCCCAAAATAAATAAATAAAAATAAATAAAACATTTTTCAAAATACTAACTCAATGAATTTAGTTATTATTTTTGTCATTGCTATTATTTAGCATTATATAGTGGAAAGAACAATGAGAATATCGAGAAGGCTTAGGTTGAAATCTCAATTCTGCTACTTAATAATAGCTAAGTATTGGCTAAGGTATTTATAGAACTATTTGATATAATTTACTAGTAGCTATATTTGTAGATACATCAAAACATATATTTATTAGTACCTACAAAACTAATTATGTAAACTTGGACAAACCTCTGAGCCTAAATTTAATTGATAAAATAGGGAAAATTATATGTAAACTATCTACTTTTTAGCACTCTTGTGAGAAAGGAATTTGGTGAAAAGTAATGCTCCATAAAGATGTGATATTATTGATAATTGATATTAATGTTCATTGATAAAATTAAAACTAGGCAAAAACCTTTGAATAAGACCAGATGTGTCAAATACAGTAGCTGTTATTACACTGTTGCCCAAATGCAGTCTGAACTTAATTTTAATGAAGAAACATTATCAAAATAAACAAAAATATTATTGAATATACATGATGTCACTATGCGGTTTTCTAAATCAATACGGCCAGATGATTCCTTATATTTACTCTAGTGGTCCCATTTTTATTTGGGTTTGACACCAACAATTTAGATATTTCTAGAAAATTTGTAAGCATATTTGAATAGAAGTTCTCTAATAGAGATTCAAAACTTGTCAAAATGCATTAAATAATCACCCTGAAAATTGGATTTTGAAATCACTAAAAAATTATTACCATCATCTCACTTTATTTCTTCTAATTTTTTCTCTCATCTTCATTCTGGTTAGAGATAGCATTGGTATATGACCTATAACTTTTTGAAGTATGTGCTACTTTTTATTAAAGGTCTTCATATCATGATAATATATTAAAAGACTAAAGTTTGATTTAAAAGTTTATGGCTTATACATTAGAGATAATATTGAAAAGATGATATAATAAATATCTGCTTCAAAGCTGCTTCCAAATCTAGAGTGCTTTCCATTAATAATGTACTACCCTGATGATGTGGTTAGGTGATTAAGATGTTCACAAAATCCTTTGAATATCTAGCTTTTTGAGATTGTTCTGGTTGCATAATGCTGATTTGCCAATATGGAAATACTAGTGCTTTTGTGAAACAAATTTTAAGAAATTTCAATATATAGTGTTTCATACCTGGCAGAGAAATTCATGCCAAGAATGAAAGATAGTGTGAACAATTACATACTTATATATGAATTCACATAGAGATTAGAGAAACTTAAGGGGAAAAAATGATTGAAATGTGGAATGAATAAAGCTAGGTTATATATATATATATATAGGGAATATATATAGGGAAATAGATATAAAATAATTACCATATATGCCCTCTTCCACTCCTTTTACCTTTTAACAGCTACAAATCAATGTGCTTCAAACCAAACTCATCACCTTCCTCACTAATCCTGTTCTTATGTTCCAAAATTTGCTAATTCTTTTTATTGCATGAATAATCAGTGGAAGAATGTCAGGGGATGAACTTTTTAATTCTATGTAGCAGAATATAAGAAGTTATTCAAAACATTTGACAGAAAATGATCTGATTAGTTTTGCATTAGGACAACTGCTCAGTATCTGATTAATTGGAGAGGGGACACAGTTAAAAAAAAACTGATTCAAATCATATAATAATTAAAATGAGAGTTAATGAAGGTTAGAACTAGGGTAATAACAATGAAAGTAAAAAAAAAATGGGACAAGAGTACACAATTTCAAGAGGTTTGCAGAGATAAAATAGGTAAGACTTGATAAATCAATCAATGTGTTTTGGTGAGTAAGGAAAAAAAGTTGTAGATAACTTAGATTTTTAATGGGAGTGTCTAAGTGAATGTTACTGAAATAGAAATAGAAATGTTAGGAGGAAGAGAACAGAATTTTGTTTCTTTTGGGGAAAGATGATTAGTTCAATTCAGCACATGATGACATGGAAGCATTAGAAATATATTATATTTCTTTTTTTGGGGGGGTGGGGGGAGGGCTGTTTGAACTTCTGGGAAGTTTATTTGGAGACAATTTCCTCAAAATTATTTAAAGTCAACTATCTAAATATGTCTGAACCATAATTCTTGCTAAATAAAAATAAGCATAACAAAAAAAGGTGTTAGAAAAGAGGTCACCATAAGATAATTATATTGTTTCTATTCACCAATCATATCAATTACTACAAAGCAATGTTATTATTCAAAAGGCATGTTTACTGGTGGAAGACATACTGGAGGGTAATATCACATTCATAATGTACTTCTGGAGCAGCAATACAGAACATCATCAATGATTGAAATCTCTCCCTGGAAATGTTTTCATGAGGCTTTCTTCCTTCTTAGCCTGACTCTGCTACCTACTGAGTTTATTATTAAATACATTATATATTATAATAATTAAGTTTTCCAATCTCCAAAAAAAATGTTCCTTGGTCATGTGCAGACAATAAAAAGGATGAGTTTGTTTGGGAAGGAGATAATAGATCATATCTCCCCCACATTGTGACCTACTACTCTTCTTAACTGCATAAGTCATTTAAGGTCCTGGAAAAAATTTGTGAAAATAAACCAAGGGGGCAGTTAAGTGGTACATTGGATAGAGCACCAGTCCTGAAGTCCAGAGCACCTGAACAGGTCAGATTTGACCTCAGACACTTAATACTTACTAGCTGTGTGAACTTGGGCAAGTTACTTACCCCCAATTGCCCCAGCAAAAAATAAATACATAAATAATCCAAGAACATTATCATTCCTTCATCTAATTTTTTAAAGCATCCATGGCTACAATGTCTTCCAGAAGGCGAGTGGTCTTTACCATGCTCCTCCCTCCCCCATTTCTACCTTATTCACCCTCTTTCACGTCCATCTTAAACTAAGGTAACTTTATTTTAAATGTCAATTTAAAATCTGGCAGACATTTTGGAATTATCTCAATTAAATATCTAAGTTGTAGCTTATTGAAAAATATTATTTATGCATTTTAAACATCTCTTTCTTTTTAAAAGTTGTATTCCCATTTCCTTTGCTATTATCCCTGTTCCATCTACTGAGAAAGCAAGCAAAATTATATCACCTATACATGTGAAATCATGCAAAATATGTTTTCATATTGATCATATCATAAAAATAAATGAATAAATTAAACAAAGTAACATAACTATACCTCAGTTTGTAGTCAAACATGACAGACAGGAAATGATCTGATTAGCTCATTTGTTCTCTCTCTGGAAGTGGATAGCATTTTTCATTATTGTCTTAGATCATTGTGAGTCAGAGTAGTCAAATCTTTCACTGATTATCACCATTACGGCATTGTTGGTTTCTGTGTCTAATGATGTTCCAGATCTTATTTCACTTTGCTTCTGTTCATATAGGTTTTGCCATGTTTTCTTCTGAAACCACACCCCCATCATTTCTAATACCACAATACTCCTTCACAATCATTTGTCACTTGCTCAGACACTCCCAAACTGATGAGCATCCCCTCAATTTGCCAACAGAAAAAGAGCAGCTATTAAGTTATAAACATCTGTATATAGATAGTCCCCCCTCCTTTTTTTTTTTTTTTAAATTATTTGGTGTATAGACCTACTAGAGATATTGGTTAGTTAAATGGCAAGCATAACATTACACTCTGGGAATAGCTCCAAATTGTTCTCCAGGAAAAAAAAATTAGAACAATCCACAACTTCATCAAGAATTTATTAGTTTATTTCTCCCATCTCCTCTAGCATTTGTCATTTCTGAGAGATGTGAGATAGTATACCTGTACCATATGTGATTTCTAATAGCTATGAGGTGGTACTTCAGAGTTGATTTAATTTGCAATATTTTTATTAATAGTGATTTAGAATAGTTTTCACAAGACTATAGATAATTTTGATTTCATTTTCTGAAAATTGCATATTCATATCTTTTGACTAATTATTAAAGTAATTTGGCCTAATTCCCTATACATTTGAGAAATTAAGTTTTTATTAGAGAAACTTGGAATTAGTTCATTGTCTATGGTATTTTTTAGCTAACTATGGTTTCCCTGATTACCTCTTTTAATTAGATCTAATTTTGCCTTTGCTTTGTTTGAAATTTTGATTGCTGCCTCTGCCTTTTTACTTCAGATGAAGCATTTTAGATTCTGTTCTAGCCCTGTATTTTAATTTTAGATAGGTCTTTATATTTAAAATGCATCTCTTTTAAACAATTTGTTGTCAGATTCTCATTTCTAATCAGCTTTGCTATTCATATTTGCTACTGTATTATGAGTGAGTTGATTCCATTCTCAGTCAAAATTGTGATTAATAAATTAATATTTCTGCTCAACCCATTTATTTCTCTCTATCCTTCTCTGTATTTTTTTTTATCCTGAACATCCTCAATAGTCTGTTTTGCTTATAATCACAGCCTCCTTTTTGTAATATTTTCCTTATCTCTTATCACATTCCCTTTTTATTTCACTGTTAAGATAGATTTCTCTCTCTCTCTCTGTGTGTGTGTGTATATGTGTGTAATACCTCTAGTCTTTGAACCATTCTTCTGAGACTGAATTTGAGGTATTTATCTATTCCTTCATCTTCCCTACATGATGAAAACTTTTCCTTGCATACTTCTTTTATATGAGAAAATTGTTCCATTCAACTTATCCATTGCATTCCTCTTTCTCCCCCTTTAATTTTTAATTTTTTTGAAGATTCCCCCAACATAATTGATTCACATTCATGCTTTCTGTCTATATATGCCCTTTCTAACTGCCATAAAAATGTTAAATTCTCAGGAGTCATATGTATCATTTTTCCTATATAGGATTGTAAATAATTTCATTTTATTGAGTTCCTCATGATTATCCTTTTGAGTTTACCTTTTTATATTGCTATTGAGTCTTGCATTGAATGCCAAATTTCCTATTCAGTTCTGACCTTTTCATCAGAAATGTTTAAGTCTCCACCTCATTAAATATCCATTTCCCCCCTGAAGGATTATATTCTGTTTTGCTGGGTAGCTACTTTAGTTATTGGACTATCATATCCAAAACTTCCAATTTTTTTTTAACTGGCAATGATACTAAATCTTGTGAGAAACTATCACTCCATGATATTTGAATTTTGTTTTGTTTCGTTTTGTTTTTCTGGCTGCAGACAGTATTTTATCTTTAATCTGGGAGTACAGAAATTTGGTTAAAATATTCATGGGAGTTCACATTTTGGGATCATTTTTCAGGAGATAATCAGTGGATTCTTTTCAATTCATTTTACCCTCTGGATCAAAGATATCAGGGCTGTTTTATATTCATAGTTTATTGATAGATGATGCCTATGCTCTTTTTTATCATAGCTTTGAGGTAATCAAATAATTCCTAAATTATCTTTCCTCAATATTTTTAGGTCAGTTGTTTTTCCAATGAGAGATTCTTTTGTCTCTATTTTTGTTTGTTTTTCATATCTCATGGAGTCATTAATTTTGAATTGCCCAAACTAATTTTTAAGAAATTATTTTCTTCAGTGAGCTTTTGTACTTCCCTTTGCATTTGGCCCATCCTACTTCTTTTCTTTAGTGAATTTTTGTGCCTCTTTTAAAATTTGGTCAATACGGTAAGATATTTTATTAAAATAAAATTATGTCTCCTTTACCATGCTGTTGACTCTTGTTTTATAATTTTCTTGCAATAGTATCATAAATGTTTGCAATTTTTTTCTCTACCATTCATCTCTTTCTTTAAGTCTTCTGAGATTCTTTATTAGGCCTATCCTCAATCACATTAGAATAATCTCAAAAAATATAATGAAGGGGTAAGAAAAAGGAATACTATATGGTAAGCTGAATGGGAAAAGTTTTCTCATATAAAAGAGGTGTACAAGCAAAAGATTTTACATGGAGGGAATCTACTATAAGTCTGTTATCCACTTCACAGATCTGCAGAGGAGACAACTTTGTCCTGGCTTAGAGGGTAAGTGATTTATAAAGCTAGTTGTGAGACTTCAAACTCCAGGGCAAAATGCAAGTTATGAGCCTGGGAATCCCAGCGCAACAGGCTTGACTAGGCTGGGCCAACTCAGAAGATTAGGAAAATTGGAAGCACCTCCAGGCTCAGCATGGAAAGTCAGTAATAAGGCCTCATACCCTGTAAAAAGAAGTTTGAGACAGTCTCCTCTTGCCAGAGGAACAGAGATCAACTTTTAAAAATTAGCAACCCCCCTCCAAAACAACAACAACAATAACAACAAAAAACATCAAAAAAGGAGCCCTGACCATAAAAAAACAACTATGGCTATAAGGAAGATTAGAATGCAAAATTAAAAGAGGACAGTAAAATGCCTCAAAGGGGAATGTGACTTGGTCTTAAGTTCAAATGGTTCTCTGGGAAAAAAAAAAAAAAAAAAAAAAAAAAAACTCAAAAAAGAATTTTAAAAACCAAGCAAGAAAGGTAGAAAAATAAGGGGGAAAGAGGGTGAAATTAAAACTACTGAGGAAATTTATGAAAAAAAAAAGTGTCATCAGCTGGGGAAAGGAAGCGCAAAAATTGTCTGAAGAAAACAATCCTTTAAAAATAGATTTGATGAAATGAGAAAAAATACACAGAAGAAAATTCATTAAAAATAGAATTGATAATATGAAAAAGAAATGAAGGAAAAACAAACAAACCAAACAAACTCTTTAAAAGTAGAAAATATTAAATGGAAAAATATATTAAAAATTAAAATCATTTATACTTATATGAAATAGTGCTCTAAATCACTATTGAATAGAAAAACACAAATTAAGACAATTCTGAGTTACCTCTCAGATTAGCTCAAATGACAGGAAAAGATAATAATAAATATTGGAGGGGATGTGAGAAAATCGGGCCACTAATGTATTACTGGTGAAGTTGTGAGATGATCCAACCATTCTAAAGAGCAGTTAGAAACTTAAAGGCTATAAAACTGTGATCTAGTAGCATCTCTATAGGATCTGTATCTCAAGGAGATCATTAAAAAAAAAAAAGAAAGAAAAAAGAATCTACATGTACAAAAATTTTTGTAGTAGCTCTTTTTGTAGTGTCAAGGAATTAAAAATTGAATGGATGCCCATTGGATGGGGACTATCTGAATGAGTTACAGTGAATAAATGTAATGGAATATTACTATCTTATAAAAAATGATGAACAGACTGATTTCAGAATAGCCTGGAAAGACTTATATGACATGATGCCAAGTGAAGTGAGCAGAAACACAATAACAGCAAGATTGTGTCATAATAAGCATGATGGACTTGACTCTTCTTGACAATGTGATGATTCAAGACAATTCCAATAAACTTGGGAGAAAAAATGCTATTCACATCCAGAGAGAGAGCAATGAAGGCTCAGTGTAGATCAAATCATAGTCTTTTTACCTTTTCTTTTTGTTTGTTTCCTTTTTTGTTTCTCATATTTTTTTTCCTCCTTTGTTCTGACTTTTCTTGTATAACATGACAAATATGGAAATATGTTTAAAAGGAAGAAAAAATAGCATTGGACAAGCAGAAGTTATTGATTTAATTAGATCAATAGTCAAATAAAATTTTAAATGAATGAAAAAAAAATAGGAAATAACCCCTTTGGCAAAACAACCAACCAGATAAATAGATCTAGGAGAGAAAATTTTAGAATTATGTGACTACTTGAAAGTCATAGGGCCTGGACAACATCTTTCAAGAAATCATCAGGGGAAACTGTCCTGACATCCTAGAACCAGAGGATATAGTAGTCATTGATATATCTACAAATTAATTGCTTAAAGTGACACTAAAATGAAAACTCTAAGGAATAATGTAACTAAATTCCAGAATGATTAAGACAAGATGGAAATACTGCAAGTAGTCTGAAAGAAGCAATTCAAATATCAAGTAGCCACATTTAGGATTACCTAGGATTTAGCAGCTTCTGCATTAAAGGATCAGAGCACATATAGTATGACATTCTGGAAAGCAAAAAAAAAAAAACTTGGACTACAACCAAGAATCAACTACCCAGCAAAACTGAACTTAATCTTTCAATTGAAGAGATGGAAATTCAATGAAATAAAGAACTTTCAATCATATGTAGTGAAACGACCAGAACTAAACTCACAATTAATTCCAATGTTATATAAACTATTTAGAAAGGAAGGAGATTGAGCACCACTAAATTCATTTTGTGACAAAAATATGAAGCTGATGAGACCAGAAAGAACAAAAACAGAGAAAGAAAATTATAAGCCAATTTCTCTAAAGAATAATGCAAAAAATTTAATAAAATATTATCAAAGAGATCACAGCACCTTATTAGTAGGATTTTATACTGAGATCAAGTGGGATTTACACCAGAAATTGTGGGGCTGATTCAATATTGGGAAAACTATCAGCATAATTGACCATGTCAATAAGAAAATTAACAAATAATATATAATATTCTCAACATACACAAAAAAAAGCTTTTCTTAGAATTTCTGCTTTCTGAGGACTGCTAAACTAAAATTTTAAAAGGCACCTCACCAAATATTTAGTTATGAATTATTTAAACATAAAAATTAAGTAAACTAAGGAAAAAAGAACATTAAATGCAGTGTGGCCCCAATCTATTTTTGTTTGAGTTGAAATGGGTATGACAGGTTGAGGGGTAATGAAGAGAGATTTTTTCACAGTATTTCATTATAGTATTTTATTATTTAATATTATATGTAGTATGTATTATTATTGTAGAGGCTATATTAATGCAAATTTATAATTGTTAAAGCAATTTAGTGAGTAGCCCGGACTACTACAGCAGACCTAGGGCTTGAATCACAGAGTTCATGACTTAGAAAAAGATATCAGAATGTTTTTTTCATACTTTCCACTTCTTAAATGAGATGTAAAATGGGCAGGAAGAGGAGCTTAGAATGGCAAATATCATATGGGGTATTGAGACGATTATGTGATCTACATTGTTAAAAAAAATAAATAGTTCTAATGCATTACATATATTCTATTATTATTATTATTGCACTTAGTTATATATTTGCACAATACAATCCCCCAAATATTTAAAAGCTAGGTGAAATAAACTTTGTAAGAAATCCATGTAGAAAAGTTGATACTTCTGTCTCCCAAAAGATTTTTTTTGACAAATAAGTGAATATCAAAATTATTTTTAAATGGCAAAATTATATATTTGCATTGTCTAAGTCGCAGAATTGTGAAGATCAGATAAGATGATGATGATCAGGTGATTAGGATAAAAGTAAAAATAGACAGTAAGGTCACATAGTATATGTCAGAAATAAAATTTGAATTTAAGTGTTGCTGACTCTCTGACTAGCATTCTCTTTACAAACCACACTGCCTATCTTAGTTGTGGTATTTATAATAATGCTCTCATACTTCAAGCATGGATGATTTAAACAGAGCAACAACTTTCTCTACCATCATACGTGACATATATACTCATTCACTACAATTTAGTTGATTATTTTCATGGATATCATTGTCAATCTATCTCTCCATCCATATTTCTATCTGTCTACATATCTATCTAAATATTTAAATATCTAAATATTTATCTATTTATCTCCCACATCTATCTTTCTTTCTCTCTCTCTCTCTCTCTCTCTCTCTCTCTCTCTCTCTCTTTATACACACACACACACACACACACACACACACACACACACACACACACATAAGTAAACCGGTATATATGCATACACTTTATATTTATCAATGGATAGACATAGAGATGAAGCTTTGAATATAGATATTCCCCAACTCCCCCCAAAAGAAAAAAAAACTTTCTGTCAATGTGCAAATATAGCTCTCACAGATTCTTACCATCTGGTTAGAGACTCGACATTGAATGGCATATGTATATTACATATAATACGATGATATTCAAAGAGTTTTTTATATTACTGATTTAAAATTTAGAAACACACAAGTCATTTCCAGATCAAAATGAAGCACTAGAATTGTAGCATATCATTGTAAAAAACAAACAAATAAACAAAATAGTATTAAATACAGTTATTTAAATAATGGTAGCACCTAAATATTTTGAACATCTAAAGAATACAAATAGATGAAGCCTGATATACAGTATAGAGAATATTTCTGGAGTTCTGAATAATTTTGGATCAAATTGAGCTTTTAATATTAAAAAGAATTATATGACTACAAAAGTCATTTAACTTCTCAATGACTCAGATATCTCTTTGAAAAGGCATTATAAGTAGACAATAAGAAAAGATTCAGAGCCATGACAGAGGAAAGGCAGTAAATTCCCTTAGTTTTATTTCCAAATTCTCAAAATATCTTTAATTAATGGTTCAAAACAAATTCTAGAGCAATAGAACCCACAAAAACTTCCACTCCAAAAAAACTTAAACGGATATCTGAAAAGGTATGTTGCACTAGGGTGAGAATTAGGCAGTTTGGGGTGGCTTGGGAGAGGGAAACAAGTTTCAGTGGCAGCAATGATGATTTCCAGATCTCTCAGCTCAGACAGTAAAGAGATCAGACAAATGATCATAAGGAGATTATAGAGGTACCTTTCCTGGCATTTGGAACAAGACTTTGTTGCATTATTCATATTTGGATCTGGGGCACAGTCCTAGGTCTTAATACCTTGGCAAAGAGGAGAACTAGCACACCACAATTGTGACAAGAATACATATAATTCCAGAGTAGGAAAAGTGATTGTGCTTACTCATAGATCAGAGAATAGGCCAACAGTAGTAAATGCAATGTTGTCTAGATCATACAACCTTAACATAACCTAAAACTTACAGCAACCCTGAAAAACAGTTCCACAAAAACCTTGAAGCACAGGACAGTGCCTTCTCAACTTGAAAAGAAAAGTCCCATTTTGGCATAGAGTTGAAAATCAAGAAATATGCTAGAAAGTTAGCATATAGAAGAAAAAGTTCCTGACTATACAAAGTGATTAAGGTGACAACAAAGATCAAAAAACAAACCCAGAAAAAGATCACAAAATCAAAAGTCAATATACTCAAAGTCTCAAAAACAATATGAATTGTACCCTGGGTATGGTAGAAATCAAAAAAGAATTTTAAAACCAAATAAGAGAGGTAGAAGGGAAATTGGGAAGAACAATGGGAGTAATGCAAAAAACAAATCATAAAAAAAGGAGTCAACAGCTGGTAAAGGAGGCAAAAAAAAAAAACTCAATAATATGACACCTTTAATAGAAGAGATTAAATGATAAAATCTAATTGAAGAATGCTTTGAAAACCAGAATTGCTAAATGGGAAAATATAAACAAAAATTCACTAAAGACAATGACTTCTTTAAAAACTATATTTGACCAAATAAAAGAAAATATTTCTTAAAAAATAGAATTAGTTAAATGAAAGCTAATAACTTTAGGAGAACATCAAAACTAAAAGAATGAAAAAAAATAAGGAGAAAATGTGAAATATCTCATATCACAATTGAAGTATAAAATAGATTGAAGAGAGATAATTTAAGAATTATTAAACTTCTTTGAAAGCCATGATACAAAATAAATAAATAAAATCTTAAACACCATCTTTCAAGAAGTTGTCAATGGAGGATTCTGGAAAGATGGTGGAGTAGGTCAGTAAATTTCAACCTCTCCAGATTTTCCCCTTAAACAAAACAAATTTGTGCCTCAGAGAGATCATAGACTAGTGAAAAATCAAGGAGATTTGTGGCAGAACAGGAATTTTTCTAGTACAATCCAAGAAGATCCACAGAAAAAACCCAACCTAGTGATTAAGCACTGTGAAGTACAAACACCTTAAGGCTAAATCAGCAGAAACATCAATGGGGGACCCTAGACATAGGCTAGACATTGGCTGGAGCCTCAGAAAAACAAACTTTCACCTCTTGGACTATGGGTGGAGGCAGAAGTCTGAGTCTGGGAAAATCGAGGGAATTTCAGGTGATTAGGAACACCAGCTCTAGCTGTGCTTCAGTGATGCATCCCTGGGTGAGAAAAACCCAGCACATCTGTGAGTGCAGAGGCAGTGGAGCCCACACTTGTAGGAAGGTAGAATTTTTGGTTTGGAATTCCAGATCAAAATGGAGAGCTGAAGTGAAGCTAAAGGCACCATCCCCTCCAACCCAAGATTAGAAGTGATTACACTAATACTTCTCATTAAAAAAAAAAAATGAACCAGCAAAGAAGAAAAACCCAAAACATAAAAAGTTACCATGGGAATAGGGAAGATTGGGGTTCATCTTCAGAGGAAGAAACTGAAGTAAAAAGAGAAAAGCTTTTTCTACCCCAAAGACTAACATTAAATGGCTTCCTGCTCAGAGAGAATTTGTAGAACTCAAAAAAAAAAATCAAATAATAGATGTTGAGACAAAATTAAAAGAAAACTATCCAAGGAAAACAAGATTATGAAAAACTTTAAATAAGTCAAAAAGAAAATACAGAGTGTTGAAAAAAATTAAAGTTCTTTGAAAAATAGAATTGGGCAAGGAGAAATCAGTAAAGCTATAAAAGACCAAGAAATAACAAAACAGAATATAAAGAATGAAAAAAAAATAGAACACAATGTGAAACATATTATTAGAAAAACAGCAAATCTGGAGAACCAATCAAGAAGAGAAAATATAAAAATAATTGAACTACCTGAAAACTGTGATTAAAAGAATCTTGACACAATAATGCAAGAAATAATCCAAAGAAATTGTACTGGAGTGATAGAATAGTAGCGGAAGTAGAAATAGAAAAAAATCCACCAATCATCACCTCAGAAAGATACTGTGTGGAAAACACATATGACTATTTATGCCAAATTTCCAAATCACCAATAAATAATTCAGATACAATGGAGCTACCATTAGAATTGTACAAGACTTATCAGCAACCACAGTATAAGACCACAAGTCCTTGAATGATTATATATATATATATATACAATCAAAAGAAGTAGGCCTGCAGCCAAAACATCATATCCAGCAAATTTATTTATAATTTTGAATGAAAAAAATGGACATTAAGTGAACTTTATGATTTTCAGGACTTTCAGCCAAATCTGAATTCAACAGAATAATTAACATATAAGAGCCAATTACTAAGCTCAATTTCAAGAAACTTGATGTAGATAAATTGCTTATATTTCTTACATGGTAATGTGTACCATATGTTTAAGATTGACACTTCCAATTGGGGAACTCAAAAGAAATACAGGAGCAGAGGTAAGTATGATCTCACTTTAAAAAGCAAAACCACCTAAAAAAAGTTAAAAATAATAATCTTGTAATATAACTGAGGTGAACATGAAAAACAGACAAAGAGACCTTTGAGAGGGGTGGAGGGCTTGTAGTTCTGCAATCATACTCACATTAGGAATGGGTTAAATAGGCAACACTACATATATATCATTAAGGATATAACATCCTCAAAAATCTGTAAAGAAATAAGAGTGGAGGGATGGTTAGAGGGAAAATCAAAAAAATAAGGGAAGAAGATAATGGAGGGATCCATGAGTTGGGGGAGATTAAATAATAGCAAGAAAAGTTAAAGAGAAAAATTAGGCAGGGATAGGAAAGAAGAGATAGATAAGTAAAAATTAAAGTTTCAAACAAAAAAGAAATCTACATTATATGTCACCTATACTAATATTGTTTTAGATGCATGTTTACTTATGGGTGAATGCATGGACATATATGTATATGTATGTGAGAGAGCAAGCATGTATGTGTGGGCAAGGTGTGTGTGTGTATATACATATGTATGTATATATCTATATGTTTGCATGTTGCTATATGTATATGTGTAGATATGTATATATGTGGGTGGGTTTATGGGTGGGTGTGAATGTGTATGAGAAAGAGAAAGAGAGAGAGACACAGAGAGAGAGAGAGAGAAAGAAAAAGAGAGAGAATATGTGTGTACATATCTATCTATATATGTATATAACATATATGTATACACACTCATTTGGATGTAGAAATTTATCTTATTTATAGCAAAGTAGGAAAAGAAGAAGAGGAGGAGGAACAGATACAATGGAGGACAGATTTAGGGAGGTAAAGGTCAGAAGCAAAACACTTAAAAATAGACAGTGTGAGAGGAGAGAGACAGAAACGAGGAGAGAAATACATTATTGTATCCTTACTGCAAAAAAAAAAAAAAAATACAGTAAGTTCCTCTGATAAGGATCTATTTCTCAAACATATAAATATTTGAGTCACATTTACAGAAATAAGAGCCATTTCTTAATTGATAAATGGTCAAAGGATATAAACAGTTTTCAGATGAAATAATCAAAATTATCTCTGTTCGCAATAAAATACTCTAAATCACTATTGTTGTTCAGAAAAATACAAAGCAAAACAATTTTGACTTATAAAACACCTGTAAGATTGCAGAAAAGGAAAATGGCAAATGTTAGACAGGATGTGGGAAAATTCAAACACAATTCTTGTGATGTAGTATACTGATTCAACCATTTTGGAAAAGAATTTGGAACTATGACCAAATGTGTTAGAGTTCAAATGTTGGAGTTTGTTCTTCTCAGAGCGCAGCCGGTTTAGAGGCTTGCCGTCAAAGTGTTCTCTGCAACAGAGTCGTTCCTTTCGAGTCCAGCGCGATCAGCCAGCCAAGAGGAAAAAAGTGTATTCTGGAATGGCTGTCTCGCCTTATATGTGAACCTTCTGAGAGAATGGGATTATGGGTTTTCTCCCATAGTGCTCTCTGGCCCAAAGAGCTTTAAGGTGTGGTGTAGAAAGTGTACTTTTTGAAGCTAGCATACTTGTGGAGTCCAATGAGTAAAGGTGGGAATACAAGCCTTGTCTTGATTAGTTCTACTTAGTACCTTGTTTCAGGTTCTGGCCAAAACAACTTCTTGTAAGATTAGATCAACTCTAATTACTTAGCAGTTAGTAAGGATTCCAACATCTCCCCCTTTCTTTTGTTTTAAAACATAGGGGGTTTCTGAGGGGGTACACATAAATCCATCAATATTGGCCAGAACTTTGTAACAGATATACATGGTATACATAAATCCATCAATATGGGAGGCATTATACATAATTTACATGAGCACATAGCAATATAACACAGGCTAGTAGTAATGTAACAAATAACAAGAATCAATCTGAAAATTTACACATGTCCATAAGTCCTAGAAACAGTCCAATAGGATTCCATTGTCCATTAGTTCATGTGCCAGGAATCTAATAATTCTTGTGAGCACAATCAGCAACAGAACCACCCGATATTTCTTGGGTCTTCTCCTTTGTTTCAAGGGTCTGCTCCATCTTTCTGCGATGGACAAGGCGAATGCGGCTCGTAGGCACCCATCTGATTCCTTCTCCACCTGTAGAGATGCAAGCAAATCCTCTCCCCCAAGCAGTTAGCCTATCTGGTCCCTTCCATTCACCACTTTCTGGGTCTCTCCACATCACCTGGCGATTATCTAAGGATAGTGGAGCTGCTCGCACTGGACACTGCTCTTCTGGTGGGTTATAAAACCTGTCTGCTGGAGCCAGTGCATCTTTATCAAAGATTAAAAAATTAATGGTATAGAGAACTAAATTTAGAAGTTCTCTAGGGTTACCCGTGGCTCCCCCTTTCTTTTGTTTTTGGAGGAGTGTCTTAATGTCTCTGTTTCTTCTTTCTACTATTGCTTGACCTTGAGGATTGAAGGGTATGCCAGTAGTGTGTAAAATCTTATACTGTGTAAAATCTTATACTGTGCACAAAAGTGTTCAAAATGTTTGGAGGTATATGCCGGTCCATTATCTGTTTTTATTTCTTGTGGCACACCCATAATTGCGAATGCTTGAATGAGGAATTCAGTGACCACTCGGGCTGTCTCTTTTGCTGCTGGTATGGCAAAAGTGAATCCTGAAAAGGTGTCTACCACAACGTGGATAAAAGACAGACGACCAAAAGATTTATAATGAGTCACATCCATTTGCCAGATTTCATTGGGTCTCAAACCATGAGGATTCTTCCCTGGAGGCAGTGTAGGAGCTTGGAAGGGAAGGCAAGCTGTACAGCTTTTCACTATGCTCCTAGCTTCTTCTTTTGTAATCCCAAACTGTAAACGCAAAGCTCGAGCAGCCTGATGGTATTTAGAATGGGATTCCTGGGCCTCTTGAAATAAAGGCGTACTGGCCAACATAGTTAAAAGGCTATCTGCCTTTGAATTTCCATCAAAAATAGGACCTGGAAGTCCACTATGTGAATGGACATGCAGGATATAAATCTTTCCTGGATGCTTTCTCACTTGCTCTTGAAGTTCCTTAAAGAGCTGATATATATTAGAAGCTGCAAATTTTATTTGGGCTGTGGCAATTCTTTGTACCACACCTACTGAATAGGCTGAATCAGATATTATATTTATGTTGCCTGGGTAATAAGTGAGAGCTAGCATGATCGCATATAATTCGTTCTGCTGAGTGGACTGAAAAGGAGTTCTGACTACTCTTTTTACGGTTAGATCATGAGAGTATACAGCACAAATATTTTGTTTGGCTGCATCTGTAAAGATGATTGGTCCTTCAAGAGGAACCTTAGAAACCTTCTCTTCAAAAATCCATTGCCAATTATGCAGTAGTCTGGTTATCTTTAATGGAGATCCATGTGCAAAATTTGGAGCCATGGCCAATAAAATCTGCCACTCTGGGATGGTTTCACAGCATACATTAATTTGTGCATTTGTATAGAAGGTATATATCTTGTCAGGTCTTGTCCCAGATAATTGTACTGCTCGCTTAATGGCCTTTAATAGAATTCTAGCCACAAGTACTGGGTAAGGCGTAAGGCTTTGTTCTGGTTGTGCTGGGAGGTTCACCCACTCTATCACACTGTCTCCTTGATGAAGGACTGCTGTGGGTGCTTCTTTCGTAGCAAAAACTGATATTTCCAAGGGTTTTTGAGTTACTCTCTCAACTACATTGGATAAAGCCAGTTCAACTTCTCTCAAGGTCTCTTGAGCTTCTTTTGTAAGCCGGCGTGGTGAATTTAAAGCAGCGTCTCCCCTTAAAATGTCATATAGGGGTTGCAATTGATTGGTAGTTAAACCTAATACTGGACGCATCCATTGGATATCTCCTATTAATTTTTGGAAATCATTTAAGGTGTTCAACCTCTCTGTTCTTAAAGACAGTTTTTGTAGAGTAAGTGCCTTAGGATATATTTCATATCCTAAATATTGAAAAGGAGCATGCCTTTGAATTTTTTCTGTAGCGATATGAAGTTTGTAGTATCTTAGTGTTTCTATGGTTTTTTGTAGACATGCTTCTAGAATTTGTTCCTCAGGTGCACATCCCAATATATCATCCATATAATGTAATAGCATAACTTTTGGAAATGCTTTTCTTATTGGAGCAAGAGCAGCAGCAACAAAGTTAAAATTATTTTACCTGCAATTGGGAAAGTAAAATATTAAATTAGAAGAATTCATTATAAGAACAGAATTGCGTTTTGCAGCAATAGGAAGAATTTACTTTTATTATGGAGCCCACACCCTGATAGAATAAATTCACTTAAGCAAAGATTCAACAAATTTTCTTTCATAAATAAGCTTTTGTCTAAGTACAAGTGGAAAAGAATAACCATTCCTGATTTTGACAATTTGGGACCTAACTGCCCAGAAGGAGAAAGTTCCCATAGTTTCCATCTGTTCGTTCACTTTTCTTAAATCAGTGAGCATCCTCCATTTTCCCGATTTCTTTTTTACAACGAACACTGGTGAATTCCAAGGACTTAGAGAAGGTTGTAAATGCCCTTGTTCAAGCTGCTCCTGTACTATATCTAATAAGGCCTGAATTTTATTGCTACTTAAGGGCCACTGTTCTATCCACACTGGTGTATCAGTTTTCCAAGAACACGAAATAATATTATCAACTAATATAATGCAGATATAAATTACACAATAATAGGGATTGGGAGAGTAACATATTGCCATGGTCCTGTCCCTAAGTGGCTGAGAAATGTTGGACAAATTACTTAACTTAATTGGATTTCTATATTTTTGTGCAAAATGAGAAGGCTGTATTTAAAAATCTCGAAAGCCATCCCAGCCCTAAAATTCCATAGTTATAGGAAAGAGAATGTTACAAGGAAAAACTTTCATTTTAGAAGATATGCAATATGCAGAAAGATCTCTACTAGCCAGAATATTTGGTCAAAGCAAATAAGATTAAATTCAATCGGGATAATTGCACCACATTACATATAGATTTAAAAATAAATCTAACAAATATGATGTAAAAATGTGACTATATATATATATATATATATATATATATATATATATATATACACACACACATATAATAGTGCATGTGAAAAATATTTGAAAATTTTCATAGATTGTAAGCTCAATATGAGCCAATACCACAATATTTTAGCCAAGAAAGCTTATGTGATCTTAGGGTATATAGCCCAATAAGCAGAACATTTTTATAAAGGGTGCAACAGTCCTACTATAAATTAATCTTAGTCTGAATTCATCTGAAAGACTGTGTTCAGTTCTGCAAATTATATTTATTTAATATATTATTAACTCAAAGAATATTTGGGGAGCCAGCAGAGTAGTACAGAATGTCTAGATCATGCTGTTAAGAATTAGTTGACAGAACTTGTGTTGTTGAGCATAAAGAAGAGAAGATGGGGGCAGGGATTCAAGAGAAGAGGTATAATAATTTTCAAATATTTGAAATGTTGTCATATAGAATAAGGATTGGGTAATTTTTTGCTTGACCCCAGGAGGCAAAACTAGCAATAATGGATGGATTCATAAAAAAGTCTACCTAAGCTTTTTGTTTTGGAAAAATAAATCCTATTATTTCTATTTGAAAATGAAATAGGCTGTCTTGGGAAATAGTGTCTTCCCTCAACTAAAGATAATCAAACAAAATTTGGATGGCTATCTGTCAAGTTTGCTGTAAAGAATATACTTTTGTTTTCAGGGTTGGGTTGAATTTAAATATTTAGATCACACTGACCTCATAGATTCTATAATTTTGTGATTGAATTATGCTGAATTCTGGCACAGTAAAACAAGTTAAGCAAACACTGTGCCTACTTTCCAGTAATATCATTCAGAAACACATGATACAGATATGGACAGATATAAAAGCTATATCAACAATAGTAACATATGTTAAGGTTGGCATATCTAATATATCAGTGATTAGATAGTGATGTCAGTCACATAGACTTACAAAAATGCCAAATCATTTTGTTATAGTATTTTTACCAGGTACTTTGGGACATTCCAAGCTATTATGCTATGATTTAATTTCTTGATCTCTGGGAGTAGGCCATATTTTTGAGCTATGATATAACTTCCAGTTACCTATCACAAGCCAAATTTCTGAGCTGTGATGGCATTCCCAAATGCCTACAGGCATGCCAATACTTTTATGCTGTTTCAATTTTCAGATAGCCAAGAATATGCCAGATTGTTAGATTATGATGTCATTCCCAGAATTACTCATTTTATAAGAAATTACTTTGGAGAGAAACTACATATGACCAGATGATTTTTTTCCCCCTTAAGTATATCTAAAAAGAGGAAAAACAAAAATTATAAATGTAATTCAGAATTTCATCTCAGAAATACAGGAAAGAGCACACATCTTTAATATGGACCATTTGTGGTGTTACATTTAATATGGCTTATTGAATACACTTTTCCAGTTTTTTTTCCCCCAAATCTTATGGCATCTTTTGATATTGACTGTAACAGTTGGTGCTAGTAGCTACCACTAACAATCATTATATTGTGGCATACAGTGGATAAAGAACCAGCCCTGAAGTCAGGAGGACCTGAGTTCAAATATGACCTCAACACTTAACACTTTCTAGCTGTGTGACCCTGGACAAGTCACTTAACCACAATACCTCAACAAAAATTAATAAATAAATAATCAATATATTACTGTTTCATCAAACTTGTGAATGTTAATCTATGCAGGAAACTAGTATAAACAAATTTTGAAGCCCCTTAATCTATTTAAATGAATAGATTAGAAATTGTGTAGGAGAGGACCTTGTTTGAAATCCTGACTTATCTACTTGCTGTCAAAGTGATAAAACAAGTGATTAATTTAACCCTTTTTGGTCTCATTTTTTTCATATGTAAAATGAGGGAGAGAGTTAATTAAATGACTTCAAAAGGCCCGTTTTTTCTCCAAGTACTATTGTTCTATGTTCTCTGGTAGTGTGAATGTGCCAAAGATTTTAATGATAATTCTAATAAGTGAATGACAAATCTATTTTTAACTATGTAAACATCTGAAGAAAAATAAAATACAATGCCTTCAAGAATTGCCACTTCAAAGACACAAGGACTTATTTAGTCATATACACTTTTGAAAATATAATGAAAAATCTGTTACAATATAGGTAAATTCATGGAATAGCTGAAATAGTAGTATAAGTTCCAATGAAGCATTATTTACTGTGCTTTTTGAAGGTACTCTTCTTTCTACATATGTGACAAAGACAGGATGGAACTGAGCTGTGGAACATTGTCATTTATAAATGGTCTTCTTTTTATTCAAAGTTCAAACTATCTCCTTTTATTTTTTAGTTTTCAGAGATGTGGGGGGAATCATATAAAGCATTCAGCACCTTGGACTTGATGGTGGGCACTTACCTAAAAAGGCCTTTTTTTTTTTCTTTGCTGAGGCAATTGGGGTTCAGTGATTTGCCCAGAATCACACAGCTAGGAAGTATTAAGTGTCTGAGACCAGATTTGAACTCAGGCCCTCCTGACTTCAGGGCTGGTGCTCTATCCACTACATAAAGAGCCTTTTTAAAATAAAGCTTTTCATTTTCAAAATATATGCATATGTAGTTTTCAATATTCACCCTTGTGTTCCAATTTTTTGTCTCCCTTCCTTTTCCTCATTCCCTCCCCTATATGGCAAGTACTTCAATATAATTCAATGGTGCAATTCGTCTATATACATTCCCACAATTATAATACAGCAAAAGATCTTAAGGACTAAAAGAATCTTTTTGAGAGATTTAGTAATGCAGTTATTACTTCTCACCCTCTTTGTTTTTACTCTTTCAAGAAAAATTCTGGACTCTTAAAAAATTAATGAATTTCAGTAAAGAATGAAGTAAGTATACAATCTATTATACTAAGCATCATGCTAAGTGCTGGTTCAAAAAAAAGGTGAACTATAACTCCTGATCTCAAGGAATTCGCAGTCTAATATAGTAATGCAGTAGTGAGATGGTGGGACAACAAACAAACAAATATGTACAGACAAGCTATGTTAAAATAAGATCAAAGGAGAAAGTATCAGTAGATGGGATGTTAGTTGGCAGTTGCAGAAAGCCAATAGTCAGAGAAGAGGAGGGAGAAGATTCCAGTTATGAAGAGAACCAGAGAGAATAGCTCCAGCTGAGAAATGAGCAGCTTCTTTGTGGAAGAACAAGGAGACCAGTGTTTACAAATCAATGAGTAGAGAGGCAGAAAGTAACCTGTCAGAAGCCTAAAAATGTGGGTGATATCTAGAGCATAAAGGACTTTAAATGAAAGAGACTTTTGCATTTTATTCTAAAAGCGATAGGGAATTTAACTAGGAAAGTAACATAATCAGATCTGTATTTCAGGAAAATCATTTTGTAGGACACATAGAAGACACATTGGAGTAGAGAACCTTGAGGCAGACCAATCTACCAGGAAACTATTGCAGTAATCCAAGGAAATGATGGGAGCCTGAACCATGATTGTTGCTATAGATAATAGAGAGAAGAGGATGTATTTAGGATTTGTTGCAAAGGTGAAGTGCATTGACAAATAAGATGAGTGGCAATTTGATAAGGCTAAGAATTAAGAATGACATGTAGGTTCTAAGTCTGATGTTGCTCTTGACAAGAAGAAAGAAGATAAAGGAAAAGAAAATGAGTTAACTTTTAAACATATCTCTTCAACATCCATTTTAAGATGTCTCAAGTAAAATGAGGAGCAAAAGGAGCTCAAGTGGAAAGTAAATGTAAGAAATAAAAGAAAGAAGATGCAAAAGTTAAATCAGAAACAAAGTACCTTGTAGAGAGTGACTGACTGGAATAGTCAATAGTCAGTAATCACCCAATAAGTACTTACCACGTGACAGATATTATCCTGAGGTACTATTGATAGTCCCTAGCCAGAAGATACTAACAATGGAAAATGATACACAAAAGGGAGCTCAAAGTGGCAGTGAGGAGATACCTACTTTGGGGCTTTGCCCTACGAGTCAGAGTAATAACAAAGAAGAGTCAGGTGAGAAATGAGATGTCTGAAGTGAGCTTTCTCCTTGCAAGAAGTTTTAGAGTTCAAAAACCCATCCCAAGGTAGTGAAGGATGGATGTGGGGGGTTTTAAAAAAGGAAAGAAAATTAGAAAAGCTTCAATTGGCAGAAAGTTAAGAACTAATTAATCAATTACTAAGAAAAGGACTGCTTTCCTATAGTGAAATCTCACACTATGGATAATACTATGCAATGAAGAAATGTGACTCAAGAGACCTTAGTGGGAAAAAAAATTTACAAATTCTTGGGAAAGTAAAGTAGAAAAGACCAATAAACTTCTTAATTGTTTGTACTTTAAATGATGATAGAAATAAAGTTAAATGTGAAGTTTGGATTACAAAATTGGTCATGAAAAGGTGTTTTAAAGAAGAAATCACAATAATGAAGAAATAAAAAGACAATTTTATGCATGTAATACATAATGATTTCAAATAAGAGAATCTCTGATGTGGTAAGTTATATCCCTATGATCAAAATGGAAAAATAAATGAGATGAATGAGTATCATACTCTAAGCACTTTGGGCAAACTGGTGTTCTTCATGCAGCAGATTGGAAAAATGAATGGCCACTCCACAGTAGGTTTTTTGTTGTTGTTGTTGTTGTTGTTGTTGTTTGTTTGTTTTGTTTTGTTTTGTTTGTTTTTTCTGTTTATGTCTGACCAACCTCTGCTATATCTAATCTCATCAATGTGCCTTTTAACTCATTTTCTAGAATCTTCTTATCCAAAGTTTTCAGAATTCTAGTGGTATATTCAAATGCTTATTTTTCATAAGGAAATTGTTAATTTTTACATGAATTAGCTCAAACTCCAACCCAAGTTAATAAAATATCACTCATTTAATTATTGAGGGAAACCCCATTCTCCATGTTAGTTATTTCTATGTATTAAATATTGAGAAATATATGCCAATGACAAATAAAAGCAATTTTGAAGCAAAGACTTAAGATATATTGACTATGATACATTACACCCAGAGCTATAGTGCTCAAATTATCAATACAATAAAAAAAAAACTCTTCTTCACTTGATAGCAAATAGTCTCATACTGATGTAATAGGAGCTGTGTTTCCCTGATCTTTGGGAGGGGGTGTGGACCTGGGTTGGAAAAACACTAAATCTCAAACTCTTCTTATCTTTGGGAGCATCCCCACCCTCCTAGGGGAAACACCCACAATAATCTCCACCTATAATTCATTTGGAGATCTTGGCCTCTGGGGCATAATGACCACAAATTATTGAATCCCTCAATTCATCTGGAGATGGCTCCCTAGCCTCAGACGATAGAAGGCTAAATAAAAATTGAAGCCCTATATCCCAGCCTTTGCTATTTCCTAATCAGGAACTGGCCCACTAAGAAGCTTCTTAGTAATCAAAGGTTCTGATAAAGGCCTCATTTCCAAAATATATAGAGAATTGACTCTTATTTATAAGAAATCAAACCATTCTCCAATTGATAAATGGTCAAAGGATATGAACAGACAATTCTCAGACGAAAAAATTGAAACTATTTATAGACATATGAAAATGTGCTCCAAATCATTATTAATCAGAGAAATGCAAATTAAGACAACTCTGAGATACTACATACCTGTCAGATTGACTAGAATGACAGGGAAAGATAATGGGGAATGTTGGAGGGGATGTGGGAAAACAGGGACACTGATACATTGTTGGTGGAATTGTGAACGCATCCAGCCATTCTGGAGAGCAATTTGGAACTATGCTCAAAAAGTTATCAAACTGTGCATACCCTTTGATCCAACAGTGTTTCTACTGGGCTTATACCCCAAAGAGATACTAAAGAAAGGAAAGGGACCTGTATGTGCCAAAATGTTTGTGGCAGCCCTGTTTGTAGTAGCTAGAAGCTGGAAAATGAAAGGATGTCCATCAATTGGAGAATGGTTGAGTAAATTGTGGTATAGAAATGTTATGGAATATTATTGTTCTGTAAGGAACGACCAGCAGGATGAATACAGAGAGGACTGGCGAGACTTACATGAACTGATGCTGAGTGAAATGAGCAGAATCAGGAGATCATTATATACCTCAACAATGATACTGTTTGAGGATGTATTCTGATGGAAGTGGATCTCTTCGATAAAGAGAGCCTTAATTGATCAAAGATGGACAGAAGCAGCTACACCCAGAGAAAGAACACTGGGAAATGAATATAAACTGCTTGCATTTTTGTTTTTCTTCCCGGGTTATTTATACCTTCTGAATTCAATTCTCCCTGAGCAACAAGAAAACTGTTCAGTTCTGCACACATATATTGTATCTAGGATATACTGCAACCCATTCAACATGTAAAGGACTGCTTGCCATCTGGGGGAGGGGGTGGAGGGTGGGAGGGGGAAAATCGGAACAGAAGTGAATGCAAGGGATAATGCTGTAAAAAAAATTACCCTGGCATGCGTTGTATCAATAAAAAGTTATTAAAAAAAAAAAGAAGAAGAAGAAGCTTCTTAGTGTAAACAAACCCATTTTTGCCAAAAAACACTTGCAGACTGGGACTGAGTTTTTTAGAAAAACCTCCCAGCCTGGGCCGCCCATCACTGTTAAGGTATTCTCACCCCTCAACAATATCCCCCCCCCCTTTTTTTTTTTTTTTGAGATAAGGTTAGATTAAAAATGCTAGTGATTTTCCTTGTTTTAGACATCTTTAGACAGAGCTCTGAAAGTCACAGTCAAATCAAGGTCCTTCAACCCTAAGAGGTAGGTGCTATTATTTTTCACATTTTATAGGTGGGGTATAAGGACCCTAGTTCTTGGATTATAACATGCTGGAAATATTGAGAAACTCAGTTACTGAAAACTGTCTCTGAAACAAGCAAATAAACAAACACCTGGCAGGAATGAAATGACAAGGGAAGAGAGAAAAAGAGACAAAGAGAGATAGAGATAGACACAGACATGGAGACAGAGCCAGAGAGAAACATACAGAAAGATTGAGACACAGAGAGAAACAGTGACAGAAAGACAGAGAAAGACACAGAAAGAGACAGACACACAGAGATAGAGTGAAACACACATACACACAGAGACAAAGAGACAGAGACAGAGAGACAGAAACACAGAGACAGAGACAGAGAGACATATTGTAACAAAAACTAGAGAAAAAGAAAGAAAGAGGGAGTGGGGGCAAGGTGGAGGAGGAAAGATAGAAAGTCTCTCTGAATCTCAAATTATTTCTACCCTGAAAGTTGTCCTTTCTAATAACTGAGTCATCCCAACTCCTCCCAGAACAATTTCTTTGGACCATGATGAAAAATTTAGAAGTCTCCAAAAATAAACAAAACAAATTGTATATTTAACTTAAGTATCTACAATGTATAAGACATTGTAATAATTGTGATTGTGATATATAAAAACATTGTGATATGACAAACAAATGGAAGTTATAGTCCAAAGTATTTGGAAGGTGTACATGCAGGTTATGTGAATGCTCCTTGAATTTTTCATTAAAAAATGCAATATTTTCAGAAGTTGACTAGTGACGTTCAAAATCACTGTCTTAAGTGTTACAGCAGAACAAGTCAACCTTTCATAGTAGGTAGCATTATTCTTTCTATTTTAATCTCTATTGGTCTCAAATATCTCATTTATAAAATGGGAATAACTAGACTTTATGGTCTATAAAGTCACTTCCAGTTCTAACTCCATTATCCTATTTCAGAAATAAAACTCAGTGGTAACCATGGAATTTGGCATCATATAATAATTTGTAATTGAAACTGAATTACTTTGAAATTAGGTAATAAAACTATTAAGGATCAAATTGTGAGGTTTTTCTATATATAATAGTCCTAATATAGGTGCACATAATAGATATAAGGGTGATGATGTGTTTATTTTTAATATTCTCAGAAGAATCCATTTTAAAGAGTATTAGTAGCAGACACTATTATTTTTCACAGGAACCTGAGGAGTAGTTCCTTTAAAAAGCATCTAAAGAAATCACATTTATTTCTAGCTATTTCATACTACTTTAGCTTTTGCATAATATCATTTATTTCATTTGAAGGCAAGACTGAATACAAATATATTTTTAAAAAATTCAATCCCTCAACTTTACAATTTTTGTAAGGACACAGAAAGGAAAAAAAAATAGCTTTACTGGTAATGAGTTACAACTATATTTGTATTACACGATTAGAATCAAAGACATAAAATGTTAAAGCTATTTGGTTTTATTCATATCTTTTTCTTGTTAAACACATTTTTATATAACATGTAAATTTCATCCATGGTCATGCAATATTCTCTAGATGTCATTTAGAATTTTGTGTTAAACTATACTATTTAGACAACTGACTAGACAATTATTTAACTTAGATTATGTAGTTTAAAACAGTCAATAGTTCATTATGTACTGTGGTATTGCTCAAACTGAGTAGTTAAGAGTTCTATGATTTACTATTCTGATAATTGATTAAAGATTATCTATATATATATGCATAAATGTATATATATTACTATTTTGATCAAACTAAAGGACGATTCTACACTGTTTGTGGTATTTATCTACCATAATCTGTCCTTATTCCCATAATCTATGAGTGTGTGTATATATGTGTGTGTGTGTGTGTGTGTGTGTGTGTGTGTGTGTGTGTATGTGAATGAGCATAGAGAGTCACAGATAGTGGGGAACCATGAAAGGGGTATAAGACTCTTTAATCTAGTAAAAGGAACCCTGGTGATGTGTCTGGTTTGCCTCCCCATCCTTCCTAGGAGACGTCTTGGCCTTCTTGAGAAGTCTTGAGAAGCGGATGTGACAATCTGTGCTATAATTAAAACAGAATTATACTAAAGTGGCAAGGAAACATCTGCACCCAACAGCAAGTTGTCTATGTGGTTCCACATGTACAGTATCCTATAGTCAGTGCATGTGCAGTATGCCATAGTTATATAACTGTATTAGGATATATATAAGGCTGAGAACATTTTGAACAAAATGACTTCTTTTTGATGATCTTTTGTGAATTCTGCACCTTCTCTCTCCTCACTCACAATCAGGATTCAGACTGGTACCAAAATCCTCTAGTGAGCAGGTCCAGAACAAATGAGTTCTTTAGAAAGCTCCCCCTGGAGGGATGTGCCAAAATTAATCTTTTCAGACAGCTCCTTTTGATTTCTCTTCATTGAAATAATTTCATTAGAACATCATTCAGTACTAAATACAATTCAATTCAACAAATATTTGTTGTCACCTATCTTTGGTAGAGTTCTCTAGTAAAAAGCAGTTCTTTGAATTTAATGTAGCATTAAATCCTTTCAAATTTCACTGAAATTTGATACATATCAAACTATCCTCTTTCCTGTCATAAATCTGGAGTGATCACTGGTCCTCAATGTCCCTATCATTTCTATTTGAGTAAGGATTTATTTCTAGTTGGCTAGGTCCTAAATATCAGTTTCTTTTGTTGCTTTCTCCATTTTACATTACTAATACAGCAAACACATTTTTTTTAACCTTTTCTACTTTTTGGTGCAAAGAAACCTAGAAACTCTGCAAATAGTTGGAATCCTTCATTACTACTTTAGATTTATGGTCTATTTCCAAAACTTCTCTAATGCCTCCTTTCAAAAGATTCTGTTTTATGTGTACACAAAAAAGTAACAAACATAAATAATAGAGCATGAGATTTAGTAAGCTCTGTGTATGAATCCTCCCTAAGTCACTTAGTAGATTTGTCTCCTTTGGCAAGATATTTATTTATCCTCTTGAGGCCTCATTACTTCACCTTAAGATGAATGGGTTGAACTCAATACCCTCTAAAATGCCTTCAAATTCTGACTGTATCATCTTTTGAATGGTATCACTGACGTTTTTTTTCTTTATTTTCTTCTATTTGAATGTTCTTTATTAGGTACTAGATGTCCTTGAATATATGAGTGTGTGTATACATGTGTGTAAAAATATATGCCAAATATGTATCTATATACATTCTTCATTTTTTTTCTAGGATCATTTCTCCCCAATTGTCAATGAAGTTTTCATATTTATTGATAACTTTAGAAAAAGGAATTTTTCCCTTTTGCCTTTATCATCTCCTTCAAGTCAAATAATGCTAAACATTTTTTGAGGACAAGGTTTATAGACTGGTTAATAAATGAATACTAGAGATATTGTTGAAAATCTTTTGGTGCAGCATGTAATTAAATGTTTCATAATAATGTTAAGATAATAAAAGGTTTTCTAAAGAGTTATATGCTGTAGAGGGCTATGGAGATAGTAGGTAGATGAATAGTTATTCTGGCCAGGTCTGATTATATGTGGAATATTTGTCTTTTTGGGGATGTCACATAGTATGAACAACATTGATAACCTGGAGAATATCCAAATGAGGGTGATCAGGATTTTGAAGGAATTGTAAATTATCAGTTGAAATAAATCATGAACAAATCTGCAAGTATTTGAAAGGCTGCAATGTGCAGAAAATGATGCTTGACCCCAGATATAGAGAAAAAAATAGTGGATGGGAGGTGCAAGTAAGCAAGTTTAGCTTTAATACACACACATACACATACACATGTGTGCACACACATGCATAGAAACAAATTATATATATTTATATACATGTGTATATTTATATATACATATTTAGATGTATTTATAGTGTAAGTGTGTGAATGTATGTATATATTGAAATAGATTATATTTATATATTAAAAATATCTCCATTTAGAGTTGCATAGTTTATGAATGCTATGGTCAAGTTCCCTAGAGATTTGCAAACAGAATTTGCATGAGCATGTGTTAAGTAGGTTTTAGATAGATTTCTTCCATTATGGTTGTGATCAGAAGTTCCATCCAATTATGTGATTCCATAATTAATTTAGGAATGAGGCAAATGTGCACTTTGTACCTGCATAGTTTTTACTGGTTACTAACACACACACATAGTTATTCTCCTAGTACAGATCACTAAAACATTCCCTCTGTCTTTCATATTAATCAGAACCAATATCTTTAGTCCTTTGTCAAAATTTTGATAGTTCTAGTGTCAAAATCAGGAACTTTTTTTCTTTTTCTTTTTCAATGCCTGCTTACTCTAATAGGGTAGTTGGTCAGTCATTCACAACTTCTAAGAAGCATTCATTCATTAATTAACTAATTTGTTGATTTATTTAATAGTCATAAATTCATTTGTTTATATTTTCAGGAGGTAGGAGTTTGTTCACTTTTCCAGAAATTATTATTTTAGTAAAAGGAATATCTATTTTTCAGGTTTTTTGAAGTTTCTATCTATTCATCTCCTGACAATAATTATACTGATGCTATGTATAAACCTAAAAAAAATATCAAATATCAACAATGTTATATATGCATAACCCAAATCTTTCAGAAAAGAGAAGGATAAATGAAAGAATAGGAAATAGAAATGAGAGTATTGGAAGACACTTTAGCATAGTAAATATAACAGTATACTTAAGTAACAGAGATAGGCCAAACAGATATAAATCCTTTAAAGTACATGAGAGTATTTATGGAGTATATGATGATATATTTACACTTGATCATAGAGGCACCTAACAAAATGCATGAAGAAAAAATATAAATGATTTTAGTAAAACTATAGATTGTGAATTAAATCCATAAAAAACACTAAAATTTCTGTATATTTTTAACAACAACAAAAAACCAACATCAGGTAAAGATAGAAAAAAAAATCACTTAAAATAGCTACAAGATATTTAAAATACTTGGGATTCTGTCTACTAAGATGTACCCTGGAGACCTAAACAATTATAGAACTATTATTTGCTGATCAAGCAAATATAAATGATAAATTTCTAATTAAAATGATTTTTAAAAATTAAACATTGTACCAATCAAACAGCCAAAGACTTGACTATATAGAAATAAGAAAAAAAGAAAATTTATCTGAAAGCACAAATGATTATGAGTCTCAAGAGAAATTGTGAAAAAATAGGAAGGAAGGATTCCTAGTTTTACCAAACTTAAACTTATACTACAAAACTTTAATCATTATAACGATGCATTAATGGATAAAAAATTAGAAAGATTAATCAATGAAACCAATTATGTGTTCCAAAGCAAACAGTTAATAGTCATTATATAAACCAAATGATCCCAATTACTAGGTAAGAACAAAAAACTACTAAGAAATATAAAAAGCATGTCAGTAGTAGGATTACATATACTAAGGTAAACCTAAAATGTTTATGACCTATGTAGAGAAAGTAACAGAGAAGTAAGGAAAACAAAAACAACAATAACTTTTTCATCTAGGAAAAGGGAGGAACAAAAAAGATAAACTATTGGAATATGTCAAATACATACACTTGTACAAACCAAAATCACACAGTTAAGATTAGACAAGAAACATTTAATTTGGGGAAAACGTTTTTGCAGAATTTTTTTTTCCTGATGGAGTTCTCATTTCCTAGATATATAGAGGACTGCTTCAAATTTATAAGAATGAGTCACTTTCTAATTGATGAATGGTCAAATAATATGAATAATAGTTTCAAGGGAAAAAATCCAAGCTCTCTTTCTGTGATGTGCAAAAATAACCATATCACTAATAATTAGAGAAATGAACATTAAAGTTACCATAAGATTCCATCTAATAACATTCAGATTAGAAAAGCTGACAAAAAAAAGAGGGAAGTTATAAAAGCAAATTTATTGGCAAAGAATAAAATTTATATGCTATAGTGAGACTGCAAGTTAGTCCAGTAATATTTTTTTTCTTGCTGAGGCAATTGGAGTTAAGAGACATGCCTCAGGGTCACACAGTTTAGGAAATGTTAGATGTCTGAGGTCAGATTTGAACTCAGGTTGTCCTGACTTCAGAGCTGGTGCTATATCCACTGTGCCATCTAACTGCCCCCAAGTACAATAATTCATTTTTTTTTACCAGTAGATGTTAAATATATTAAAGTATAAATTAGATACACAATAAGTATACATGATAAAACAACTATTTTGCTGTACAAAAAGAATCGGACTCTGAAATATTGTACAATTAGCCTGTGAAGGAAATCCAAAATGCAGGCAGGTGAAAATATAGGGATTGGAAATTCAATGTAATGGTTCTTAGTAATCTCCCAGAGTTCTTTTGCTGGGCATAGTTGGTTCAGTTCATTACTGCTCCATTGGAAATGATTTGCTTCATCTCATTGCTGAAGATGGCCAGGTTCATCAGAATTGATCAGCATATAGTATTGTTTTTGAAATATATAATGATTTCCTGCCCCTGCTCATTTCACTCAACAGCAGGTCATGTAAGTCTTTCCAGGCCTTTCTGAAATCGCCCTGTTGGTCATTTCTTACTGAAAAATAATATTCCATAATATTCATACACCACAATTTATTTGGCCATTCTCCAATTGATGGGCATCCACTCAGTTTCCATTTTCTGGCCACTACAAAGAGGGCTGCCACAAACATTTGTGTACATACAGATCCCTTTCCCTTCTTTATGATCTCTTTGGGAAATAAGCCCAGTAGTAACACTGCTGGATCAAAGAGTATGCACAGTTTGATAACTTTTTGAGCATCGTTCCAAATTGCTCTCCAGAATGGTTGGATGTATTCACAATTCAACCAACAATGTATTAGTGTCTCTGTTTTTTCACATCCCCTCTAACATTCTGCATTATCTTTCCCTGTCGTTCTAGCCAGTCTGATAGGTGTGTAGTGGTATCTCAGAGCTCTTAATTTGCATTTCTCTGATTAATAAAAACTTGGAGCATCTTTTCATATGGCTAGAAATATTTTCAATTTCTTTGTCTGAGAATTATCTGTTCATATCCTTTCACCATTTATCAATTGGAAAATGGCTTGAGTTCTTATACATTAGAGTCAATTTTCTTTATATTTTGGAAAGGAGGCCTTTATCAGAACTTTTGACTGAAAAATATTTTCCCAGTTTATTGTTTCCCTTCAAATCTTGTCTGCATTAGTTTTGTTCGTACAAAAACTTTTCAGTTTGATATAATCAAAATTTTCTATTTTGTGATCAATAATGATCTCTAGTTCTTCTTTGGTCTAAATTCCTTCCTCTTCCTTTTTGGATAGGGTAGGTCTGAGAGGTAAACTATTCTGTGTTCCTCTAATTTATTTAAAATCTCATTCTTTATGTTTAGGTCATGAATCCATTTTGACCTTATCTTGGTGTACGGTGTTAAGTGTGGGTCGATGCCTAGTTTCTGCTATACTAGTTTCCAATATTCCTAGCAATTTTTCTCAAACAGTAAGTTCTTATCCCAAAAGCTGGGGCTTCTGGGTTTGTCAAACACTAGATTGCTATAGTTATTGACTGTTTTGTCCTTTGAAGCTAACCTATTCCACTGATCAACTAGTCTATTTCTTAGCCAATACCAAATGGTTTTGGTAACTGCTGCTTTATAATATAATTTTAGATCTGGTACAGCTAGGCCACCTTCATTTGATTTTTTTTTTTCATTAATTCCCTTGAAATTCTTGATTTTTGTTTTTCCACATGAACTTTGTTGCTATTTTTTCTAAGTCATTAAAATAGTTTTTTGGGAGTCTGATTGGTATAGTGCTAAACAAATAGATTGGTTTAGGTGGTATTGTCATCTTTATTATATTTGCTCACCCAATCCAAGTACATTTAATATTTTTTCAGTTGGTTAGATTAGACTTAATTTGTGTGGAAAGTGTTTTGTAGTTTTGCTCATAAAGTTTCTGATTTTCCCTTTGCAGATAGATTCCTAAGTATTTTATACTATCAATAGTAACTTTAAATGGAATTTCTCTTTATAACTCTGAGTGTTCGATTTTGTTGGTAATATGTAAGAATGCTGATGATTTATGTGGGTTTATTTTGTATCCTGCAACTTTGCTAAAGTTGTGGATTATTTCTAATAATTGTTTTAGTAGAATCTCTGGGATTCTCTAAGTATACCATCATATCATCAGCAAAGAGTGATAATTTGGTTTCCTCATTGCCTACTGTAATTCAATCTCTTTTTCAACTCTTATTGCCAAAGCTAGCAGTTCTAATACCATATTGAATAGTAACAGTGATAGTGGGCAACCTTGTTTCACTTCTGATCATATTGGGAATGGTTGCAGTTTTCCCCATTACATATGATGCTTACTGATGGTTTTAAATGGATGTTGGTGATTATTTTAAGGAAAAGTCCATTTATTCCAATACTCTCAAGTGTTTTTAATAGGAATGGATGTTGGATTTTATCAAATGCTTTTTCTGCATCTATTGAGATGATCATATATTTTTTGTTAATTTGGTTATTAATATAGCCAATTATACTAATAGTTTTCCTAATATTGAACCAGCCCTGCATTCCTGGTATAAATCCTACTTGATCATAGTGTATTATTCTGGGGATGATTTTCTGTAGTCTTTTTGCTACTATCTTAGTTAAGATTTTAGCATCAATATTCATTAGGGAGATTGGTCTATAATTTTCTTTCTCTGTTTTCAACCTACCTGGTTTAGGTAGCAGTACCATGTCTATGTCATAAAAGGAATTTGGTAGGACTCCTTCATTTCCTATTTTATCAAATAATTTATATAGCATTGGGGCCAATTGTTCTTTAAATGTTTGGTAGAATTCACATGTAAATCCATCTGGTCTTGGGATTATTTCTTAGGCATTGATTAATAGCTTGTTCTATTTCTTTTTCTGAAATGGGACTATTCAAGCAATTTACTTCCTCCTCTGTTAATCTGGGAAGCCTATATTTTTGGAGGTAATAATCCATTTCACTTAGGTTATCAAATTTATTGGCATAAAGTTGGGCAAAGTAACTCATTATTTCTCTAATTTCCTCTTCATTGGTGGAAAGTTCTCCCTTTTCATTTTTAAGACTGCTAATTTGATTTTCCTCCCTTCTTTTTCTAATCAGATTTACCAAAAGCTTATCTATTTTATTGTTTTTTTTTCATAAAGCCAACTCTTACTTTTATTTATTAGTTCAATAGTTTTTTTTTAACATTCAATATTATTAATTTTTCCTTTTAATTTTAGAATTTCAAATTTGGCATTTGATTGGGGGTTTTTAATTTGCTATTTTTCTAGATTTTTTAGTTGCAAGCCTGATTCATTGATGTTCTCTTTCTCTGTTTTATTCAAGTAAGCCTCTAAGGATATAAAATTTCCTCTTATTACCACTTTGGCTGTATCCCACAAATTTTGGTATGATGTCTCATTGTTGTCATTATCTTGAGTGAAATTATTAATTGTGTCTATAATTTGCTGTTTCACCCAATCATTCTTTAAGATGAGATTGTTTAGTTTCCAATTACTTTTTGGTCTATTTACCCCTAACTTTTGGTTGAATGTAGTTTTTATTGCCTGATGATCTGAAAAGAAAGCATTTACTATTTCTGCCTTTTTGCATTTAATTTTGAGTTCTTTATGTCCTAATATATGGTCAATTTTTGAATAGATTCCATGAACTGCTGAGAAGAAAGTATATCCCTTTCTGTTTTCATTCAGCTTTCTCCAAAGATCTATCATACCTAATTTTTCTAATATTATATTTACCTCTTTTATTTCTTTTTTATTTATTTTGTGTTTTGATTTGTCTAATTCTGAGAGTGCAAGGTTGAGATCTCCCACTATTACAATTTTGCTGTCTATTTCTTCTTGCAGCTCTCTTAACTTCTCCTTTTTAGGAAGTTAGATGCTGTACCACTTGGTGCATATATGTTTAATATTGATATTGCTTCATTGTCTATGCTACCCTTTAGCAAGATATAGTTTCCTTCCTTATCTCTTTTGATTATATCAATTTTTGTATTTGCTTGATCTGAGATAAGAATCGCTAACCCTGTTTTTTTTTTTACTTCACCCAAAGCATAATAGATTCTGCTCCAGCCTTTTACCTTTACTCTGTATGTATCTCCCTATTTGAGGTATATTTCCTGTAAACAACATATTGTAGGATTCTGACTTTTGATCCAGTCTGCTATCCACCTCCTCTTTATGGGAGAGTTCATCTCATTCACATTTACGGTTAAAATGACTAATTCTGTATTTCCTGCCATCTTGTTATCCCCAGATTATGTTTTTCTTTTACTTGTCCCCCCAACCTTCCTTCCCAGTTTTAAACTTATGTGCCCCACTTATATCACGTCACTTACCCTCTTTAGGATCCCTCCCTCCCCACTTTGAATCTCTTCCCCTTTCTTGTACCCTTTCCTTATTACTCTTTTTCTTTTCCCTTTTCCTCTCCCTTTTTAAGGATGCGAGAGAGGATTTTTCTGTAAAACAAGTATATCTATTATTTTCTCTTTGAGCCAACTCTGATGAGAGTAATATTCACACAATGTTCCTTCTCCTTTCTGAATTCCCTCAGATATGATAAGTTTCCTTTGCCTCTTTGTGGGATGTAGTTTCCCTCTTTTTATCCCCTTTTTCCCCCTTTTCTGACATTATCCCTTTTCCATTTCTACTTCCCTTTTTTATGTTATATCAGTAAAATCAAATTATACATGTAGTCTTTTTATATATTTACAACAGAAATATAGTTCTCAAGAGTTCATTTTACCTTTTCTGCATCTCTTGAGTCCTATTGTTGGAGATCAAATTTTTTGTTTAGTTCTGGTTTTTTCCTTAGAAACAAATGGAATTCATCTGTTTCATTAAATGTCCATCTTCTTCCCTGGAAGAAAATGCTCAGCTTATCTGGGTAGTTTATTCTTGGCTGCATTCCAAGTTCTTTTGCCTTTTGGAACATCAGATTCCAGGCCCTTTCATCCTTTAATGTGGAGGCAGCCAGATCTTGGGTGATCCTAATTGTGGCACCTCGGTGTTTAATTTTTTTTTTTTTTTCTGGCTGCTTGTAATATTTTTTCCTTAATCTGATAGTTCTGAAATTTGGCCACAATATTCCTTGGAGTTTTTATTTTAGGGTCTTTTTCAGAAAGTGTTCAATGAATTCTTTTAATGCCTATTTTATCTTCTGATTCTATTATTCTATATACATCACTCTCTTTGATGATTTCTTGTAAAATAGTATCTAGGCTCTTTTTTCATCATAATTTTCGGAAAGCCCGATAATCCTCAGATTTTATCTTCTAGATCTATTTTCCAGGTCTGTCATTTTTGCAAGTAGATTTTTCATGGTTTTTTCCAATTTATCATTTTTTTGGTTTCGCTTGACTGATTCTTACTGTCTTAATAAACCATTAGTTTCTATTTGTTCAGTTCTGATTTTTAATGAATTATTTTCTTCATTAGCTTTTTTTTAAAGGTCTTTTTGTATATGTCCAATTGAGTTTTTAAATGATTGTTTTGCTCTATGGAATTTTTTTCCATTTCACTATTTTTTTTAGTGAATTATTTTCTTTTTTCCAATTCACAGATCCTACTTTCTTGTTCACAAATCTTACTTTCCAAAGATTTTTTTACTTTTTTCTAATTTACAAATTCTGTTTCTCTGCACTTCCTGGAAATTTTTTACCTTTTCTAGTTTATATTTCAAAGCTTCTCTTTCCTTTCCCCATTTTTCTTCTCTCTTTTGAGACTTTTTATGGTCTCTTTTATGAAGCTGTTATGTAAAAGGGGACAGGTAACATTCCCCTTTGGGGTATTGTCTGTGACTGTTTGCTATTAGTCTCTTCGGGATTGCAGACCTGCTCTTTTTCTGTATAGAAGCTATCTATCATCCTTTTCATTTTTTAACTCATTTTTTAAAGCCTTTAGGGTCTGCCTTCAGGGCAAGGGGTTTACCAGCTTCCTCTGCAAAGCTAGGAGACCTGTAAACTAGCTTTAGGCAGAGAGGTATGGGAGTGCTCTGATTGAGAGTTTTCCCCTTCCTCAACTGGAGGTGATTTAGCACAGTGGAGCTACAGAAGTGCCCAGTGGGAGAAGCCCACACCCCATTATGTGATTTAGTGACTGCCCTAAGGCTAGAGACTAAGAGGTAAAAGTGTCACTGCTCCAGGCCAGACCCCCTTGTGGGGCTGTGGGTATTAGCAGCTGACCAGAGAATAACCCAGCTCAGACTGGAAGTCTCTGCCTGGAAGCAAATTGCCCTGCAAAAGTTCTATTGCCCCAAGCTGAGCCCCACATTGTGCAGATTAGAGGCTGCCCTGGGCTGGGGTGGGGGGTGTGCAGGTTCAAAACTGCCAAGGAAAAGCCCTATACTGCGGGTTGGGGTTGTGAGCTTGTGCTGTAATCTGTACTCTCACTTCCGGTTTGGGGTTCTACTTGGTCTGCCTCTATTTCTCTCCCTGCCTGTCCTGGTCTTCTCCCTGGCCCCTGAGGACAAATGTTTTCTGGTGAGATTCCAGATAATCTTTGACTGGTGAGTTGTTGTACTTCTAAACTTTATGAGTTGTAGCAGTTAAGCGCTATTTTTGAGGCTGAATATAATATTGATAGTGAGGGTAAGAGAGGAGCTTAGACAGTCACCTGTGCCTTCTCCGCTGTCTTGGCTCTGCCCTCTCCAATAATTCTTGAAAGCAATTTAGAGATGTGACTAAAAGTTACTAAAATTTCCATACTTTTTTATCCAATGATACCATTATTAATCCCTTACTACAAAGAGTTAAAAAGAAGATGAAATTTCCCATATTTAAAATAATCATGATTATTTATCTGTGAAATTAGTTTAAATTTAATTAATAAATTTATGGAGCTGTATATTTTGATATTTAATATTCAGATTATTTAAAACAGTTTTAAAAGAAAAGTGAGCAAATATCATAAAGTTTCAGAATTGTTATTTTTTGTTGCTGTTGTTGTTTTTGTTTGTTTGTTTTATTGAACAAATTATGCCAGACAAATTTTTTTTCTGTTTTTGGCCACCTTATTGATGGGGTAGATCAAGGAAACTTTATGACAGCTCTTTATAGTGTTTACCTACCTAATCATTTGAATTAATGTTACAGTTTTGTGAATATGAAGAGATGTAGACAGAGCTTTCCCAACTTTCCACATTGTTAATTTGTGTCCATACACATTGATATCTACTGTAGTACAAGCCCTTATGTAGGTTTATTTTATTTGTGCAAACCAATTTAAGTAAATGGTAAAAACATAAGCCCTAATTGTATATTTTGGAGTCCATCAAAGTAACATCCTTTTAGAAATCTTGTCATTACCTTAATTATTTAGCTCTTTGTTGACCTTTACTCATGAGTTTTCTGGTTTTATTTCTGCAACTATCTAAAAGCAGTAAAACATTATCTTTTAATTAATTGAGCCATGGCTCCCATTTAAGTCCTTCCAATTCAAATATTGATGATATTTTCAAGGGATGGAAGTAGTTATGGTTCAATGGATATATGTTGACCAATTAACTGAAGCTGATCTCACTCTTCTCTACATGGATAGAAAATCTCATTGTACTGTGACAATGACAAAACTTCTACCATACAACTAAAAAGAAACTCAGGAGTTAACCAAAGTCAATGAAGCAAAAATAATTGCAACAGAACCCTGCTTAATCCTCTAAGTCCTTTCAGTCTCTTTTCTCTCATTTTCACTGAAATGAGGGTGAATTGTCTCAGCATGCCCTCTTTGAGGCTGGGTACCTCTCTTTGAAATTATTGACTATAATTTAAATGGATTTTTTTCTTCCCTCTTTTTTTTTTTTTTATTTTAATGGGGCTGAGACCACAAAGACTTTTTCATGCATGGCTAGTTTCATAAAAAAAATAACATGAATTATTTTAATTGTATAATTATATACAATTGAGAAGGGGAAAATAAGAAAGCAAGACAAGAGGAACAAAAGAAGGAAAAGAGAAACAAGTAGGAAAAAGTCAGAAGGAAGGAAGAAATAAAGAAAGACACTCTAACATTTTATTCTTTGGTAGCTAATTACCTAATCATAACCTTGAAATTCTATAAAATTGTACTTTTACAAATTGCAGAATCATTTGAAAAATGAAAAAAAAAAACAAAGGAAGGATTTTGGGAAAGTGGGCAGAGTAGGTAAAAGAAAAAAAAACAAAATAAAACTTTGTGTTCTCAAATTTTCTACACACAAATAAAGGTAACATATCATCTCATAGGGAATATAGAATGGCAGAAATAATCAAAAGCAAGGGTAAAGAAGTTGTTTTCCTAAAAACTTGAGAAAACCACCCCTCTCCTAAGAAAAACTTGATCTCTAGGGGTAGAAGTTTGGCCTGAGTGAAGCCTAAGCAATTCCAAGCTAACTCTACCCAATCATCAAACAAAAATCACTTGCAGTAGGTGAGGTTGATAGGCTGCTGTAAATGATTTTTGTTTGAATATTGATGCCAAAATCTTAAATCAAATATCAGCAAAAAGATTATAACCATTTATCATCAAGATAATACATTATGATCAGGTAGCAGTTATACTAAGAATTCAGGGCTGTTTCAATATTAAGAAAACTATTAGCATAATTGACTAACAGAAATCATGTGATTGTATCAATAGATGCAGAAAAAATCATTTGACAAAATTTAACACCCATTTCTATTAAAACACCCGAGAATATAGGAATAAATGGAGTTTTCCTTACAATGATAATTAACATCTACCTAAAACCATCAGCAAGCATTAGCTGTAAAGGGGATAAATTGGAACCATTGCCAATAAGATCAGGGATGAAACAAATTTGCCCACTATCACCATTACTATTCAATATTGTTTTAGAAATGTTAGCTTTAGCAATAAGAGAAGAAAAGTAAATTGAAGGAATTAGAGTAGGAAATGACAAAACAAAAGTACCACTCCTTGCAGATATATGAAGCATAGTTTGAAAAGTCTAGAGAATCAACTAAAAAACTCATAGAAATAATTATATTAGCAAAGTTGTAGGATACAAAATAAATCCTAATAAATGATAGGTATTTCTTTATGTTATCAACAAAGTCTAGAAGTAAGAGATAGGAAGAGAAATTACATTTAAAATAATTGTATATAATACAGACTATTTGGGAATGTTCCTGCCAAGACAAAGCCAACATACCCTTTGATCCAGTAGTGTCTTTCCTGGGTTTATATGCCAAAGAGATCAGAAAAAAGGGAAAATGACCCACATGTACAAAAATTACAAAAAGACTTTCCACACAAATAAAGTTAGATCTAAACAACTGGAAGACTATTAAGTGTTCATGGGTGGGTCAAGATAATATAATAAAAATGAAATTTCTACCAAAATCAATATACTTATTCAATGCCATGCCAATTAAACTGCCAAGAAACTATTTTACAGAACTAGAAAAATAATAACAAAATTCATCTGGAAGAACAAAAGGTGAAGAATTTCTAAGAAATTAATGAAAAAGATGCAAATGAAAGTGACCTAAATGTAGAATTCCTAAAACTATATTATAAAGCAGAAATCATCAAAACCATTAATACTGAATAAGAAATAATGTAAATGATCAATGGAATAGTTTAGATTCATAAGACACAATAGTCAACTATTATAGTAATTTAGTATTTGGCAAACTCAAAGACTCCAGCTTCTTGGATAAGAACTCACTATTTAATAAAAATTGCTGGGAAAATAGGAAAATAGTATGGCAGAAACTAGGCATTGATCTATATCAAGATAAGATCAAAATGGGTTCATGATTTAGACATAAAGAGTGATACTATAAGCAAATTAGGAAAACAAAGGATAATCTACCTTTAGGATCTATAGAAAATAAGGGAATTCATGGCCAAAGAAAGAACTAGAAAACTTTATGAAATGCAAAAGGGATAATGTTAATTATGTAAATTAAAAAGGTTTTATATGAACAAAACCAATGCAGCCAAGATTAAAAGGAAAGCAGAAAAGTGAAGGAAATTTTTACATCTAAGAGTTCTGATAAAGGATTCATTTCTAAAATATATAAAGAATTGATTCAAATTTATAAGAATATAAGCCATTTTCCAATTGATAAATCATCAAAGGATAGGAACAGAAAATTGTCAGACCAAGAAAATAAAACCATCTCTAGGCATAAAGAAAAAAAAAATTCTAAATCACTATTGATTAGAGAAATGCAAATTAAGACAACTCTAATATACCACTACACACTTCTTGGCTAAGATGACAGGAAAAAATAATGATAAATGTTGGAGAGGATGTGGGGAAACTGGGACACCAATAAATTGTTGGTGGAGTTGTGAACTGATTCAAACATTCTGGATATCACTTTGGAATCATTCCCCAAAGCTATCAAATTGTACATATATATTTAATAAATATTAGATAATTTGTTGATCCAATAGTGTCTCTCCGATGTCAAAGAGATCATAAAAATGGGGAAAGGACCCATATGTGCAAAAATGTTTGCAGTGGCCTTTTTTATAGGTGCAAGGAATTAGAAACTGAGTGGATTCCCATGAGATAATGGTTGGGATAATGGTTGGATAAGTCATGACCTATGAATGTAATGAAATATTATTGCTCTATAAGAAATTATCAGCAGGATGATTTCAAAAAGAGCTGGAGACTACATGAACTGAAGCTAAGTGAAGAGAGTAGAACTAAGAGACCATCATGCACAGCAATTACAACATCATGTGATGATCAGCTTTGAAAGACTTGCTTAACTCTTCAGCAATGAGGTGATTTAGGCCAATTCCAAAAGACTTGTGATGGAAAGAGCCATATGCATCCAGAGAAGGGACTATGGAGAATGAATGTGGATCAGACATAGTATTTTCACTTTTTTGTCATTGTTTGCTTTATTTTTTTCTTTCTTTATCATTTTCCCCCCTTTGATCTGATTTTCCTTATATCTTATGATAAATTTGGAATTTTGTTTAGAAGAACTGCCTATTTTTAACTTATATTGGATTATTTGGTTTCTAGGGGAGGGAGTGGAGGGAAGGGAGAGAGAAAATTTTAGAATACAAAGATTTGCAAGAATGAATGTGGAAAACTTTCTTTGCACATATTTTGAAAACAAAAAGCTACTATTGTAGGAGGAAAAATTCTATTGGCAAAATATCAATCTAAATATCTAGATTTTTAAAAAGCAGAATTGAATAAGTGTACAATTTAACTGAAAGTAAAGAAAATATGTTTGCTTTCTGGCCCTTTACAGGTATAGATGAAAGTTTGACATCTTTGTTGTACCCTCCTGCATTTTCTCTCTTTTCTTCCTGTTTTTTAAAATAAAATGACTGTGCCAAAGAGTAGTGAATATTAAGTATGCTTAGAAGGAGGAATTTTCCCCTTGCTTTTTCATTGTTAATTTATTTGATTACAAACATTAATGCTATTTGTAAATGTTTCTTCACATTTATTGTTTGTTTGTTTACAGAAATACAGTCCCTGGCACACTTATAAAACTCCTTTTCAGTCTATCTTTATGAGGTATTGATAACTGAATATTTGTTTTCATTTTTCAAGTTTGTGATGATTGTTTTAAGAGTAAAACCATTTTTGTAATGGCAAAGATGACTTAGATAAGATGCTTTATCAAGGTTTTATTGTTTTGCAGTGAATGAAGCTTCTAAGAGAAATTAGATTCCTGGTTAACCGAAAATGGTTATTTCAAAACCAATTCAGCAAATTATCTAATATTTATTAAATGCATAATAGTCTCATTGTTTACTTTCTTCCATCCTATCATCCCTGAGATAATTTTAGGCACAATGATTCATAGGCTTTTTTCATTTTAGCTCTAAAATTTGGGGGAGATTACAATTAGTATTATTTCTTGATTTGAATTCAGGTATAGATAAGGACCAATAAATCAGAAAACTATCTCAGAGAAATGCCACAGATCTTAGAAGGTGGGAGTTTGTTCATCTGGGCAAAAAAAGAGTTAGGAGGATAACTTTCTGAGCTCTTCTTGAGGTTAGATCCCTCTAACTTGATCCCAAAAATCATGTATCATTCTATATTCCTCAATCTGGCACAACAGTAAAATTCTTGTATGGTTTTCATACCTGAAGTCAAATAACTAAGAATGCTTTGTCCTGACTCTGCTTTTTTTTTTCTTTTATAACAAATTTCTATATTCAGAGCAAGTGAACTTTAAGCTTTAAGTTGACCATGACCCTTAAAACTAGTGAGCAAAAATGCAAGTATACAATCTTCATCTTTTCTATTTAAAAATGTGTAGTCATTTAGGTAAATGACTGTTTTCCATCATTGGATGGGTGAATATTTGACATAGTCATCTGACTATTTCTAAAGATATATTTTATTAGAAATATCTTTGTGTAAAGTTTCTAAACTTTTCAAAATGGCATTTAGATACTGATACCATTTGGGAGACTCAGTTTCTCTTCTTATATAATGTGTCATTTAGAATAGAGAATTTTAGTGCAGTTTTTTTTAAAGAAATGTAACTTAAAGTTTTTTATTACATCCATGCATATAGTCAATTCTATTTAAACTAATGTGAAATAATATCTGTTTGTCCTGTGTGTCTTTGGCACAATATTTTTTAAAAATAAATACCTTAATTGATGTGCACAGATCGTTATAGGAAATTGGTTTGTTGATACAACCACAAGAGGCTACTATGATTTTGACGTTTAATTAAAGTCCCATCCTGAGTGGGGAGATCTGGAAACTTCATCTTTATGATATTCAAACAGAAAGCCATGTTATCATGTCAAACAACCAACATTATATTTCTTTGCTGATGTCATATCTACCGAATTAAGCCTACTTCTACTCCTAATGCAGAAATAATTTCTCAAAGGAAACAGAAAAGCTGACACAAAAACATTAAAGTATCTATTAAAAGAGATAATACTTTGTTGTGGCCTGCCCCAACTCTTTATAGAGTGACTACCCTTCAGGTCATTCAAACTGTGGTTAAGGCCTTAAAATTGAAGTAGGAAAAAAAGAACAAGTTTAATCTCAATCCATTATCTTCCTCCCAATGCTGAAGTCCTTTTGAATACTTTGACCCATATATCCTTGGCTACCCAAGTGATCCCTTTACTGTTGCAATGCTACTAACCTCTGCTTCTTAAGTTTGTCTTAGCCTTTGTTCACCTTCAAATGATCAGAACTTAACAGATGTATTGACCAACTTCAGGGATCTGACTCAGAGCCCCACTGGATAATTCACTTCTTTCTCACCTTCACTCCTTTCTCAACACTTCAAATCAGCTATCTGTCCATTCCCAGCAGGAAATAGTTTCAGAAGATGAGATCATTGTCCCACACCCCAAAGGATTTGGGGTCTCATTTGTTTGGAGGGGAAGTGATTGTTGGGGTTAATGGACCCCAGAAAAATGCTACCCAGTGTCTGAGAGGGCTCTCAATAAGGTACAAACTTACTTTATGCTAATTTAGGCTTGGTAGTTAAATTTTGTATTTTTTGGTTCAGTCTCTTATTTCCTTTGGTCTTTGGTTTTCTTAGAATGATAAATTCTTTTCTATTATATTTAATTGTTTAAATTGAACTGAAAATGTCTCTCAATATCCTGTGTTGTTGTTTTTTTCTTTCTATCTGGAGAAAAAACTGGAAAGAAGCATTTTAAGTGTTTATTATATGCCTGGAACTGTGGTATTTATTGCTTATAAAAAGACAAAAACCATGAAATTTGCATCACAGAGTAGATGTTATTTTAGGAGGCAGTATCAAGCACATACAAATATAAATACAAAAAAGAAAGGAAGAATATAAAAATAAGATGATTTATATAGAAGAGAATCATTATGCTCCAGGTCATTATTAATCAAAGAAATGTAAATTAAGACAACTCAGAGATACCACTAAACACCTGTCAGATTGGCTAGGATGACAGGAAAAGATAATGCTGAATGTTGGAGGGGATGTGGGAAAATTGGGACACTGATGCATTGTTGGTGGAGTTGTGAATACATCCAGCCATTCTGGAGAGCAATTTGGAACAATGTTCGAAAAATTATTAAACTGTGCATACCCTTTAATCCAGCAGAGTTACTACTGAGAGTTACTCAAAGAGATCTTAAGGAGTGGAAAGGGACCTGTATGTGCAAAAAAGTTTGTGGTAGCCCTCTTTGTAGTGGCTCAAAATTGGAAACTGAATGGATGCCCATCAATTGGAGAATGGCTGAATAAACTGTGGTATATGAATATTATGGAATATTATTGTTCTATAATAAATGACCAGCAGGAGGATTTCAGAAAGGCCTGTAGAGACTTATATGAATTGATGATGAGTGAAATGAGCAGGACCAGGAGATCATTATATACTTCAACAACAATACTATATGATGATCAGTTGTGATGGACATGGCTCTCTTCAACAATAAGATGAACCAAATCAGTTCCAATGGAGCAGTAATGAACTGAACCAGCTATACCCAGTGAAAAAAAAATCTGGGAAATGAGTGTGAATGACTACATAGCATTTCCAATCCCTCTGTTTTTGTCCACTTGCATCTTTGATTTCTTTCACAAGTTAATTGTACATTATTTCAAAGTTTGATTCTCCTTGTGTAGTAAAATAATTGTATGCATATGTGTGTATATATATATATATATATATATATATATATATATATATATTTTATTTAACATATACTTTAACAAATTTAACAAGTATTGGTCTATCTGCCATCTGGGGGAGGGGGAGGGGGAAAGAGGGGAAAAATTGGAACAAAAGATTTTGCAATTGTCAATGCTGAAAACTTACCATGCATATATATCTTGTAAATAAAAGGGTATCTATATATCTAACATATATATATATATATATATATATCTATATCTATCTATCTATCTATCTATCTATATATATATATATATATATACATACACACAAGAAGAGAATCATTGGTAGGATCAGGAAAGCCTCATGGAGAAGTTAATGTTTAAATTGAGTTTTGAAGAAGGTGAGGGATTCCAAAAGTACAATGTGAAAGATTATCATTCCAAAAATTGGAGATAAACTATGGAAAAAAACCTTGAGAGAGAAATGTTAGAATTTCATTTGCAAGATACAAAAATAAAGTTATTTTGATTGGTCTGAATTTGTCTATATGCCAATCAGACATAATATACATAAATGATAAGTTATATGAAACAGGTTATAAAAGGCTTCAAATGTCAACCATAAGATGCTCCATTTTGTCTTTTAGGTACCTGGAAATCATTGTAACTTACTGAAGTAAGAAGTAATATGGTGAAACCAGATTATTTGTAATAAAACTTTGAAAATCTATATGGTATGGTTTGAAAATAAGAGAGCCTTGTAAGAGGAAGACTAAGTAGGAGACAATAGTACAGAAAAAAAAAAAAGTTCAGAACTAGGATGGCTATGGTATGAACTGTGAATAGATGGAGGTGAGAGAATATGAAGCAAAAATTTATAACACAGCAAAGGTATGTTATGTGTTCCATGAGATTCTTGGAATTTTCTCCTTACCTCCAGAATAATATATACTAATCATTAAGATGCTGAACAACTTCAAGTTTTCCTTATTGGAGAAGATGGTACAAATACACGCACACACACACACACACACACACATGCACATATATACTCACTTATCTGAGAATATATATATAATACCCATGTACAAGACATAGTTATAATATCATCATTATTATATAATGATTATTGGAAAACTAGATTCTTGAAATTATGAGGAAATTTTTTTATGATTATGAGGAAACAGCATGTTTAGGCAAAGGATACAAGGCTCCCTTGAATAGGTATGCTCTGAACAAAAATATTTAAACATATCTATATGTATATTTCCATACATGCATGTATATCTATGCATACACATATATACATATCTGTGTATACACATACATAAATATATGTGTATACACATACATACATTTTTACATATGTATTATAATGAAAATATAAAATTTACCCTCCATAAGGATAAAAGCAAACATTTTCTGTCATCATACTAAAGGGACTTTTTGCTTATTGAAAACCATGTCTCATATTATCATGGAAGTGTGTTGACTCTGTTTTCCTCTATAAGGATTGGTTTGAAATACAGAGTAGAAAAATGTCTTTTGGGATGGGGAAAATGGACATGGAAAGCTTTTTTCCCTAATCTCAACATGAAGAATTCACAATGTTTTTGTATTCTTCCATTGTATAGCAACATTCACCCCAGTGGTATCCAATTCGAGAGTCCCTAAAATGAAATACAAGTATTTTTCTGTCAGTGGATGGAGACTCACAAAAAGTAATAGGAATCAAATAGCTTGCTTCTGCAAATCTGATCCTGTTTCAGGGGAGATAACAGGAAGAATACTGACATCTGTGATGAAAGTGTAGTGAACAAAGAAACTCACAAGTGTGATTTATGGTAGCTGAGACTGTTATGGTGCCTGTCCTCATTCAGTCACACAACTGAGATTGGAAAGCTGTACTTTTCTTAAAGTTTCTCGAGACAGAAATAAACAATGGAATTTGTGAAAAAGTAAAAGCAAAGTAAAATCATATGGTAGGCATTTTTATTTGAGACATGAAAAGAGAAATTACATATAAAGATCTCAAAAAGGATCAAGAATAACCAAAAATACATAAACACAAAAAGAAGAGATGCTGAGATACCATTTCTACTCTTTGTACATATAATTCACAGAAATACTTTTATCATATTATGTCTATAATACATATGAAAATAATCTCATTTTTAAGCTTTGAAATGAATTAGATAAAACACTAATTTGTTATTCTCTCTGATGATGAATGTGGAATCTGAGATCAGCTTGAGGATGACTGTTAGAAATAAATTTTAGTGATAAAGAATCATTTGACATGGAAAAGAATGGATTTGAGAGGGGAAAAACATGAACATTTGAACAAGAAAAATATGTTAGTCAATAAATTTTTTTTTTAAGTGACAACTGTTTGTAGGCCACTTTATAGGTGCTGGGAATACAAAGACCAAAAGGATGCAATGCCTGCACTCAAGGTGCTTTATGGTCACTTAACCAATTTTATGTCTGCTAAGTAAGTATATAGGCAGAAAAGAGAAAAAAGTATACAAGAGGACACTTATTTATGAAGCCTATCAATATAAATATAGCAATAATTAACAAATATGAAAAATGAAAGATCTTTCACAAGACAATAAGGTGAGGGAAAAAATAATATCTTATTATCACCTGCATTTTTAATAGCCATATTCATGGACAAAATTGGGAAAGGATTATATCTTCTGATATATATGTCGAATAGGATTTAGGCATGAATCTGAAGTAAAAATAAAACTCTACTTCCAATGTATGACTAAAAGATATTGCTTCCATCTCTTGATAAGTGAGAAGGAGGGGAAAAAAAGGAAGAAGCTTCCATAAAGTTTTTAAATCATAATAATCAAGGGAAACTTCTAAGGATGAACAGGGACACTATAAGCATTTTTTGTGTCAAGAAAACATAAAAAGATAAGATGATATTGTCTAAAATAAAATGCACAGGTCATAGATTATGACTGGAAATTAGGTTATTATCTAAATACATACTTAATTTTTCATTGAGGTTAAGTCCAATTAAGACTTGTTCTAGAATCTAATCATGTTTCTGACATTTTGTATACATTCAAAACCATCTATCTTGGAGATGTATTTTTAAAATTACTTAAAGAAAAAAAAAGAAGAAATTATTACCAATTAGTGATCATGTACTGTTATTGCTTTCCTATTTTTTCCACTTTCAATTACTTTTTTTAATTGCTATTCTTTGCCTATACTCATTAATATGATGGAAAACCAAATATCTACACTTGAAATGATTTAAAACTTAATGAGTAGAAGAGCTACATGAGGTAAAATATATTAAAAGATAGCAATGTTTAAACTTAAATCTCAAACATCCAAGATGAATAGGACCTATGGAAAAATCAATTATATTTTTTTAATGAATAAATTTGAGAATAGAAATTAATTAAGATTCCACCATTTATTGAACTCTGATTATGGAGAGTTTACCTGGAAAAAAATGATTATTTAAATAAAAACTTTTCCGTATTCCACTTTTTTTAATTTTTTCATTACGTTCAGTAAACACTAGCCTCTGCAATAAGAATCGAGAAAGAGACTAAAGGAATTAGAGTAGGCAATGAGGAAACCAAACTATCACTCTTTGCAGATGATATGATGGTATACCTAGAGAACCCCAGAGATTCTACTAAAAAGCTATTAGAAATAATTCATAATTTTAGCAAAGTAGCTGGCTACAAAATAAATCCCCATAAATCCTCAGCATTTTTATACATCTCCAACAAAACTCAACAGCAAGAGATACAAAGAGAAATTCCATTCAGAATAACTATTGATACCATAAAATATTTGGGAATCTATCTACCAAAGGAAAGTCAGGAATTATATGAGCAAAATTATAAAAAAGTCTCCACACAAATAAAGTCAGACTTAAATAATTTGAAAAATATTAAGTGCTCTAGGATCGGCCAAGCGAACATAATAAAGATGAGAATACTCCCTAAACTAATCTATTTATTTAGTGCTATACCAATCAGACTTCCAAGAAAATATTTTAATGATCTAGAAAAAATAACAACAAAAATCATATGGAACAATAAAAAGTCGAGAATCTCAAGGGAATTAATGAAAAAAAAATCAAATGAAGGTGGCCTAGCTGTACCTGATCTAAAATTATATTATAAAGCAACAGTCACCAAAACCATTTGGTATTGGCTAAGAAATAGATTAGTAGATCAGTGGAAAAGGTTAGGTTCACAAGACAGAATAGTCAACTATAGCAATCTAGTGTTTGACAAACCCAAAGCCCCTAACTTCTGGGAAAAGAATTCATTATTTGATAAAAACTGCTGGGATAATTGGAAATTAGTATGGCAGAAATTAGGCATGGACCCACACCTAACACCATATACCAAGATAAGATCAAAATGGGTCCATGACCTAGGCATAAAGAACGAGATTATAAATAAATTAGAGGAACATAGAATAGTTTATCTCTCAGACTTGTGGAGGAGAAAGAAATTTGTGACCAAAGATGAACTAGAGACCATTACTGATCACAAAATAGAAAATTTTGATTACATCAAATTAAAAAGCCTTTGTACAAACAAAACTAATGCAAACAAGATTAGAAGGGAAGCAACAAACTGGGAAAACATCTTCACAGTTAAAAGTTCTGATAAAGGCCTCATTTCTAAAATATATAGAGAACTGACTCAAATTTATAAGAAATCAAGCCATTCTCCAATTGATAAATGGTCAAAGGATATGAACAGACAATTTTCAGAGGATGAAATTGAAACTATTACCACTCATATGAAAGAGTGTTCCAAATCATTATTGATCAGAGAAATGCAAATTAAGACAACTCTGAGATACCACTACACACCTGTCAGATTGGCTAAGATGACAGGAAAAAATAATGATGAATGTTGGAGGGGATGCGGGAAAACTGGGACACTGATGCATTGTTGGTGGAGTTGTGAGCGAATCCAACCATTCTGGAGAGCAATCTGGAATTATGCCCAAAAAATTATCAAATTGTGCATACCCTTTGATCCAGCAGTGTTTCTATTGGGCTTATATCCCAAAGAAATACTAAAGAAGGGAAAGGGACCTGTATGTGCCAAAATGTTTGTAGCAGCCCTATTTGTAGTGGCTAGAAACTGGAAAATGAATGGATGCCCATCAATTGGAGAATGGCTGGGTAAATTGTGGTATATGAATGTTATGGAATATTATTGTTCTGTAAGAAATGACCAGCAGGATGAATACAGAGAGGACTGGCGAGACTTACATGAACTGATGCTAAGTGAAATGAGCAGAACCAGGAGATCATTATACACTTCGACAACGATATTGTATGAGGACATATTTTGATGGAAGTGGATTTCTTTGACAAAGAGACTAACTAAGTTTCAATTGATAAATGACGGACATAAGCAGCTACACCCAAAGAACGAACACTGGGAAACAAATGTGAACTATCTGCATTTTAGTTTTTCTTCCCGGGTTATTTATACCTTCTGAATCCAATTCTCCCTATGCAACAAGAGAACTGTTCGGTTCTGCAAACATATATTGTATCTAGGATATACTGCAACATATCCAACATATAAAGGACTGCTTGCCATCTAGGGGAGGGGGTGGAGGGAGGAAGGGGGAAAAAATCGGAAAAGAAACGAGTACAAGGAATAATGTTGTCATTATAAAGTAATCATTAAATAAAAAAGAAAAAGAAAAAAATTGACATGATTTTCTTTCATAATTCCTTAAAATATTATGTCTATTTTTTATTTTATTTTCTCTTTCAGGTAATTCAATAATTTATTTATCTCTCCTCCAACTTATTATCAGGTCAGTTGTTATCTCAAAGAGTCATCATACATTTTTCTCTATTTTTTATTGTGTTGATTTTTTTTTTCATTGTGTCTCATGGAATCATTATTTTCCAGTTGCCCAAATCTACTTTTATAAGGTATTATTTTGTTAAGTGAGCTTTTGTATTTCTTTCCCTGCCTCCCCAATTTGACCAATTTTGCTTTTTAAGGAGCTATTGTCATCAGTGAAAATTTGGGTCTGTTTTTCCATTTGACTAATTCTTGTTATAGAGATGTACTTTTTTCTACAGTATTTTTTGTATCTCTTTGTCTTTTCTTATTTTTCTTGCATTGCTCTGATGTCTTTTCTCAATTTTTCCTCTTACTCTTTTATTTCTGATTTTGAAAATCATTTCAGCCCTTCTATGAATTTTTATATCTAATTCATATTTTGAGACTTTCTTTACAACTGATTTGATCTTATTTTCATTTTCTAATTTGAGTCTTGATTTCCCCCTATCACTATAGAGGCTTTTTGTGGTTAGGTTCCTTGTTGCTGTTTGTTCATTTTCTCACACTATTTTTTTTTTTTAATTTGGAACTTTATGTTATAGTTGAATTATGTTGTCAGCATGATGGGAAGAGGTTTGAAAAGTCATTGTCTCAAGCATCAAACTTTTTGAACTGCTATTTTCAGAAATAATTCTATGGGATTAAAAGATTTTGGGGTTTCAAAGGGGTGTGATATGGGGCGACATGGACACTGTATTTTGGTCTTCTGATCCTTATTCAGGATGGGTTTCTGATTCCTTAGAATTGCAAGTATTGTGGTTTCTCAGAGTCCCTGTTCCCTTAGAACTGGAAATGATACTGTTCCTCAGGGTCATTGATCCCTTGTCATCCAAGGATATTGTTTCTCAGGGATCCCATTTCTTTTTGACTGAACGTATTCCTCTTTGCCCTTGAATTATGACTTACAAATGGTTATAAACAATTGATTTTCCAAGAAGCATCTAGTCCTGTTTCCAGGGATAGTATGGTGGTCCCTTATAATCCCTCTCTGACCAATTCTTATATACTCCTCACTTTATATAGCTAGAGAGCTCCAGAAGGTATTCTTCTGTCTCTACCTTCTAGTTCTAGAAATGAGGTTTTATCCATTTGGGCTGTAGGCTGTCATCCACCTTTATTTCACAGAATTCACCTTCTGACCCCCTAAATTGTCTTGGGCTGAAAATATATCTCACTCTGACCTTTGATTCATTCTAACATTCAGAATTCAATTTGAGACATTGATTTAAGGTTGTGTGGAGGGAAATGTTGGAAAGTCTCTGCTCTTTGCTTTTTTGATCCTTCCAGTTTGACTACCCAATGTAAGACCTCACATATATCCTCTGGGACAATTTTGAGGGATATAAAGAAGAATCAAACCCCCTCTCTCAAAAATAAAAAAAGAAGGAATTCAAACAATTATCTAAAACATAGACCAAAAAATAATAAGATAGGCAGTATCATTAAGCTGGATTAGAAAAGTTTCTTGCAAAAGATTTGATATTAGCAGGAACTTGAAAGAAGCTAGGGAAGCCAAAAAATTAGAAAACTAGATGAGAAGGAAAAGATGATGTAGGAGAGCTATTGAAAAATTAATAGAATAGGCATATAGTGTGTTATGAAAGAAACAGCAAAGAGGTCAGTTGCACTAGATCACAACGTATATATTTAGAGAGCATGTTAGAAACATCAAAGTAAAGTACAAAAATTTTAAAAATCTGGAAAGGAGAAAATTATGAAATAATTTAAATGTCAAGTTTAGGGTTTTATGTTTGATCCCATAGTAATAAGTTGTAACTGGAGTTTATTGAATAGTTGTAAGACAGAATTGTGCAACAAATATTGGAGGGATATGCTAAAGATAGTCTTGTGATAATTACAGAGGGGCTCTCTCTTGGTCATTATTGGTAAGGTTCTTTCTAGAGTTCTCCTTAATAGGCTAATCTTTTTACGTAAATGATGGTCATCTACTTGAGAGTCAGTATGACTTCAGAAATGGATCAAGAATAGTCAGAATATTTTTTTGACTGCCCAACAAATCCAGGAAAAATGCCAAGAAGAGAATTCAGTTCTGTACACAAGATGTGTAGCTCTGACCAAAGCCTTTGATATTGTCAGTCATGAGGGCTTATAAAAATTATGCCAAAATTTGGTTGCCTGAAAAAGTTCCTCAATATTGTAAGTCAATTTCACCACAGTATGCTTGCATGGGTTCTGCATAATGAATGATGTCTGGTGCTTTCCCAGTCACCAATGGAGTAGAACAAGTCTGTGTGTTTGTTCCCATACTTTTTAGAATGATGTTTCCAGTAATATTGTCTTCAATGAGGATTAACAAGGCAACAAGATCAATTACTGTACTGATCATAAATTCAACTGGAAAAGACTATAAGCCAAAAATTAAGTAGAAGGAGAATCAGTGCAAAGATTTTCTGTTTGTTGACCATTGTGTACTCAATGCAGCTTCTGATGCTGAGATGTAACAAAGTATGCATCAATTTTCTGCTGCTTGCACTAATTGTGGCCTACCAACACCAAGAAAATACAAGTACTCCACCAGCCAGCACCACAATTACAGCAAATGGAGATGTTTTGAGTTCTGTTGATAAGTTTATTTATCCTGGCTCTATACTTTTCAGGAATGTGCTCACTGATAATGAAATTGATACATGTGTGCCTGTTCTAGAGCAGTGTTTGGGAGACTCTGAAAGAAAGTAAGAGAAGAAGTAGTAGACTGACTCACCAAACTGAAACTTATTGTTGTCTGCCTGTGAAACCTGGAGAGTATACAAGTGACATGCTGGAAAATGAATTGCTTCCATTTGAATTGTCTTAGGAAGATTCTGAAGATTACCTGGCAGGATAAAGTACCAGACACTAAGATCCTTTCTTACTCTAAAGGGTCAAACATTCAAACTCTCTATCACAGAGAATGCAATTCTAGTGAACTGACCATGTTATTCAAATGTCTAAAGTATGCTTGCCTAAATAAATATTTTACAGAAGATTCACAAAAGATAAATGCTCACATGGCAGTCAGGAAAAACAATACAAGGTGACTCTCATGATCGCTTTGAAGAACTTTGGAATTAATTACATGATATGAAAGACATTTCCACCAAATCACCCAGCTGGCATGCCCTCATCAAAAAAGTTGCTGAAATCCATAAGCAAAGCATAGGTGAAGTAGTTCAAAATAAATGTGAAGTGTCCAGATTTAGAGTATTCATCCAAAATGTTCACATGAACAATTTGTGTCTGTCCTGTGGTAGAGTATTCAGAGCTTATTGGTTTGCTCAGTCACAAGAGGACACATTGTAATTTAATTCTCACATAGTGATATCATTCCACTCCTCTTGGAGGATGAAAGATAGCAACAACAAAAATTTTGTTTCTTCTTCATAAGAGATGGGACTGTGTATGCATGTGTGTGTGTGTGGGCAGGGGAATAATGAGACCATGCTTCAGCAGGAATTTGTAGGGAATGATTGTTCTTGGCAAAGTACACTAAAAAAGACATTTCAAACATATCATTTTAAAAAATACCGAAGCAATATCATGGATAGAACTCTACACTGGGATTCAATAAAACTTGAATTAAAATTTGGCATCAGACAAATTTGACCCTGTACAAGTCATTGAACCACAATTTGTTTCACCTTCTTCATCAGTGGAATAGGTATAATAACAACTGTCTTCAAGCATCATGTAAAGCTTAAATGGAGACAATGTGTGTTAAGCACTTGAAAACTTTCAAGATATATATATATATATATATATATATATATATATATATATATGATTATGATTAAATCGTAATTTTAAAATTTAGGTAAATTAGAAAAGTAATGTTCATTTGTACAAATTATATTTGTCTAACCATATTTGATTGATTGTATTGTTGACTGTAATTTACAAAGAGAACATTGAACTTGGAGTTATATAAGTGAGTGTGTGTCATGGCTGAGACACAGTCTATGTAGCCTATCATAAATTAATCTGTCTGACACTTTCAATTAAAAAGAAAAAGGTGACATGATCATAGTACTTTATGGTGAGGGGATTCTTAACTGATCAGCTAATTCTCCCAAATATTTGATTTTAATGATGGGGGAGTAGAGATGAAGCTAAATTCATTATCCAAAGATTTATAGTTTGACTGATCATAAGCACTGGGACCCATGTGTTTTAAATTTCAAATCCCTTTGTGTTTTCCATTATATTATATTACATTATGATATCGATACCTATCATTGGTGACTTCATAGGGTTGCTCTCAGGAACCCATTTTGTAAGCCACAAAGATACAGAAATGGAAAAAATTCTAATCTAGGTTTGGAATTGTTTTTCTCATAGTTGTGATGATTTTCTATTCAATTTTTTCCATTTCATTTTTCTGGCCCTATTTCCTTTAGGATGAAGGGTATGGATTTTGGAATTTGCTTTCCAAGTCTATATATTTATATAGTCACTGATCACGGAAAAATAAATTAAAAAGTAGTAACCCTCTATAAAAGAGGAAGTTACACATCTGGCCTCATTCTCAATGTCTTCAAATCAATTTAGTTGTCCAGCTATGCACACACACAAAAAATTGCACAAGATTAAAGGCCATCCACTTGAAATGTGTCACATTAAATGTGCATTTCATAAACAAAGCCCATTAAAATTTTCATGAAACCTCAGGCAATATCTAGACTCAGAAATGTGGATATGGAAAGATAAGTAAAATATAATAGCTTGAAAATGAGTACTACAAACACTGATCTCAGATGTTTCTCACTGTTTTAATGGAAATTGTGCTGGCCCATTTAAGGACTGTTTTGATTCTAAGAGGAAAGCAATGTTAAAATCAATGTGGCATTTTACTAATACACATGTAAGCCAACTCTTTCAAACAGGCAAAATAAGCTTTTGTTATCTTGCTTATAGAGTTCTGGACGACAAATCTCATGCCAACTGGAATTTATGCAGAATCATTATAGGCAAATCAGCTAAATTGAAGTTGCAGTGAAGATAACCATTTCAAATTTCATTTGAAGAATAAAAGGAGTTTAGTGAACAGTACTTCATAAATGGCTAGCTTCATTTTTAGAACAATTTGAAACACACAATTATGTATTTTTTGTTTTATTTTCAGTTACAAATGCTCTTTCAGTTTTTTATTACAATCTATTTATTCATCAGTCCATGAGTTAATGGGAAGTACCTTAGTCATTGTAACACATATGCTAATTTATTAATTGCATATATGTAAGAGAATTAGAATTTTAGTATTAAAATCACATTGCTCATATTTAATATGTTAATATCTCCAAAAAGTCTTACTATTTTCCTCAGATCTTCAACCAATGCAAATTTATTTTATAATATGTATGTAACTAAGTGAACAAGTTTATTAGTTTTGTTGAGATATCTATTGTTGATGATAATTTATTTCCAATAAGTTTTTCAATATGTTTTAAACCCATATTGACTATAGTCAATTAAAAATGTAATTGAATTTTATAAGTATGTGGTATTTTACATAAATGAATTAATCTGCAAATTATTTAAAAACATATATTAAGCATTTACCATATGCCAAGCACTCAGGATACCAACGAAAGTAAATACCATCCTTGATTTTTATGAGTTTTTATTCCAATGGCAGGAAGCAAAACTAGAGGACTGTTGACAGAGATGCATATCTTGGTTCATAATATTATAAGGATTATGAGTGAAGGAATAATGAAGTAGATTCTCCTTCCCTTTGAAGTATAAAGAAAGTATTGATTTTTTTATGACTTCAGACATGGGAAAATATGAGAGAAAATGAAGCATCAATAATAATAATAAAGTGTCCAAAGAAGATGGTTAAGGAATAAATGGAGCAGAAATGGTGCCAACCCAGGTACTTGGATACAGTGGACAACTTGATTAGACCCTTATTGAAAGTGGCACCCAGTGGTGTTAGTGACTTCTCTAAGGTCACACAGACTAGAACCAAGGTTTGAATCCTGATTTAGGACTTTTCCCCTTCATTACATGGTTTTTCATAGTACTTCATGTAAAATATATCTCAGTTGATCTTCATAATAGCCTTTTGAAGCAAATAATTTTATAGTTCTCATTTTATAGGTGGAAATAAAAGCATTAGAAAGACTGATTCATCCATAGATATCTAATATGCATTAAAGTCAAAATCAGAGGTCAAGAAGGTAAGGAATGGAATATTATGTATAGTCAATGGCATATAAGCTCATTTCCTTGGGACAAAGAATGTGGAAATAAGAGTAACATGAAATCAACCTGGAAAGATAAATTAGAATGGTGATAAGAAAGACTTCACAAATTCTAAATTGATGAACTAGTTGACAAGGAAACAGTGAATTTAATAATCAGGAAAGTGATGTGGTTATATCTGCACTTTATAAATATTGAATTGTTAAATCTATGGAAGAGCAATTGGAATAGAGCATGATTGAAGGCAGGGAAAACAAATTGGAGTTTATAACAATATTCCAGGTAGCAAAACTAATGGTAGTTGTTTTGGTGGATAAAAGTGATAGAAGTTCTATATATTGTGGGTGTAAAATTGTTAAAACTTGGCAAATGAATGTATACAAGGGGTAAGAAAGATGAAAAATCCTTGTCAAGCACCTGGAGGATTTTGGAGACTGCTAATGCTCTTGATAGAAACAAGGAAGTCTGAGAAAGGATAGTTTTGGAAAAGCAGATAATCAGTTCTGTTATGCACATTTGGAACTTGTAGTGACTACAGGATCATTTGCAGATGTTTTGTGACAGAAATAGACCAAATGTCATGTTAGTTTTTAGAAATAGGAGACTTTCTGGGTTTTCATTTGATATGTCATAAAATATTTTGATGTGTCTTATTTTTTGGTAGCTATAGTTATAAATTAGTTCTTCCCAAAGACAGCAGATAATCTCCAATATTCTAAAATAACAGTAGCCACAATGATATTGATATTACCTCTAACCATGTCCATCACAGCTTATCCTTGACAGTCTTTTGTGACTTGTTCATGTTATCATAAATTAGTCAGAAGGGATCTGCTAAATATTCTGGGGCTCTCTCTCATATTCTCTTAAACTTTGCGTTATCAGGTATTGCTCATGCTCATTACATGATCAATTGCATTATTTTTATGCAAATTTCTCTTGGTGATGGGGAGAAATTTTTTTATGTTCTTTGGCTATTTATGTTTGATGAAATGGTCTTTGACATTATATATTTGCATATAAAAATAATTTCCAAAACATTATTTCTTTTCTATAATTTTCCTTTGGAATATAAATTTATTTAAACATTTCACCAAAGTGATCCAATTGTCATTATATTTTGATCAAGACCACAAAAGTTAAGTTTCAAAAAATATAACCATGACTGTTCAGCAGGAAATGTGGTTAGGCCAACATCTGAGAATATACAATATATATGAGAGAAAATTCCCAAGGAAAATCTAATCTAAATAAAAAAGGCACATCATTATAATTAAAAGTAAGAGAATAGAATGAAGTATCTTACATAATTATGGACAGGCAAAATTCTTAATCACACAGGTGATAAGTGGTTATAAAATCCAAAATTGATAATTTTGATAACTTAAAACTAAAAAAAAAAAAAACCAACAAAAACTTTTATGTGAATGTAAGTGATACAGCTGGAATGAAAAGATTTTGATCAGGAAAATCAAAGCAAAACAAACCTTTATATTAAATATCTCTTAAGAATTTATTTCTGAGATATTTTGAAAATTAAATGTAAATTATATTCAGTTAAAATGCCAAAGAAGAGAACATTACTATCACTAAGCTCTACCTCACTTTCTTAAGTTCCACATGTCTCAATAAGGCTGTCTAGATTGCTTTTGAATGATTTAAATTTCATTATTCACAAGGATTATGTCCATAAGATGCCATATAGTGCTATGTGACTTTAAAGCACACAATGAACTGCATTAGGATATTCTAAAATTTTACTGAATTTGCCTCCTGAATATAATTTGCAAAGAAGCAAGAATACACAGTAGTACTTTTCTTGTTCATAACTGTGAACTTTTTTCATTTTTATTCTTTCAGAGAAACGCTTTTTAAATGCACACTTCAGCATTTAGTATGAAGTATGGTGGGACATGAAGCTTTGTTTACAAGTTCAGCACAATTTAACCTTTATTTTTAGTTTGGCCCAGAATAGTTGAATGAGTCCAAGTAGCTATATAGAAAAACAAAGAAACTCTGACTGATTGCTGACTGATTAAAAGCTTTTCTCCTCTCACCATACTAATGTGTAAGCCTGTCATTCCTGGGAGATAGCCAATAATGAAACATTTTTAGGTTTGAGCTATATGACAAGACTGTATTTAATAGAACCTGTAAGATAAATGGAGTTCAGCTAAGAATATCCCTTAATATAATACTATGATTATCTCTTAATATACCTTTGCTTAGAATTCACTGGAAAAGCAGGTAAAGAAAGATATATTTGTTATTCTTGTCCTTATAAAGTCATTTAGCTAGGATTTATATTATAGAAGGAATAACTATCTCTATTTGTTCAAGGAACTAAACTCTAGGGGATATATAGATAAGACTAAAAGTACCTCATCATTAGCTAAAGAAAAAAAGAGCTTTAGAAAATTACTGATCTCTCAGGTCTCATTAGGCTCTAAATTCTATAAACCCTGATCTGTTTTAAAGTTCTTCAGTGTGTTTCTCAGCTCTCTTTGCTCATTTAAGCAGGGATACATTCCCATATACAGTATAAAGCTAAGGTCACTACAGGAAGTGATTCTGAGTTTTTCTCCAAGGTCTTATGCTGGTGTTATGATTTTTCCATTAGTCTTTAATTCCTTTACATATATCTGCCAGGTACTGACATAGTACATATCTTCCAGCACATTATAAGAATTCAGTAACCAAGGTAAGTGGATGGAAACTAAAATTTAAGTTTGGGGGACTTCTGTCCTGTCAACAATCTAACTTCATAATGCTCATATCCTTCTTGGATTAAAAGCATTTTTGAATACTTTCAAGTAGATAATTTAGAATTTTTCAAATTCCTTTTTTTTAAAATAACTTTTTATTGACAGAACCCATACCAGGGTAATTTTTTTTTTTACAACATTATCCCTTGCACTCACTTCTGTTCTGATTTTCCCTTCCTTCCCTTCACCCCCTCCCCCAGATAGCAAACAGTCCTATACATGTTAAATATGTTACAGTATATCCTAGATACAATATATGTATGTAGAACCAAACAGCTCTCTTGTTGCACAGGGAGAATTGGATTCAGAAGGTATAAATAACGCGGGAAGAAAATCAAAAATGCAAATAGTTCATATTTGTTTCCCAGTGTTCTTTCTGTTTCTGTCCATCATTTATCCATTGAAACTCAGTTAGGTCTCTTTATCAAAGAAATCCATTTCCATCAGAATACATCCTCATACAATATCGTTGTCGAAGTGTATAATGATCTCCTGGTTCTGCTCATTTCACTTAGCATCAGTTCATGTAAGTCTCTCCAAACCTCTCTGTATTCATCCTGCTGGTCATTCCTTACAGAGCAATAATATTCCCTAACATTCATATACCACAATTTATTCAACCATTCTCCAATTGATGGGCATCCATTCATTTTCTAATTTCTAGCCACTACAAACAGGGCTGCCACAAACATTTTGGCACATACAGATCCCTTTCCCTTCTTTAGTATCTCTTTGGAGTATAAGCCCAGTAGAAACACTGCTGAATCATAGGGTATGCACAGTTTGATAACTTTTTGAGCATAGTTCCAAATTGTTCTCCAGAATGGCTGGATGTGTTCACAATTCCACCAACAATGTATCAGTGTCCTTGTTTTCCCATATCCCCTTCAACATTCCGCATTATCTTCCCATCATTCTAGCCAATCTGACAGGTGTGTAGTGGTATCTCAGAGTTGTCTTAATTTGCATTTCTCTGATTAATAATGATTTGGAGCATATTTTCATATGGCTAGAAATAGTTTCAATTTCTTCATCTGAGAATTGTCTGTTCATATCCTTTGACCATTTATGAATTGGAGGATGACTTGATTTCTTATAAATTAGAGTCAATTCTCTATATATTTTAGAAATGAGGCCTTTATCAGAACCTTTGACTGTAAAAATATTTTCCCAGTTTATTTTTTCCCTTCTAATCTTGTCTGCATTAGTTTTGTTTGTACAAAAACTTTTCAATTTGATATGATCAAAATTTTCTGTTTTGTAGTCTATAGTGATTTCTAGTTCTTCTTTAGTCACAAATTCCTTTCTCTTCCACAGGTCTGAGAGGTAAGCTATCCTATGCTCTTCCAATTTATATATAATCTCATTCTTTATGCCTAGGTAATGAATCCATTTTGACCTTATCTTGGTGTACAGTGTTAAGTGTGGGTCAATGCTTAGTCAGAATGTTTTTTTTTTTTTAGATAATTTTCTTTCTTTTCTTTTCTTCTCCTGAGGCAATTGGGGTAAAGTGACTTGCCAAGGCTCATACAGCTAGGAAGTATTAAGTGTCTAAGGTCAGATTTGAACTCAGATCCTCCTGACTTCAGGTCTGGTGCTCTATCCACTATGCCACTTAGTTGCTCCTCTTCAGAATCTTTACAGATATTTTTAATCTTAATTACATTTGTATTTTCCATACTGACAAGAAAAAAAGTTGTTGGCTCTTGGACATATCTATAATATATTATTAGTCCACAATACCAAAACTAATATTGTGAAAATCAATGTCAGTTCTTCCTATCAAGTCTTTACCTCTATGTAAGAATAGAGTAGTCTACTAGCAAGAATAATGTATTCAGTGTTTTAAAGTTATTTCTTGGAAAGGAATGACTGTAGATGTAGGTTATCTATCAGTAACTTGGTTGAACTATCTCAGAGAAGAATTTTTTCCCCCCAGCCTTAGTATTATTTGGGGTGGGCAAACTAAAGAGATGCAAAATTTTATCTGCTTTTACCACTCACTTCAAAAATGGTTCTCTAATAAATGCTACCACTTAAACACACAAGAAAGAATTGTATTGATTTTTTTCTTTCATAATTTTGCCTGATAATATGAATTAATATATCATCCAGTTCATATGTAATTTCTAGTATTTCCAAACTGAGGATATAATTACTTACTTGCTTAACTCACTGACAGAGTTGAAATTGAATGGGAAGTTGGACAAATTTAAAATTTGATTTAATTGGAAGAGAAGAAATCTTCCTAATTTTTAAAAACATATTCAAACTTTCAACTTTATTCTTATGATTGAAAATTCACAGTATTTTAAAAAATTGGACTGAATCTACTACCTCAGAAGGCCAGGTTGGCTCTCTAGTAGCTTTTATCAGGCATCCTTTCCTCAGACCAACAGCTGGTCCCTTTTTTCTTTTGTGAATTAGCAAGACTGGAAAAAAGCTCTTCTGAACCTATTGCTTCTACTCAGTATTCATCAAAACATATTTTATGGTGTTGTAGAGCCAATCCAAGGTATAGTGCCAGCTGAGTCTCAACCATTGAACTTAACCAGCTGTGATTAGACAAAATTGAGAAAGATAAATGAGAAGTTACTAAGAGTGGTTTTATACATCTGTAGTAAATTCAATTGCAAAAATGGAGGAGACATGATTCATTCAGTGAAAATGATTGGTGTTTCTTTTTATGATGCCAAATAACTGTTTTGGCCTGTTCTTTTAGAAATAATCATTCAAAAGAGTAAATTGCTTAAAATTAATTTTACATAAAGACACACCATGTTTTATACTTTTCTACCTCCTCATATCTTATAACAATTTCATTTTCTACTGGGTGTTTGTATTTTGCATATATGGATACTTTTATTTCCTTGACATGTAATAAAAGAGAAACCATACAATTTAAAATAGATATAATCAAAATCTGACAGAAAGAATATGATCTCAATATCAAGTAGAGAAGGAGTTCTCAATCCGTTTTTCTTTTTTTGTACCATGCACCCCATTCAGTGGTAAGTCTGGTAAAAATTCATGGACCCCTTCTTAGTATAAATATTTAAAATACTTAAAATACATATGATTATAAAAGAAATTAATGTTGAAATAAAGTTATTAAGATTTCATGAGTTTCAAGTTGAGAACTCCTGTACAAAAGATATCTTCTAAGACTATGAAATAACATAAAATCAAAGAGTAAGAAAGCCAAAAAAAGAAATCTTGCATTGTCTCCCAATTAAACAGAAACACATTAATCTCTGTGGAAAAAAATGGTGGAATAAATGAAAAAAAATATAGGATAGCATGGTTGGTTAAGTGTATTACAAAAGGAAATTGTTTTAGCCCCAAAATGTAGCAAATATAGCACCAGAAGACCTGAATTTTAGTTTTAATTTTACTCCTACCTTATGTATTGCCACAGACAAAAGCACTGATATAATTTAACCTCCAGTTTCTTTCTTTTTTTTTTTTTTTGGTCAAATAGTAGTAATACTCTTGCCATTTATTTCATAAGACTGAAATGAGGAAATGTTCCTTATAAATCTTGGAATATGATATGAATGTTAATTGATATTAGCTCATTCATCTGAAACTCAGTTTCCTGATCAATAAGAGGGAGTTGATAATTGTTATTCTATATACTTTGCAGTTTTACTGTAATGCAAGCATTGTCAATAGTAAAGTAAGTTAAAATATGAATTTTTCAAGCTGTTACTCAACTTTTTGATTCATTAATGTCAAGATTGAAATATTAAATTATTAAAATTTCCTTCTAATAATTCCCATTAAAGTTACAATGTAGGTTACACAAAGCCCTATGTTTACCTTTTAAAAAATGTAGATAAAAGTGTTTAAAAATCTTTGGCCATATTCATCAACTCTCCTCAACTTGGAAAATTAAAAACAAATAAATTACTTAAAAAGACCATACGATCTTACCACCAGGGATTAGAATAAATAAATAATACAGACATATATAACCTGAAGGACCCTTATTGAGCAAAGTAGAATGTCATATAAAGTAGTACTATCATAACTGAATTAAATAGTGCTAAAGAGTCAATTGAGTAGAGGTGAAAGAAGTGACAGAATTATGTTATAAATGTTAGCAAGTTTCTGGACAGTGTCAATGCTTGAAATTCTGGGTGAGGAGAAAAGAAACAAAGGATAACAACTATGTGACTTCAGTTTTGATCTACAAGGACAGTTGAACTGAAAATGTGTGAAATCTGGAGATATGGTGTTATTTGTTATGATACTCTTAACTCTGCCTGTCAATTCAAACTGTTATTTATGCCTCCTCACTGGCCAGTGCTGGAGAGGAAGTAAGTAGGAAGAATGTCTTTAGGAACATGAATATGCTTGAAGTTAAATTGAAAGAAAAGAGGAGTAAGCTAAATGATTTAAATAGGGGCAAATTGGGAAGGATGTTGTAATGTGTGAGAAAGATAATTTTTCCCATAATCACTTTGAATGAAGTGGAAAGTAAATATAGAGGAAAAGGACTGTACTAATCAAGATGAGATATGACCAAGCACAGAATAGCTTTAGCTGTGGGGATAATATGAGAATGAAAAATTGTCAAGTGATGAAGGCTCATATGTGTAATGCTACAGAGAAGAAAGCAAAAACATTATATTTGGCTTAGTGAGTTGTTCTGTGAATTATGGGGCCAGAAACATTTTCCTATATTTAAAATTATTTAAATTAAAATTGTATTACTTGTTTTATTTTGGAGTTAGATCTGAATTTAAATTTGGTTTCAGATAATTACTAGCTACATGTTCTTTTGAACCCCTCTTTGAACTTTCTCTTCTATAAAATGGGAAATACGACAATATTTTCATATGAGGGTTGTGATAAGGATCACATGAGACAATAACCATAAAACACTCAGTACAATGCCTGATACATAATAAGCACTATATAAATGTTAGCTATTATTATTAATTTTATTATTACTTAAAGTTTTTAACAGATTTATTAGCACAAGAATATAAAATCTATACATCCCTAAAAACAATGGGTCAATTTTTATTAAATAGCTACTTTTGGCTAGCACTGTGTTAAGCTTTGAAGATACAAAAAAAATTCCTACTTTTCAGTATCTTTTATTCTAATAAGAAATACATCACAATAATACCCCAAATTTCTTGAAATATACAGGAAAAAAAGGAAGTAATTTCTGAAGCTTTTAGTAATGGTAGTAGAGGATAGATAAATAAATTTTCTGAAGAAAAGGGTATTTGATCTGAATTCTGATAGTAGCTATTGGAGCCAGGAGGCAGAAGTAAGGAGAGGGACCATTTCAGTCAAGTAGGACTGTCACAGTAAGAAGTAATTGAATTCAGAAATGGAATGTTTTGTATAAAGTAAAGAAAAAAAGCCTGTGTTGCTGGATCATAGCATGCATAAAAGGGAGAAAAGTGAATAAAACTGAAAAGGTAGGAAATGACTAGATTGTAAAGTGTTTTAATTGCTAGAAAAAATGTATGTGTGTGTGTTAAAAAAACACACATATATAGATATCTATGTCTATGTAGACATATGTGTATTATATGTGTGTGTATGTATGTATGTATGTATGTAAGTCTTTGACACTGAAGATAATAGGACATAACTAGAGCTTATTAGTTGGGGAAAGGTGACCTAATTGGACTTGTATTTGAGGAAATCACTTTGCAGTTGAATATAGTGGGGAGCAAAATGTGGCAGGGAGATAAGGTATGAGTCTATCAAAACAACCCATATGTGAAGTGAGAGGGTGATAGCTGTTTACTCATGCAGTATTTCTGAGGGATATAAAGAGAGAAATTATAAGACTCAGCTACTATCTAGCTATAGATTGGAGGTAGAGAGGAGTTTAGGATAATGGCTAGCTTGTAATCCTAGATAAATGAGAAAATGAAGATATTCTTGACAATGATAGGGAAATCTGGGAGAATGGAGAAATTCAGAGAAATATTAGTTTGGGAATGAACTAGTTGAATTTGAAATACTTATGAGACTTAGAGTACTAGATGTCCTAAAAGACAACTCATAACATGAGACTAAAGTTCACTCAGGAAAGAAATTGGGCCTAGATATATAGCATTGGTAAACATCTTGTTTGGGATCATAGTTAACTCTCTGGAGATTGATGAGATAATCAAATTTTTTAAAAAAAGTGGACAAAAGAGAGGGAGTTTCAGGACAGAGCTTCCAGAAAAACTTCAATTAGTGAATATGACCTAGATGGATGAAGTTCTTGGAAAGGAGATTGAGAAGGAAATATCAGAGGAATAAGAGAACAAGGAGAAAACTGAGTCACAAAATATATAGAAAGATTATCTCTAGGTGAAGAAAGTGATTGAGTGTGTTAATGCTTAAAGTGGTTAAAAAGAATAAGATTAAGAAAAGGCTATTTGATTTGGCAACTAAAGGTTCATTGCTGATTTTATATAATTTCAATTGAAAGGGGTTCAAACAAAGTTATTTTGAGTTTATAAGAGAGTTAGAAGAGTGTTGATGGAAGTGTCAAATGAAGAGACTTTGTCAAGCTGCTTAATCTTGCACTCAGATAATGAGACACAAGTAGAAATTATTCTTTGCATTTGGTAGAATGGCAATAGAATAAAATAGACATTGCAGAGGACAGAAAAACTTATAGTTGTTTCAAAAAAAGGAATATTATATGCTCTAATGAATCTAAAGAGGGATATCCCTTTTGTGTTTCAGGGAACAGTAACCTTAGGAAAATAAAGGTTGATAGAATTATTGGACACAAAAAATGATGGCTCAGAATGACAATTTTAGGAAATCTACTGAAGAAATACAGGGTGAAGCAATGAGCTGTTATTTTTTTTTAATTTTTTATCTTTCCCAGCTACATATAGAAATAACATTTCTTGGTTATATATGTGTGTGTGTGTGTGTGTACATTCATTTTTAACATATTTCTTTATGAATCATGTTGAGAGAGAAAAATCAGAACAAAAGAAAAAAACCACAAGAATAAAAACAAAAAGAAGAAGAAAAGGGGGGAAAAAGTGAACATAGTATGTGTTGATTTACGTTCAATCTCTCTAATTCTGTCTGTATTTGAAGTCATTTTCCATGCAAAGTTTATTAGGATTGCCTTGGATCACTGGACAACAGAGAAGAAGCAAGTCCATCATGTCTGATTGTCCCACAAACTTGCTGTTACTGTGTACAATGTATTTCTGGTTCTGCTTCTTTTGCTCAGAATTATTTCATGTAAATCTTTCCACAACTTTCTAAAATTATCCTATTGATCACTTTAACTGAACAATAATATTCCATCACTTCCATATACCATAATTTATTCAGCCATTCCCAATTGAAAGGTATGTACTCATATTCCAATTCTTTGCCACCCCCAAAAAAGTTGCTACAAATATTTTGACATATGTGGGTCCTTTTTCCTCTTTTTTCCTCTCTTTGAGATACAGACTCAGTAGTAGCACTGCTGGATCAAAGGGTGGGCCCAGCTTAATAGCCCTTTGGGTATAGTTGCAAATTGCTCTTCAGAATGGTTGAATCATTTCATAACTTTTCCAATAATTTATTATCACTATCTTTCTGTCATCTTAGCCAATCTGAGAGGTATGAGGTAGTATCTCAGAGTTGTTTTAATTTTCATTTCTCTAATCAATAGTGATTTAGAACATTTTTTCATAGATAGCTTTAATTTCTTTATCTGAAAATTGTCTGTTTATATTTCTTACCCATTTATCAGTTAAGGAATGACATTCATTCTTTAAAAAATTGACTCAGTTCTCTATATATTTTTGAAATAAGCCTTTATCAGAAACAATGGCTACAAATTCTCTCCCTCCCCCAGCTTTCTGCTTCCCTTCTAATCTTGGCTGCATTGGTTTTGCTTCTGCAAAACCTTTTAATTTAACATAATCAAAGTTGTCCATTTTGCATTTAATGATGTTCACTAGTTCTTCTCTGGCCATAAGTTTCTCCCTTCTGCAAAGATCTGTTTTTTTTCTCTCATAATTTGCTTATAATAAATCCCTCTTTATAAGTAATCATGTCCCCATTTTAATCTTATTTTGGTATGGGGTGTGAGATTTATGTATATGCCAATTTTCTGACATGTTATTTTCCAGTTTTTCCAGAAAATTTTGTGATAATGAGTTCTTATCCCTGAACCTGGAGTATGGAGGTTTACCAAAAATTAGATTACAATAGTCATTGATTATTGTGTCTTGTGAACCCAGCTTATTCCATTGATTACCACTCTATTTCTCAGGCAGTATCATATGGTTTTGATGAGTGTTATAATAAAGTTGTAGACTGGCTACAGCCAGGCCACTTTATTTGCATTTTTTTTCATTAATTCCCTAGACATTTTTGACCTTTTATTTTTTCAGATGAACTTAGTTATTTTTTTCTAGCTCTATAAAAAATAGGAAGTTTGATTGGGATAGCACTTACCAAGAAGTCTAATTTAGGTAGAATTGTCATTTTTATTATATTAACGACCTATCTATGAGTAAATTATATTTTCCTAATTGTTTAATCTGACTTAATTTGTGTGAAAAGTATTTTGTAATTGTTTTCATATAGTTTCTGAGTTTGTTTTGGCAGGTAGATGCCCAAATATTTTATTTTGTCTAATGTTATTTTAAATGGAATTTATCTCATTGCTGGACTTCATTAGTAAGATATAAAAGCTGATGATTTTCGTGGGTTTATTTTATATCCTGCAACTTTGTTAAAATTGCTAATTGTTCAAACAGATGTTTGCATGATTGCCTAAGGTTTTCTAAGTACACTATCATATCATCTGCAAAGAATAATAGTTTTATCTCCTTATTCCCAACTCTAATTCTTTTAATTCTTTTTTTTATTTATTTATTGCTAGAATCATAATTTCTAATACAATTTTGAATTACAGTGGTAATAACAGGCATTCTTGTTTCAAAATTGATTTATTGGCAATGATTCTAACTTTTCCCCATTTCAAATACTTAATGATGGTTTTAGATAGATGCTGCTTATCATTTTAAGGAAAACTCCCTTTGTATTGATGCTCTTTAGTATTTTTAATAGGAATGGATGCTGTACTTTGTCAATTTTTTCTGCATCTGCTGAGATTATCATATGATTTCTGTTGGTTTTGTTATTCACAGTCAATTATGCCAATAGTTTTCCTTATATTGAACCAGCTGTGCATTCCTAGTCTAAATCCTACTTACTGGTATTATATTACATGACTGATGAGTTGTTATAATCTCTTTGCTAATATTTTATTTTAAAATTTTGTATCAATATTCATTAGGCAGATGAGTTTCTAATCTTTCTCTGTTTGGACTCTTCCTTGTTTACCAGATTTGTTCCTTGGAAAGAATTTGGCAGGACTCCTTTACTTATTATTCTAGATAGTTTACATGGTATTGGGATGAATTGTTTTTTTTAAATGTTTGGTAGAATTCACTTGTAAATCCATATGATTCTGGAGATTTTTCATTAGCGAGTCCATTGATAACTTTTTCAAATTTTTATCTAAAATGGGGTTATTTAAGTAATTTATTTCCTCTGTAATTAAACTGGGAAATGTATATTACATTCATCTATTTCAATTCAATTAGATTGTCAAATTTATTTCAATACAATTGGTAAAATAACTCATTAACTTTGCTTTAATTTCTTCTTCATTTGTGATGAGTTCACCTTTTTCATTTTTAATACTTTGATGTGTTTTTTTTTTACTTCCCTTTTTTAAATAAATTAACCAAAGGATTATCTACTTTGTTGGCCTTTCCATAAAACCAATTTTTACTCTTATTAATTGGCTCAAAAGTTGTTTGTGTGTTTTTTTTTTAACTTTCAATTTTATTCATCTCTCCTTTGATTTTTCAGAATTTCAAAATTGGTATTTAATTGGGTTTTTTTAATTTTTTTCCAGATTTTTTAGTTGCATGCTCAATTCATTGGTTTTCTTTGTTTTCTATTTTATTCATATAGCTATTTTGAGATATAAAATTTCCCCTAAGAACTGCTCTGGCTGCATCCCAAAGGTTTTGGTATGATATCTTGTTATTGTCATTCTCTTGGATGAAAATTTGATTGATTCTATGGTTTGTTGTTTGACCCAATCATTTTTCTAATTAGATTATTTAATTTCCAATTATTTTCATCTATTTTTCCCTGGCTCTTTATTGACTGTAATTTTTATTGCAATGTGATCTGAAAAGGAATCATTTACTGTTGGAATCCTTACTAACTGCTAACTAATTAGAGTTGATCTAATCTTACAAGAAGATGTTTTGGCCAGAACCTGAAACAAGGTACTAAGTAGAACTAATTAAGACAAGGCTTGTGTTCCCACCTTTACTCATTGGAGTCCACAAGTATGCTAGCTTCACAAAGTACACTTTCTAACTTCAAGGGAGTCCACACCTCCCTTTGGGCCAGAGAGCACTATGGGAGAAAACCCATAATCCCATTCTCTCAGAAGAGGCAGATAAAAGGCCAGCGATGAGGGATCTATGGCAGAATACATTTTTTCCTCTTGGCTGGCTGATCACGCTGGACTCGAGAGGAACGACTCTGGTGCAGAGAACACTTTGACGGATTTCAGTGGAGCTACGCCAGAAGCCCTCTCTCCGCGGCAAGTTGGTGGCTGGGCTCCCCAGAAGGAGATAAAGAGAGACCTTCCATCTCTGTCTTGGTTGGAGGCAGAAGAAAGCAGAGGCAGAGGCTGAAGGACAGAACCTTTGGATTTGGAGACATCCGAAGGGCTCTAAGCCTCTAAACCGGCTGTGCTTTGAGAAGAACAAACTCCAACATTTGAACTCTAACAATTTACTATTTTTACCTTTTTGCATTTGATGTCCTTATACATGGTCAATTTTTGTGTAGATGCTATGTACTGCCAAGAAAAAGATATATTCTTTCTATCCCTATTCAGTTTCCTCCAGATGTCTCTCATATCTAAGTTTTCTAAGATTCTATTGGCTTCTCTATTTTCTTTCTTGTTCATTGTGTGATTAATTTATTGAATTCTGAGAAGGGCAGGTTGTGGTCACTCACTTGTATAGTTTTGCTGTCTAGTTCTTCCTGCAACTAGCTTAACTTCTTTAAGAATTTGGATGTTGTACTACTTGGTGCTTATTTATTTAATATCTATATCAGTTTTCTTTCTTACCCTTTAACAAAATGTAATTCTCTTCCTTATCTCTTAATTATTTTTTTTCTTTTGCTTTAATTGAGATTAGAATTGTTGACCTTGCTTTTTTTTTCTTTTGCTTCAGTTAAAGTGTAATACATTCTGTTTCAATTTTTTACCCTTAGTTTGTATGTATCTTTCTGTTTCAAATATGTTTCTTGTAAACAACATATTGTAGGATTCTGGTTTTTAATACACTCAAGTTATCTGCTTATGTTTTAGGAGAGAGTTCATTCAATTTAGAGTGTTATGATTCTTCCTTTCTACTTTGTTCCTCCTTAATAGTTCTTTGTTTCTTAATCCCTTCTCCCTCAACTTGTCCTCCCTTGTACTACCCCTCGTCTCTTTTCTTACACTTTTGTCTTAGATTTTCTGCCCTCCAATATATTCAGACCCTTCTTTTTCTTCCAAGTTTCTCCTACTTCCTTATAAGGTAAGATAAATTTCTATAGCCAACGGAGTAAATATATTATTCTCTCTTTGTGACAATGCTGATGAGATTAAACTTCAGACAATGCTCATTTCCCTCTCTTTTTTCCTCTATTGCAAAAGGTCTTGTGTGTCCATCCATGATTTGATTTATCCCATTTTACCTGCCCTTTCTTCTTCTTCTGGGACAATTCTTTTTCCTCTCTTTAATGTCTTTTTTCTTTGATTTTATCACATCAGGGTCAATTTATAGACACACCCTCTATACATATATTACCCCTCCAAATTCTCCACTGAAAGATATAGTTCTCAAGAGTTACAAGTAGCATTTCCCCCTCTAGGGACATAAATAGTTTAACTTTTAAATTATCTATCTATTTATCTATGTTTCTTTTTGTTTATCTTTCTATGATTCTCTTCAGTCCTGTGTTTGAAGATCAAAATTTCTGTTCAGTTTTTCTTTCAAAGAAATGACTGAAAATCTCTTCATTAAAAATCCATTCCCTCCCCTGAAAAATGATGCTTATCATCAATGATAAAATGTGCTTCTTATAAACTTTGGACTGAAAATGCCCTCTGTGTTCAGAAAAAAGAATGATGGAGAATGAATGTGGATCAAGCCATACTATTTTTTTTCTTTTTCCCCCTTTTCTTTTTTTTTTTTTATTACGGCTTTCCCCTTTTGTTCTGATTTTTCTTTCCCAACATGACTCATCTGGAAATATGTTGAAAACAAATGTTTATGACTAACCTAATAAATAAAATATAATAAAATAAAAATAAAAAGATGATATTCAGTTTCACTGATTGTTGATTGTAATTCCAATCCTTTGCCTTCAAGAATGTGGTATTCCAGGTGTTTCAGTCCTTTATTTAGAAGTTGAAAAAACAAACCAGATCCTGGTAATTCTGAATGGCTGCTTTATACTTCAATTGTTTTTTGTTTATTTGTTTTGTTTGTTTTTCTGGAAGCTTGCATTATAGTTCTGGAGTTTTGCTCCTGGAGTTTCTTTCTGAGGGTTTAATTTATGAGATCTCTTTCTGCAATTGATCAATGTATTCTTTCAATGACTATGTTTCTCTCTGATTTTAGTATATTGAAACCGTTTTCCTTGCTGATCTCTTGAAGAATGTTATCCAGACACTTTTTTTTTTTTGACTGTGATCTTAATCTACACCAATAATTTTTAAATTGAATCTCCTGGATTTATTTTTCCAAGTCAGATATTTTTCCAATGAGCTATTTTACTTTTTTTTTCCATTTTTTCATTCTTTTTTTAAAAATTTGGTTTAATTTTGATGTCTCAAAGTCATTAACTTCCATTTGCTCAGTTTTATTTTTTTTAATGTATGATTTTTTTCAGTTAACTTTTGTATCTCCCCCCCCCCCCATTTGATTAATTCTACTTCTTAAAGTGCTGTTTTCTTCTGTGGAAGTTGTTGTTTTTATTTTTGTTTTCCTAATTGAACAATTATGTTTTTTTAACTAATTGATTTCTGGATAAAGCCAAGATAGCTAGAGTAGATATGTCTTTGTCTGAGCTTCTTCTGGCTTCCTGCAGAATCAGTGCCAAATCATGCTTCTGAATGGGTTTTGGAAGGATAGAACCCACAAACATTTAGAATATAACAAATTTCCAGCAGAAGATATTTTGGAAGGACATCAGGAAAGATCCATTTCAATTTAGTTGGGGGGAAGATAGAGAGAGAAAGGAGGGAGAGGCATGCAACTCAGCAAAAGCACAGCATATAGAGGCCAAAGGTGGAAAAGTTCCATGTACCAGGATTCTAGTGGGAAGGTACTATATTTTGGCTAAGAGCCAGTGGATCAGCAGACAAGCTGTGTGGCCTCTAATGCAACTACACAAGACAAATAGTGAGGCCCTGAACCCCAGAATAACAAGCAGGATTTGGTCATATTCACCCCAAACAGGAAGGAAGCCAGCAGCACAAGGACTTAGGGCAGTGTAAAATCTCTGTTGCCCTGTAGAAGAAGTTTTGAAAAATATCCTTTTTGATCCAAGTACAGACCTCAGGCTTTAAAAATGAAGAGATAAACAAAAAGAGCTCTGACCATAGATAGCTGTTATGGAGAAAGTGAAGAAAAGACTTCAAATCTTGAGGACACTAAAGCAAAATGGCTCAAGATGAAGCTTCAAAGGATAATATGAACTGGTCTCTAATTCAATTGGCTCTCTTGGAATAATTCAAAAAGGATCTTAAAAGTCAGTTAGAAGAAAAATGGGGAAAGGAAATGAGATATTTGCAAGAATTTGGAAAAGGAAACACAGAAATTGTCTGAAGAAAACAACTCCTTTAAAACACAATTGATGAAATGGAAATATATATATATACTGAAGAAAACAACTCCTTGAAAAACAGAATTGGTGTAATGAAAAAACAGAGCTCTCTAAAAAAAATAGAATTGATGACATGTAAAAAATAAAAAATCCAGTGAACAGAACAACTCATTTGAAAGTTCCATCGGGGAGTTACAATTAGAATTCTACAAGATTTATCAGCAACTACAATAAGAGACCACAAATCTTGGTGTCAGACAAGCAAAAGAACTAGGATTTTGGCCAAAAATATCATATCCACCAAAACTATTTGTAATTTTCAATGAGAAAAAACTAACATTTAACAAACTGGCAGATTTTCAGGACTTTCTAGCAACCAAACTCAAACTTAATAGAAAATTCAACATGTAAGAGACAATATAAAACAGCAATCTTAAGGAATTTAACATGGACAAACTGTTTAAACATGTACAAATTGTTTATGTTGTTTTCTTTAGCAAATTTTTGTTCTTCCTTTTTAAGCTGTTGATTTTTTTCTTGCATACCTCTCATTTCCCATCCCCCCCCCAGTTTTTTTCTGCCTTTTTTATTTGCCTTTTAAAATCCTTTATGAGCACCTTCCAGAAGCCTCTTTGGACTAGAAACCAATTCATATCACCCTTTGAGTTATTCCATGCAAGCATTTTGTACTCTTCAGGATTGGTGTTTTAGTCTTTCCTGTCTCCATAATAGTTTTTATGTTTCTTGCTTAATTTCTTTCTTTCTTTCTTCCTATTTTGTGAACTGTGAGATTGAGCTCTGCTCCTTGGGTAGAGGAGGTGCTGTCCCAAGTTTCTTCTTTATTTGGCTTTGAGCATAGGGATCTCTTATTTATGATGTTTTGCTCATAGCATGGGGTAACCCTACTTACTGTCTCCAGGCAACAACCTGGTTTTCAGGGCTGGTAATTTACCTTCTGTGTGAGGACTGGAGCCTTTTCCACTACTCTGCTCCACTCCTGAGTCAGGCCCTAGGGTCTCAGTTTCTGATCTGGTATGATTAAGATCCTTTTATTAGCTTTGCTGGATACTGTTTGAGTTGGGCTCCCTTTCACCCTGATTGAGACTGACTTTTCTTAAAGTCCTTGTAATCGATCTTAAACTGAAGAATGGTTTCATTCCAAAAGATTATTCAGAAACTTGGTTTCATGTGATTTTCTAGGGAAACTGGGAAAGCCTGAGGAGCTTCCTGGCCTTAGTCTTCCATTTTTCACCCTGGTAAGTTTCCAGAGTTAGTAAACTAGCACATTGAAAAGAATTCTGAGTCTGAAATCCTGATCTCATGTACTCAGATACTTTTTTTTTCTTTGTTTCTCTCTCCCTGCATTTTTCCTCTCTTCTCAATATCTATCTTTTAGACTTTCCAGCTCCTTTCAAAATTCAACTTAAGGACCACATCCTAGAGCTACCTATCACTGATCCTAAGAATTGTTAATCCTTTCCCTTACTCCCCTAACCTAATTTCATTTACTTTTATGGATTTGCCTTTTTCCATATTTTTATTAGGATTTGTCATTGAGGTCAGACTATTTTGCTTTTTTTTAATTCCATATTCCTAATACCAAATGCCCATCACAAAGTAGATTCTTGATAAATGCTTATTAAATTGATAAGATGTCTTAGTGTACATGTACATGGAAATTTCTGTGTTCTCTGTGAAAATATCAATCAAAATAATGAATTATTCATTGATTTCACAGTATTAATATATTGATTTCTCTGAATAACTTGAAATAATTGATTTGTGGGTTTCCTTTCATGATATTAAAAAGTAAAATAAAATAAAACAAAACCCCAACATCGCCTCAGTGCAGGGGATTTTTAGGTAGATCTTTTTGTATATAATTCATTTTAAGTGATTTATTAAATTGACTTAATATAAGTTCAAACTCAAGGTCCACTTATTTGACCTTGCTTCATTTCAAACTTAGAAAATAATCTTTAAGCTTTGTTTTAAGGGTGTTCTCAAACACATATTGAAAAATGATGGAATCCATGCAACATTCCAATTCTTTACTAGGAAATGCAAGATAATCAGAGATGGCATTTTTTCCTTGGATTTAAAAAAATTCTCAAAGTATTTAAAGACTATTTTTCTTTCTGCCTTTCAGAAGTCACCTGAACATTCAAAGAACTTTTATTCACCAGATAATTTTTTGATTTGACTGAAATGTTTTACACAATAGCATTTTTGCCTCCTTATTGACTATTGAAAAAAAAAAAGGTTAGTCTGATTCATTTTCCAAAAGAAAAGATCAAAATTCATTACATTATTTTAATGAGTAATGCCCTATCCTAATTCTACAGAAGTACAGGTGCAAAATAAATAATTTGTTTGACAGCATTCCTGTAGGTACTCTCTTAAAGGATGCTGAAAAGCAAGGTTTCCAACTTGACAAAAAGATCACACAGCATGATTCATAAGTCTATGTCAATGCTTTTTCCACTTTCTTAAAAACACTTATTAAAACAACACAAAAGCTGATGCTGAGAATTTTCCTAAAGAATGAGCTCATGCATTAGTTGTTTTAAGAATTTATTTTTGAAAGGAAAGGTAACAATAGGGAAGTGGGGATTTTAGCATTGCATGAATTGTTCAACAATCAATGAATGTTAGCAACTTTTGATTGAAAATATGAGACAGGAGGTCAAGTGGTGCAAGTATAAGACAACTAGAATGAGATTACTGCATCTTCTGAATGTGCCAACTGCTGTAGTGTTTTATATGGGATTTGCATTTTTATTATCACAGAGTGTGCCAAATTACACAATAAGGTTGGCAAATATGTTGACTTTTGATAGATGGCCAATTATTCAGAGGAATAGGAGACACCTGCTCTAATTTTGGTTCTCTGGTTATTTAAAATTTTCTTTGCATTTCTGATCAAATCATTACCTTTTAAATGTTTATGATGTTTAATGAGAAGTTGTATAAGAAACAAAGTCAAAATCTCATCCTCTCTTTAGTGCAATATTTGCTTTATTTGATTCACTGGTGTGAACATATATCAAGAATATATATTGTATGGTACACCTAGTTCAGAACTAGAGAAGGTATAAAATCAGTATATCATTTCTAACCTTGAAAAGTTTTCAGTCTAATAGACTATCTAGGTTTTGACACATAATGTAGTATGCTTTGACACATACTCTGATAATTACAAACTGAAATGAAAAATAATGAATGAAAAATGACTTACAAAAATGCAAAACTAAGTGAAATGTGAGTTGAGGATAAAAAAAAAGTTGGGGGGGGAATAATGGTAATAAGCAAGGATCAAAGTTGGGACTGAAACCCAGGTCTGGTGACTCTTTAGAATCAATTCTTTTTTTCTGTATCATCATGCCTCATTATATTACCTATTAATTATCAGTCCTCCTTGTGTTCCATTTTAATACATTATGTAGAATCTCTCAATTGGTTGTACAGATGGATAAGGATGTTACCACAAGTGAAATCCCTAAATATATTTAATTAATAATATTAAAATTATTTCCACTGAAAGAGATTTAGTGATAGCTGTTTCCCAGGTGCCTGCATTATAAATACAAGCCTTATGGTATTGTCTCAGGGAAAATAATTTGGATCATTAGGTGCATAGAGTGGAAGGCCTGGAGTCAGGAAGATAAATTCAAAGCTGGCTGTGTAACACTGGGGCAAGTTATTTAAACTTTGCCTTCCTCAGTTTCCTCATCTGTAAATTGTTATTATTATAACACCTATCTCAAAAGGTTGCTGGCATACAGTGATCACTATAGACATTTTAGCTACTATTATGACCTAGGATCTTGATTCATCATTTTCAATTTATTTGCTATTACCATTATGAATCAGTATAAATCAATAAGGACATAATTACTGCATATACAGAATATAGCAAATGTTTCAATATTTTATATTCTATAGGTATTCCGTGTGCTATTCATCTAAATCAATGCAAGGTTGTGTATAGATGCTCCTTTGTTAAGGTATATACTTTGACAAAGGACAGAGGTGAATCCTCTGTGAATAAGCAGAATTTGCAGAGTTTTGGATACTGGAATGTAATAGTTCTTTTTAAAAAGCAGTTTATTTTATATTTGCTTCTCAAGAATGACTTTTTCAGAATCATGTTTATTAAAATCAATCAATCAACAAAATTTTTATGGAGTAATTTTTATGAGTAAATCATTTTCAGAATTTACGGAGACAAAAGGCAAAAACTAAAGGCAAAAACTTGCTTTATTTCTAAGGATGGAGGGAAACATACTACCTAATTATTCAATTTAAAAGCATCAGGAATCAATTCTAGGGCTGCTATCGGTTGTGTTACAATTTGAACTATTTATGGCAAAGAGGTTTTGAGCGGAATATGAAGTATTTAGCAACTCTTCAGCATGGTTATGGAAAAAAAATAATTAGTTAAGAGTAAGAGAATTTAGGAAATAACTTGTGAAAAAAAATTGAGGTAAGCACTGAACAGCTTCTGAGATGGCCTTCCTTGTTTGTCTGAGTCTTATTGTCATCTTATCCTACTCCATGTAAAACACATTAACAAGATAAGCAATGAAGAGGGGCTTTTATGCAGATTTTGGCTTTTATGTATCAGAATCATGTAGTCTGAGCTCTCTCATTTCTCTTAGCAAGATATTCTCCACCATAGAGAGTAACAAAGCTTAATTTGAGCAAACATTTATGGCTATAAATGAACACATTAATTCTAAGCAAGGCAAGAAGCCATGAAAACTTAATTATGCAACAATGACAAAACATTATATAAAGTGCCTGTTCAAAGCAAAGACCAGTGAAAGTAAAAGGTATGACAGTCAGAACAGAATAATGAACCTCTATCATAATCATAATCTAGGAATCTGACCTCAGCAAAGATATTACTTTGCTATAAGTTTCCATCATTTTACCATATGTACACTGGAGAGGTTATTACATTATATGATTTCTAAAGATATTCCCAGTTCAAACATCAATGATACAGATATAAATGAGTGGCATAGTCAGTAAATATCAGGCCAAAAGAGGAAAACATCATTATGAATAGACTGAAATAGTCTTATGAATGTTAATAATTAAATGGGAAAGGGAAATATTGGAATCCTTACTAATTGCTAACTAATTAGAGTTGATCTAATCTTACAAGAAGATTTTGGCCAGAACCTGAAACAAGGTACTAAGTAGAACTAATTAATACAAGGCTTGTGTTCACACCTTTACTCATTGGAGTCCACAAGTATGCTAGCTTCACAAAGTACACTTTCTAAATAGAGCTTCAATGGGCCAGTCAAAGAAGTTCTTCAGAGTGAAGAAGCTACAAGTCGAGATTTCACCGGAATGACATGAAGAGTGGAGCTGGCTGGAGGCTGAAGAAAGCAGAGGCAGAGGCTGAAGGACCAGACCTTTGGATTTGGCGACATTCGGAGGGAGCTCTTGGAACCAAGCAGAGAGATAGGCCTCTAAGCTAACCAGGCTATATTGGAGATAATAAAAGATCTGAACTTTTATCACCTGGCTGTGTTTTGAGAAGAAAAAGCTCACCACATTTTGGCGCCCGAACAGGGACCGATTCAGATCCATCTGAACTAGATCACAACAGGGAAATAGTAAAATTTTCACAAAAGATAAAGAGACACAAGAGACCTTTAAATAGATGGAAGCATGAACAAAGGAAAAGATATTTTTAAATATTCAACTCATATGCCAAGGAAAGTAATTTTATAGAAGTAGAGGGTCTCAGTAAATCAGTAACAAGAGGTAATTTATTAAGATAAGCTAGGAAGGCAGTGTGAATGGCCTTGAATTGAATGTCTTAATACTTCAAGGCTTAGCACTTTGGATATTAATCATACAAACTTCATAATACTGGGAGCAATCAAAGGTTTTTGAGCAGGGAACAGCTTCACACATTTTTTAAGGAAGATTAAAATATTTTAAAACATGAACTACAGAAAGAAGAAATTGTGGAGGCAAGGTCAGATAGAAATTAGAATGATTGAGACTGCACATGAAAAATATTTAAGCACAGTGAAACACTGAAAATCTAAAATTGATAGAATGATACTCACTTTGGCAGCACATATACTAAAATAGATAGGAAGACAATTATGATGATAAATTAGTGTGATAACTTAAATCAGTTCAATCAAAATATGTCGATGCAAATGAAATATTTTTATCTTTTTATCTTTATCACTAAATTTCTAATTTTAATCTATTTTGTGATTTATCATGCTTCATTCATTCTACATATCCATTTTTTCCTTTGAAAACATTTCCTCCTACTCATTACTTTATGATATTCTCTTCTTCCTTCCCCAATTTCTCTATTTAGAAATAAAGACAAAGATAATGTGAATAGTGGGAAGCAGTGGTTACAATATCCTGGAGTTAGGAGGACTTGAATCCAAAATCCACACTCAATCATTTACTAGTTATGTTTCCATGGGAAAGACATTTTATTCTGTTTGGTTTTTCATCTGTAAAATGAGATAGAAAAAAAAAAATGGAAAAGCAGAACAGTATCTTTGCTAAAGAAAAATCCAAATGGGGTGACTGAATCAGATACTACTGAAATGGCTTTTTTTTTTTTTTTTTCATTTTATATCCCTTTCATGTTCATTTTAATTTTCAGCAAATTTAAGTAATGCTGTGGATATGATATGCATTAATTTTATCCAGAAATTTGACAAATTTTTCATGATATTGTCATTGTAAACATTAAGAAATGTTCCTTGTGTCACAATAAATGGACAGCAGAATTATTCTATGAGAGTACTTCAATCTTTCCCTTTCAGAATCAGAGAAATCTAACCACAAAATAACCAAGAAAAAACTGGAGAGGTTAATAGGATTTTAGAAAATCTAGATATGATAGACTTCTGGAGAAAATTGAATAGGGCCAGAAAGGAATTCTACTTTTTTTTTTTTTTTGGCAGTATATGGCACCTATACAAAAAATGATCATATATTAGGCATAAAAATCTCACAATTAAATGCAAAAAGGAAGAAATAGTAAATGCTTCCTTTTCAGACCACAATGTAATAAAAATTAAATTCAGGAAAGGGCCAGGGAAAGATAGATTAAAAACCAATTGGGAGATTAAATAATTTAATTCTATAGAATTAATGGGGCAAAGAATAACAGAAGCAATACATTAATTTCATTCAAGAGAATGACAATTATGAGACAACATGCCCAAACCAAAGCAGTTCTTAGGGGAAATTTTATATCTCTAAATTGTTACCTGAATAAAATAGAGAAAGAGGAGATCAATGAATTGGTCATACAACTAAAAAAGCATCAAAAAGAGCAAATTAAAAACCCAATTAAATACCAAATTAGAAATTCTGAAACTCAAAGGAGTGATTAATAAAATTGAAACTAAGAAAATTATTAAACTAATAATTAAAATATAATAAAAATAATTAAAACTAAGAATTGATTTTATGAAAAAATAGAAACACTTTGGTTAATTTGATCAGAAAAAGGAAAGAAAACAAAACAAAACAAAACAAAAATCACCAGCATCAAAAATGAAAAGGGTGAATTTGCCAACAATGATAAAGAAATTAAAGCAATTAGAAACTATTTACCCAAATATATGGCAGTAAGTCTGACAGTCTATCTGAAGTGGATGAATATTTACAAAATATAAATTGGTCAGGTTAAAAGAAGTGGAAATAGATTACTTAAATAGTCCCATTTTATATAGAAAAAATTAAGAAGTCATTAATGAACTCCCTGAGGAAAAATCTCCAGGGCCATATGGATTCACAAGTGAATTCTGCCAAACATTTAAAAAAATAATTAATTCTAATACTATATAGACTATTTTGAAAGATAGGTAGAAAAGGAGTACTTTTAAATTCCTTCTATGACATAAATTTGGTAGTGATACTTAAATCAGGAAGAACCAAAACATAGAAAGAAAATTACAGACCAATCTCCCTAAGAGATATTGATGCAAAAATTTTAAATAAATTTATAAATAAAAAAATTTAAATTAAAATATTAGCAAGAGATTACAATAACATCAGCAGGAAAAATATATTATAAAAAAAGTGGGAAATATTTCCAATAAGATCAGGGATGAAACCAAATAATATGTTGATTTATATTCAATTTTTAAAGTTCAAAGTGTCAAAGAGGAGGAAAATTATATACTAATCTCCCTCATGATTATTGATGCAAAAATTTTAAATAAATTTTAAAAAATTTTTACCAAAGAGATTACAACAACTTATCAGAGAGTTAATAAACTATGGCCAAGTGGGATTTATACCAGAATGTAGAACTGGTTCAATATCAGTAAAACTATTACCATCATCAACCATATCAATCATAAAAACAACAGAAATCATATGATAATCTCAATAGATGCAGAAAAAGCTTTGGACAGCACATAGCATCCATTTCTATTCAAAACACTAGAGAATATACACTAGAGAGCATAGGGATGAAGTCAACTTTCCTTAAAATAATAAACAGTATCTATCTAAAACCTATGGCAAGCATTATTTGTAATCAAGAGAAGTTGGATGCATTTCCAATAAGATTAGGGTGAAACAAGGATGCCCATTGTCACCACTATTGTTCAGTTTTGTACTAGAAATGTTGGCTTGAGCAATGGGGAAAAAAAGAAATTAATGAAATTAGAATAGGCAATGAGGAAAAAAAAAAGAATCACACTTTGCAGGTGATAAGTTATTCTTAGAAAATCCTAGAAAATCTTCCAAAACAAAGTCACAGTTTTAGCAAAGTGGCAGGATATAAAATAAACTCATATAAATCATTAACATTTCTATACATTATTGACAAAGGCCATTAGCAAGAGATAGAGAAATTCCATTTAAAATTACTATAGACAAAATAAAATACTTGGGTTTATATCTGCCAAGACAAGCATTTCTCACACAAATAAAGTGAGATCCAAACAAATAGAAACATATCAATCATTCATGGCTAGGTCAAGCTAATATCATTCAAAAAATGACAATTCTCCCAAAACTGGTCTACTTGTTCAGTGTCATACCAAGCAAATGGCCAAAACATTATTTTATAGAACTAGAAAAATTAATAACAAAATTCATCTGGAAGAACAAATATCAATGGAAGGAGCAGTGAGGTGGCACAGTAGAAAGAGCACAAGCCCTGTACTTGGGAGGACCTGATTTCAAACTTGACCTTAGACACTTAACATTTTCTAGCCATGTGACTCTGGGCAAGTCACTTAACCCCAATTGCTTCAGGAAAAAAAAAAGAATATTAAGGGAATTAATGAAAATAATTACAAGGATCGTGGCTTAACAGTACCAAACCTAAACCTATATTATAAAGCAGCAGTCATAAACATCATTTGTTTCTACCTAAGAAATAGAGTTATGGGGAGCCAGGATGGTGGAGAGGGCACATGCTTCTTTCTAAGCTCTCCTGCTATCCTCACACTAATTATGAAATTCAGCCTCTGAATTAGTGCTAGACTGACAGAATCTGTGAATTTTGTGAGTGCAGCAAATTACCAGCAGAAGATAATTCCAATTATCTCCAGAAAAGGTCTGTTTTGATCAAGCAAGGGCATGGGAAAAGATGCTTAAGCCCAGGCAAAGAGGCAGAGCACAGAGGCCAGTGCATGTGTAACAGACAAGGGATGGGGTGTAGTCTCCATGAGGCAGAAAATCTCAGGGAGAACTCTACCATAGTGATGGCTGCTCTGCCTTGGTTGCAAACTAGTAGATCAGCAGAGAAGTTATAAAACATACAACAGAAATGCAAAGGGTAAAGAGTATATCCCAAAGTGCTGGAGCTTCATGGGACCTGGCCACACCCACCCAGTACCAGGAATGATTCAGCAAGATCCCAGCACAGTCATTGCTACTTCTGGGAGACTGTAGAGGAAGCTTGGAAGCTCCTTGCACAAAAAGCATATCCCAACTTAAAAAAAAAAATTGACCAAAAAGATAAATTGGGCTCTAACTATAGATAGTTTCTATAGTGAAAGAGAACAGATTTCAAATCCTGATGAGACTAAAAGTAAATTGTCTCCTGATGAAGGACCAAATGGTGATATAACCTGATCCCCACCACACAAGGCTCTCCTAGATGAAATTTTTAAATGATCTTAAAAGTGAGCTACAAGAAAAATGGGGAAAGGAAAGAAAAACTCTGCAAGAGAGTTTGGAGAAGGCATATAAATCATTAAAAGAAAGATTTAATAAAATAAAAGGTTCTGATAAAGGCCTCATTTCCAAAATATATAGAGAACTGACTCAAATTTATAAAAAATCAAGCCATTCTCCAATTGATAAATGGTCAAAGGATATGAACAGACAATTTTCAGATGAAGAAATTGAAACTATTACCACTCACATGAAAGAGTGTTCCAAATCACTATTGATCAGAGAAATGCAAATTAAGACAACTCTGAGATATCACTACACACCTGTCAGATTGGCTAAGATGACAGGAAAAAATAATGATGAATGTTGGAGGGGATGCGGGAAAACGGGGACACTGATGCATTGTTGGTGGAGTTGTGAACGAATCCAGCCATTCTGGAGAGCGATCTGGAATTATGCCCCAAAAGTTATCAAACTGTGCATACCCTTTGATCCAGCAGTGTTTCTATTGGGCTTATACCCCAAAGAGATACTAAAAAAGGGAAGGGGACCTGTATGTGCCAAAATGTTTGTAGCAGCCCTGTTTGTAGTGGCTAGAAACTGGAAAATGAATGGATGCCCATCAATTGGAGAATGGCTGGGTAAATTGTGGTATATGAATGTTATGGAATATTATTGCTCTGTAAGGAATGACCAGCAGGATGAATACAGAGAGGCTTGGAGAGACCTACATGGACTGATGCTAAGTGAGATGAGCAGAACCAGGAGATCATTATACACTTTGACAACGATATTGTATGAGGATGTATTCTGATGGAAGTGGATTTCTCTGACAAAGAGACTTAACTGAGTTTCATTGGAGAAATGATGGACAGAAACAGCTACACCCAAAGAAGGAATACTGGGAAATGAATGTGAACTATTTGCATTTTTGATTTTCTTCCCGAGTTATTTTTACCTTCTGAATCCAATTCTCCTTGTGCAACAAGAGAACTGTTCGGTTCTGCAAACATATATTATATCTAGGATATACTGCAACATGTTTAGCATATATAGGACTGCTTGCCATCCTAGGGGAAAAAACGAAACATAAGTGATTGCAAGGGATAATGTCGTGTAGAAATTATCCTGGCATGGATTCTGTCAATGCGAAGTTATTATTAAATAAAATAAAATTTATATATATATATAAAAAAAAGAAAGATTTAATAAAGTGGAAAAAGAAAACAGCTCCCTAAAATGTGAAATGGAAAAGGTAAAGAACTCCCAGGAAAACAGAATTTGTGAAAAGGAAAAAGAAAATAACTTCTTTAAAAAAATGTGAAAAGAAAAAAAAATTCAATAGAACAAAACAACTCATTTAAAAACTCAATTGGACAAATTCAAAAAAAAAAATAAAAAATTAAATGAAAATAATTCTTAAAAATCTGAACTGAACAAATGGAAATTAATGACTTAATGAGACAACAAAAATCAGTCAAGCAAAACCAAAAAAAAAAAAGAAAAAAATGTTAAATATGTACTTGAGAAAACAACAGACCTGGAAAATAGATCTAAGAGGGATAATCTAAGGATTATTGAACTCCCTGAAAATCATGATGAAAAAAAGAGTCTAGACACTATTTTTCAGGAAATCATCAAAGAGAACTGCCCAGATGTCATAGAGTCAGAAGGTAAAATAGCCATTGAAAGATTTCTTCAAACACCTCCTGAAAGAGACCCAAAATTAAAACTCCAAGAAATAGTGTGACTAAGTTTATGAACTATCAGACCAAGGAAAAAGTATTACAAGCAGCCAGAAAAAAAAAAATCAAATACTGAGAAGCCACAATAAGAATTACTCAGGATTTAGCAGCTTCCACATTAAAGTATTGAAGGATTTGGAATCTGATATTCCCAAAAGAAAAAAGGAATGTGGAATGCAGCCAAGAACAAACTACCCAGCTAAACTGAGGATTTTTTTTTCCAGGAAGAAAAGATGGGCATTCAATGAAACAGGTGAATTCCATTTATTCTAAATTGAAAAAAAAAAACAGAGCTAAACAACAAAAACAAAAAATTAACTTCCAAATATAGGACTCAAGAGAAACATAAAGCTTAAAACAGCTCTTGAGAACTGGATTTCTGTTAAGGGCATTCATAGAGAATGCATGTATAATTTGATTTTACTGTTATAATATAAAAAAAGGAACTAGAGGTGGAAAGGGTATTGTACCAGAAAAAGGAAAAAGTAGACATAAAAAGAGGGAAATTACATCTCATGAAGAGGCAAAGGAAACCTATTTTGTCTGAGGAAAAGAAGGGAGGGGAATGTAAATCGTGTGAATCTTACTCTCATCATTTGACTCAAAGAGAAAATATTAAACATATTTGGTTAACAGAGAAACTTCTCTAACCTCATTGAAAACTGGGAGAGGAAAAGCAAAAAGGAAAAGGGTAGACAAAATGGAATGGAATACAGAAATAGTAGGGGAAAAGCATAAGAAAGAGAAAGGTACTCTAAGGGGGAGGGACTCCAAGGCGGGGAGAGCTGCTTGAGGCAAATGGTGTACATAAATTGAATCATGGGGAGAGGGGTAAGGGAGAAAAGAATGAGAAAAGTATAATCTGGGGATAATAAGATGGCAGGAAACAAAGAATTAGTAGTTTTAAAGATAAATGTAGATGGGGTGAACTCTCCTATAAAGCTGAGGTGGATAGCAGAGTGGATTAAAAGCCAGAATCCTACAATATGTTGTTTACAGGAAACACATATAAAGCAGGATGATACAGAATAGTGCTAAAAAGCTGAAGCAGAGTCTACTATGCTTCAGGTGAAGTGAAAAAAAACAAAAAAAAAAACAAAAAAAAAAAACAGGGGTACCCATCCTGATCTCAGATCAAATAAAAGCAAAAAATGATCTATTAAAAAAGATAAGGAAGGAAACTATATCTTGCTAAAAGAAGGAAACTATATCATAAATAATGAAGCAATAACAACATTAAACATATATGTACCAAGGGATATAGCGTCTAAATTTTTAAAGGAGAAATTAAGAGAGATATAAGAAGAAATAGACAGCAAAACTATAATAGTGGAAGATCTCAACCTTGCACTCTCAGAATTAGATAAATCAAACCACAAAAAAAAAAAAATACAAAAGAAGTTGAAGAGATAAATAGAATGCTAGAAAATTTAGATATGATAGATCTTTGGAGAAAACTGAATGAAGATAGAAAAGAGTGGACTTTCTTCTTGGCAATTCATGCAACCTATACAAAAATTGACCATATATTAGGACATAAAGACTTCAAAATCAAATGCAGAAAGGCAGAAATATTAATTGCATTATTTTCTGATCACAATGCAATAAAAAACTTTAATCAATAAAAAGGCAGGGGAAAATAAACCAAAAAATAATCAGAAACTAAATCATCCCATCCTAAAGAATAAATGGATAAAATAGCAAGTCACAGTCACAATTAAGAATTTCATCCAATCAGATAACAATAATGACATAAAGTAGCAAAATTTGTGGGATGGAGTCAAAATAGTAATGAGGAGATTTTTTTTTTTTCCTCCAGAGGCTTAATGGCATAAAAAAAAAAAAAAGAGAGAGAGAGAAGATCAATGAATTGGGCTTGCAAGTAAAAAAAAAAAACTAGAAAAGAGCAAATTAAAACCCCCAATCAAACAATAATCTAGAAATTCTAATAATAAAAGGAGAGCTTAATAAAATTGAATGTAAAAAGGCTATTGAGCTGATTCTATGGGAAAAAAAAAAACAACAAAATAGATAAACCTTTGATAAATTTGATTAGAAAAAGGAAAGAGGGAAATCAAATTGTTAGACTTAAAAAAGAAAAGGGAGAACTCTTCACTAATGAAGAGGAAATCAGAGCAATAATTAGGAGTTATTTTGCCCAACTTTATACCAATAAATTTGATCATGTAAGTGAAATGGATGAATACCTTCAAAAATATAAGCTGCCCAGATTAACAGAAGAAGAAGTAAATTGCTTAAATAGTTCAATTTTAGAAAAAGAAATAGAACAAGCTATTAATCAACTCCCCAACAAAAAATCCCCAGGACCAGATCGTTTTACATGTGAATTGTACCAAACAATTAAAGAACAATAAACATTTGGAAAAAAAAAAAGAAAATGCAGGAGTCCTTCCAAATTCTTTTGATGACACAGACATGGTACTGATACCTAAACCAGGTAGGAAGAAAACAGAGAAAGAAAATTATAGACCAATCTTCCTAATGAATATTGACATAAAAATCTTAAATAAAATATTAGCAAAGATATTACAGAAAATCATGCCCAGAATAATATACCACGACCAAGTAGCATTTATATCAGGAATGCATGGGGTTCAATATTAGGAAAACTATTAGCATAACTGACTATACCAATAATCAAATTAACAAAAACCATATGATACCCTGAATAGATGAAGAAAAGGCATTTAATGAAACCCAACACCCATTCCTATTAACACTAGAAAGTATGGGAATAAATGGACTTTTCCTTAAAATAGTCAGGAGCATATATTAAAAACCTTCAGTATGCATCATATGCAATGGGGAAAAACTGGAACCTTTCCCAGTAAGATCTGGAGTGAAGCAAGGTTGCCCACTATCACCATTTTTATTCAATATTGTATTAGAAACACTAGCCTCTGCAATAAGAGTCGAGAAAGAGATTAAAGGAATTAGAGCAGGCAATGAGGAAACCAAACTATCACTCTTTGCAGATGATATGATGGTATACCTAGAGAACCCCAGAGATTCTACTAAAAAGCTATTAGAAATAATTCATAATTTTAGCAAAGTAGCAGGATACAAAATAAATCCCCATAAATCCTCAGCATTATTATACATCATCAACAAAATCCAACAGCAAGAGATACAAAGAGAAATTCCATTCAGAATAACTGTTGATAGCATAAAATATTTGGGAATCTACCTACCAAAGGAAAGTCAGGAATTGTATGAGCAAAATTAAAAAAAAAAGTTTCCACACAAATAAAGTCAGACTTAAATAATTGGAAAAATATTAAGTGCTCTTGGATAGGCCTAGTGAATATAATAAAGATGACAATACTCCCTAAACTAATCTATTTATTTAGTGCTATATCAATCAGACTTCCAAGAAAATATTTTAATGATCTAGAAAAAAATAACAACAAAATTCATATGGAACAATAAATAGTCAAGAATCTCAAGGGAATTAATGAAAAAAAAAATTCAAATGAAGGTGGCCTAGCTGTACCAGGCCTAAAATTATATTATAAAGCAGCGGTCATCAAAACCATTTGGTACTGGCTAAGAAATAGGCTAGTTGATCAGTTGAATAGGTTAGGTTCACAGGACAAAATATTAAACAACTATAGCAATCCAGTGTTTGACAAACCCAAAGACCCCAGTTTTTGAAATAACAATTCATTATTTGACAAAAACTGCTGGGAAAATTTGAAACTAGTATGGCAGAAATTAGGCACTGACCAACACAACACTGTATACTAAGGTAAGGTCAAAGTGGGTTCATGATGTAGACCTAAAGAATGAGATCATAAATAAATTAGAAGAACATAGGATAGTTTACTTCTCAGACCTGTGGAGGAGAAAGGAATTTGTTAACAAAAAAGAACTAGAGATCATTATTGATTACAAAATAGAATATTTTGATTATATTAAGTTAAAAAAACTTTTTGTACAAACAAAACTAATGTAGATAACATTAGAAGAGAAGTGATAAATTAGGAAAACATTTTTACAGTCAAAAATTCTGATAAAGACTTCTTATCCAAAATATGTAGATAAATGACTCAAATTTATTAAAAAAAAAATGAAGCCATTTTCCAGTTGATGAATAGTCAATGGATATAAACAGACAATTTTCAGATGAAGAAAATGAAACTATTTCCAGTTATATGAAAAGATGCTCCAAATCATTATTGATCAGAGAAATGCAAATGAGATACCACTATATACATGTCCGATTGGCTAAGATAATAGGAAAAGATTAATGGCTAAAAGATTAGTGGCTAATGTTGCACAATACTGGGGAAAACTGGTACAGTGATATGTTGTTGGTGGAATTATGAAGGAATACAACCATTCTGGAGAGCAGTTTGGAACTATGCTCAAAAAATTATCAAATTGTGCATACCCTTTGATCCAACAATGTTATTACTGGGCTTCTATCCCAAAGAGATCTTAAAGAAAGGAGAGACCCACATGTGCAAAAATGTTTGTAGTAGCCCTTTTTGTAGTGGCTCGAAACTGGAAATGGAGGGGTTGCACTCAACTGGAGTGCATTGGAGAATGCTGAATAAATTGTGGTATATGAAAGTTGTGGAATATTATTGTTTTGTAAGAAATGACCAGCAGGATGATTTCAAAGAGGCTTGAACAGACTTATATGAACTGATGCTAAGTGAAACAGGAAGTCATTATACATGACAACAAGATTATATGATGATCAATGTGGCTCTCTTCAACAATGAGATGATTCAAAATAGTTCCATTTGTTTAGTAATGAAAAGAATCGGCTACACCAGAAAGAGAACTATGGGAAATGAGTGTGAATTACAACATAGCATTTCCATTTTTTCTGTTATTGTTTGCTTACATTCTTGTTTTCCTTTTCAGATTTTTTTCTTTCTTTCAAGATCCAATTTTTCTTGTTTAGCAAGATAACTGTAAAACTAGGTATGCATATATTAGATTTAACATATACTTTAACACATTTAGCATGTATTGGACTAACTGTCATTTGGGGGGGGAAGGAGGGCAAAAGTTGAAACAGAAGATTTTGCAAAGGTCAATGTTGAGAATTACCCATGCATATGTTTTGTAAATAAAAAAAAAGCTATAATAATAATTCAATTAACCAAGAAATAAAGTTGTAGATCAGTGAAATAGATTAGGCACACATGACACAATAATCAAGTCCAGTAGCAATCTTGTATTTGATAAACCCCCGAACTCCAGTTTCTGGAAGAAAAACTCATTATTTGACAAAAATTGATTGGAATAATTAAATTATCCTCTGCCAATTCGCATTTTTAAAAGTAAGGAAATTTTTTTTTCTTTATCTCACATGATTTTTGTGTAAATCTTTGGGTTTCTACAAACTTGGGAGTGTACTTATTAATATACACTCAAAAATTATTATTTCATATTTAACATGTGTATGTATGTTTAAAAGGATAAATAATATAGGAACTATTTTAAGAAGGCCACTAAAAATGTTGATGAATCTCAAGATTATTCAACATATTCAACAGAGGTAGCATTCCTGACATATTTTATTTATTTATTTATTTTGTTGAGGCAATTGGTTTTAAGTGACTTGCCTAGGATCACACAGCTAGGAAGTGTTAAGTGTCTGAGGTCAGATTTGAACTCAAGTCCTTTTGACTTCAGGGCTCATGCTCTATCTACTGCACCACCTATCAGCCCCTCCATTCCTAACATTTTAAAGAGTGATCCTGAAATGAACTTCTACATGTTCCAAATACAGTTATCCTGATGTGAAAGTGTCATTTGAACTACCTGTTATATTTTTATATTCTGCTCTACCAAGAGCATTAATAGATCTTTCTCTCTCATATACACACCACATACACATACATTGAATCATAATAATAAAATTTGTAAAAATACATTAATCAAAAAGTAATGAAAAATTTTTGAACAATATATTCTATTTAATACATTTAAAAATTTAGAATAGAATACAATCAATCCATAGTCTCTGATTTCCTAAATATCTTCATGATCTGTAGCTCAATGAGTGTCAAGGGTAAAATGCTTTTATGAATTAAATTCTGATCTTCAAAATACCAAAGTAATTCCCAGAGTTAATATCACATTCAACTCATAACCAGGCTATATGAATCTGAAGCTCCCATTTTGATAAAGGAAAGAAAAAGTATCTTTTCGATGCTTATATTTAAAGTTGTTTTGAGAAAGAAATGGTATGTCAGGGAAGAGAATAAGTATTAAGTATATCCATATAAACAAGATAGGTAAGTTGAGTTTATATTCTTCCATTTATTGTGCATATGGTTAAACTGGAAATGATTTCACTTTATTGATTTACACAGTGACGATAAAAACTAATATTTAAGTAGTATTTAAAGATTTATGTACAATATTTAAAAGCTATCCTGATATATTATCGAATTCATTTTTCTATATACTTTACACAAATCATCTCATTAGATCCTCATAATAGGCCCATGAAGTTGTAATGAAAATGTTATTATTCCTGATCACCCCCATCACACCCTACACATATATTTTAGGGATGAGAAAGCAGCTTCATAGAGTCTATTATTTAATATTCATAACCACACAAATAGGAAAAAAAAGGAAAAGCAAAGTAAGAATTAGAACATATATCTTTTAATTCCAAATTTAGGACCCTTTATGATCTACTTTCCTACTTAATCAAAATTTCTAGTACAAGGCAACAGACAATCCTGTTTTCTGCGCCATCCAGGAAACTTCAGGATGCTACGGACTAATCTCAACATTTTAGCATTCCTGGCTTCCTTCAAGTTTTACTGAAAGACCCTTTTGCAACAAGCCTTTCCTAATCTTACTTTCCACAATTTTTTCCACAATTTATCCTGCATATTTTTTAATATTTTTAATTTTTTAAAGAGGTTGTTTGTTTATTTGTTTGTTTGTTTTAGGCATCTCTTCCTTATTAGACTGAGAGGCCCTTAATAGCAAGATTAATTTTTAACCTTTTATTGTATCCATATCAGTTGTGTCCAGCATGTCATAGTCCATTAAAAATATTAATTAAGTGATTGAAGTAATCAGACTAATTCTGAAATAAGCTTTTAACATTAGCCTGAGATTTTTACATCCTGGCCAATCTACTCTAAGAAAGTGATTGCAATAAAAAAAAAATAGCCATTGTCAATTTTTTATTCTAAATAGATTAAAGAATATATCATATTATATCATAATCATCAATATCAAATTATTTCATTCTAGTATTTTTGGCCAGGGTAGAATACATAATAGTTGAGTCTCTTATGCAATAATCATAAGAGAACATTTCTTTCTTATTACATATCCTAACTTCTACAAAATGAAGGTACCAATACAGCCTGCTTTTTGGTTCAATGAATGATATCTCAATAACCTGAAGTGACCCAGCTACCAGATGCTGGACAACTGAGAGTCTGTAATATCCATGAGTGAAAGACCAGTAGTAACATGGGTAGAACACTTAAATCACTTTATAGCTTAATTTGGGAAGATTTTTAGTGAGATTCATAACAGAGGTTAGAGATAAAACATAAATGTAGAATTATGCAGGTTGAGTACTACAGATAAGGATACAGTATTTCCATTGGTATGGCACTGAACTAGTAATGAGAAAAACTGTCGTTTTTATTATATTGGTTTGGTTTATCTATGAGCAATTAATTTAGTTAGATCTGTCTTTATTTGTGTGAAAAATGTTTTAAAATTGTTTTCATAAAAGTCTTGTACTTGTAGAGTCAAGTAGGCTAGCAGGTATATTTTTTTTAATTATCTGCAGCTATTCTAAATGACATTTTCTTTTTAACTCTTCCCATTGAGATTTATTAGGAATATAGAGAAATGTCAATAATATCTATGTGTTTATTATATATCTTACAATTTTGCTAACTTTTGGCTAACTAATTGTTTTCCCTAATTTGTTAGTTGATTCATTGGGATCTGTAAGTATATTATCAGATCATTAGAAAAAAAATGATAGTTTTGTTCCTCATTTACTATTTTAATTCCTTTAATTTCTTTTTCTTGTCTTACTGATCTGATCTAGTTAGCATTTCTATTACAATATCGAATAGTTTTGGTGTTAATGAACATACTTATTTCATCCATTAACATACTTAGAAGGATTATAGCTTATGCCCAATACAGATAATTCTTGTTCTTGGTTTTAGATTGATTCTTTTACTTTCTAATATTTTAAATAAGAATGTGGGTTGTGTTTTGCCAAAGGCTTTTTATGCATGTATTGATATAATCATTTAATTTGTATCCTTTTTTTGTGTCATTTTTACTGATAGTTTTAAAATTAGAACCAGACCTTTTTTCTGGTATAAATTCCATCTGGGTATAGCATATGATCCTTGTGCTACATTGCTATAATCTTCTTCCTTGTATTTTAATTAAAATTTTATATAGATATTCTTTAAAGAAATTGCTCTATAATTCTCTTTCTCATTTTGCTCTCCCTGGTTTATATAAAAGAAATTTGGTAGAAATTATTTTCCTACTTTTAAAATAGTTTATAAAGTATTAAGATTAATTATTTATTGATGATTTGGTAGAATTCACTTGCAAATCCTTTTTGGAAATGAGAATTTTTTCTTAAGATGCTTATTGAGGGCCTTTTTAAATTTCTTTTTCTAAGAAAAGATTTTTTTGGGGGTTTGGGGACATTTTGTTTCAATTATATTTCCTCTGCTGTTAGTGTGAGTAGTTTATATTTTGTAAACATTCATCCATTTCACTTACCTTATCAGTTTTACTTGCAGACAATTGGACAAAATAATTACTAATAATGCTTTAATTTCATCTTTATTGATGATTCATTCAACTGTGATGACCGCGTATTTAAAATCAGCAGGAGTCAGGAATTTAGGTTAAGGGAATAATCTTCAATCTTTATTCTCAGTAGAGGTGAGGGAGGATTGTGATAGCAATATGGGTAAGAAGAATTGTGATAGCAATATGGGCAGGAAGGATTGTGATAGCAATATGGGTAGGAAGGATTGCGATAGCAATACGGGCAGCTGCGACAGGAAGCCAGCTTAGCAGAGGGAGATCAGAGTTGAAGGGCCATCGCAATGACAATGAGCAGCTGTGTCAAGACGCCAGCCAGCAGTCTCTCCTTCTGCTTCCCTTTCCACTCCCTTGCCTCCACCCACCAAAAGCGTCATTTCCTATACAACACATCAGGACTTGCAACAAGAGTGGGCAGGGGGCATTCTTTCTCCAAGTATATCTATTAATAAAGTATGGTCCAATTACTATTTAGCATCATGTGCTTGGGACCTCAGTGCATCAACTCAAGCCTCAGCCCATTACATTCAACTTTTTTTGATATTAGTAATTTTTTCTTTTAAAAAATCAAATTAACCAATGATTTACAATTTTTTAAAAAATAAAAAATAATTTTAACTTTATTAGTTCCTTTTTTCCTTTAAATTTTATTAATCTTTCCTTTGATTTTCAGAATTGATTTTTAATTTTTTTCTTTTCTCTAGTTTTGTTGTTGTTGCAGGTTCAATTTAATGACTTTCTCTCTCCTTCATTTATTAATATATGAATTTAGAGATATAAAATTTCCCTAAGTATTATTTGGAAGCATCCCACAAATTTTGGAACATTTTCTCATTGTTATCCTTTTAAGGAAATTATTGATATTTTTTCTATGGTTTATTTTTTTTTCTATGGTTATTTATAAATAACATTCATTATTTAGGATTAGTTTTTTAAATTTCTAACTAAATTTTAATCTAGCTTTTCATAGCTCTTTATTTGATTTAATTTCATTATATTATGATTTTTAAAAGAGAAATTTAATATTTATGCTTTTTTGGCATATGATTTTGAGATTTTATGTTCAAATACATGGTTACTTTTTGTGCTAGTGACATGTGCAGGTGAGGAAAAAATATATGTTACTTTTAATTTACATTTGGTTTTCTCTAGGTAGTTTATTATATTTAACTTTTCTAAAATTCTATTCATCTCAAATTCTTTCTTATTTATTTTATTGTTAGATTTATCTAACTCCTGAGACAACACAGCTTTAGTTTTTATTTACTAATGTCATTAATTTAACTTCTCCTTTAAAAATCTGTCTGCTATGCCATTTGGTACATGTATATTTATGCATTGTCTATGTCACTATCTTTTAACAAAATGAATTTTATCTGCTTTTTGTTTTAATTACCTTTATTTTTGCTTCTTTCTCTTTATAAGATCACAAATATTTCTTTCTGACTTTCTTAATTTTCCTTATGCTAGAAGATATCTCATTCTGATCCTCTGTTGGATCTGCCAAAATAGAGTTACTTTTGAAGAATTATTATAGAATTGTTTGGAGGGGGATGTTAAGGGAGCTCTGTTGAATATTTACTCTACTCTGCTCCAGGGACAGAAAAGCCTTTTCTTGTAAAGCAAGTTTCCTGAAGGCAAAGAAAAAATGGGCACTGATGACTTTTTATTATAAGGTAATGTTGGTCCTGGGCAATTCACTTAACCCTATTAATAGACCTTAGTTCCTCATCTGTAAAATGAGCTAGAAAAGAAAATGATAAACCATCTTAGTATCTTGCCTAAGAAGACCCAAAATAGCATCATGAAGTTGGATACAATTAAAAAAGATTGAACTACTATCTACTTCTTTTATTTGTATGTCTGACCTTAAGAAATTTACTAATTAGTTGTTTCTGATCTTTACTTTCTCTGGATACCAGTTTTTTCATGACTCCTTATGGGGTCTCATAATTGAATGTGGAGATTGTGAAATTATGATTTATTATAACAAATATTTGATTTGTATAGTTACTTTATATATCTATATGCCCAGGATCACACAAAAAAATTTCAATAGAAAAGGGGTCATGAGTACAAAAAAGTTTAAGAAGCCCTGTTCTAGAAAACCTCAGAACAATCAAAATTTTATAGAGCTAAACTTCCCTAATAGTCTGGAATCACAAAATTAAAAATGAACAAATTCAGTTTTCTCTTACATTGACATAACAATTTGTATGACTTCTTTATCTTGTACTGTTATTTATATGTTCTTTTTTTAAAAACTTATGTAATGTCTCACAGGTGAAGAAATGAATTTGGAGGCATTTAAAATGTGTCACCTGTTTGCTTGACATTTTTCATTTAGTTAATCCCCATAATCTGTTACAAAGGTTTCCACTGGATAAACTAGTTTTTGATTAAAAAACAAAAACAAAAATTGTGTCCTAAACAGATTAAAATTATTTACAAAGACAGTATATCTTAATTCGGAAAAAAAAAGAAAGAAAGAAAGAAAGAAAGAAAGAAAGAAAGAAAGAAAGAAAGAAAGAAAGAAAGAAAGAAAGAAAAGAAAGAAAAGAAAGAAAAGAAAAGAAAAGAAAAGAAAAGAAAAGAAAAGAAGAGAAAAGAAAAGAAAAAAAAAAACTCATTACTTTGTAATCTTATCCTTTTTTTTTTTTTTTTTTGTTACCCATCTGTTGCTTTTCAATCTCCTTGGCAGCTATTTCATATTCAAGGCATGATCTGTATCTTTTGAGTTTTACATACTCTTTATGAGTCTCTTCAGTTTATCCCCTTGACTTAATCCCCAAACACAAATCAATAGGTTAAAATAGATTTTCATCTCACAATTAAGAAGCAAAATTATTTAAATTGTTTTTCTTGCTCAAGTGCCACATAAGTATCTATTAAAAATTTCATATTTTTTTCTAGGAAGTTTGATTCTCTTCCAAGGTAGTCAAAAAATTCAAAAGGTTCTGATTGAATAAAAAAAAAAAAATTCTTCTGGTGTGATATAGTGTGGGAGGATTTTTTTTTTTAATCAAGCAATTATACTCAAAAATTTTTCATCAGATTCCCTATTGAATATGATTTGAAGTTCACTGTCTTCAAAACACACACACACACACACACACACACACACATACACACACACACACATTCTGATTTATGAATAGAGAGTATTGATGAATAAATTTAAATAAAATTTATGAATAAATGATTCTTAATGTGAATCCAATGTGATATAAAATCTTCAATAATGTTTGTAAGCTATTGTATTTATTAGCCTCATTTTTTCTATTCTCTAATACACTTAACAATATCACAATAACTAATTTATTTTGCTTTAGAGCCAAATGAATTCAGTTCAAATGTGAGAAAGATTTGTGAGACTTTACAATGCCATTACAATTTGAACCTTTAATTTACAAATTCACCACACCTACTGGCCTTTTTCCTGAAAAACATTTTGGCCCTCTTCCTCCCTTTGCTCCTTCCTCATTCGCTCCTTCCTTACTCCCGCCCTCCTTTTCTCCCATCCTCTCTTTATCTCTTTCTTTCCTTGTTCCTCTTCTTTATTTCTTTTTATTCTTTCTTCCTTCATTTCTCCCTCCCTCCTTCCTTCCTGTCTCCCTTCCGTCCTTCTTGCCTTCTTTTTTCTTTCTTCCTTCCTATCTTTCTTCCTTTCCTCCTTCTTCCTTCCATCCTTCCTTCCTTCCTTCCTTCCTTCTCTTTTCTTTCTTTCTTTCTTTCTTTCTTTCTTTCTTTCTTTCTTTCTTTCTTTCTTTCTTTCTTTTTCTCTTTCTTTCTTTCTTTCTTTCTTTCTTTCTTTCTTTCTTTCTTTCTTTCTTTCTCTCTCTTCCTTCCTTCCTTCCTTCCTCCCCCCTTCCTTCCTTCTTTCTCTCTTTTTTTGTTTCTTTCTTTATTCTTTCCTTCCTCTCTCCCTCCCTCTTTCCCTTTCTCCCTTCCTTCCTTCCTTCTTTCTTCTTCCTTCCTTCTTCTTCTTTCTTTCTTTCTTTTTTTTCTTTCTTTCTTCTTCCTTCTCTCTTCTTCCTTCCTTCTTTCTTTCTTCTTCCTTCCTTCTCTCTTCTTCCTTCTTTCTCTCTCTTCCTTCCTTCCTTCATTCTTTCTTTCTCTCTCTCTTCCTTCCTTCTTCCTTCCTTCTGTCTTCTTTCTTTCTTTCTTTCTTTCTTTCTTTCTTCTCTTCCTTCCTTCCTTCTTCTTCTTCCTTCTTCCTTCTTCTGTCTTCTTTCTTTCTTTCTTTCTTTCTTTTTTCTTTCTTCCTTCCTTCCTTCCTTCCTTCCTTCTTCCTCCCTTCCTTCCTTCTTTCTCTCTTTTTTTGTTTCTTTCTTTATTCTTTCCTTCCTCTCTCCTCCCTCTTTCCCTTTCTCCCTTCCTTCCTTCCTTCTTTCTTCTTCCTTCCTTCTTTCTTTCTTTCTTTTTCTCTTTCTTTCTTTTTCTCACTCTTCCTTCCTTCTTTCTTTCTTCTTCCTTCCTTCTTCTCTTCTTTCTTTCTTTTCTCTCTTCCTTCCTTCCTTCATTCTTTCTCTCTCTCTCCCTTCCTTCTTCCTTCCTTCTGTTTTCTTTCTTTCTTTCTTTCTTTTTCTTCCTTCCTTCCTTCCTTCTTCCTCCCTTCCTTCCTTCTGTCTAATTTCTTTCTTTTTTCTTTCTTCTTCCTTCCTTCCTTCCTTCTTTCTTTCTTCCTTCTTCCTTCCTTCTCTTCCTTCCTTCTTTCTTCTTTCTTTCTTTCTTTCTTTCTTTCTTTTTTCTTTCTTCTTTTTTCTTTCTTTCTTTCTTTCTCTCTCTCTCTTCCTTCCTTCCTTCTTTCTTCTTCCTTCCTTCTCTGTTCTTTCTTTCTTTTTTCTTTTCTCTTCTTTCTTTCTTTCTTTCTCTCTCTCTTTTCTTTCTTTCTCTCTTTCTTTGTTCCTGCTTCCTTCTGTCTTCTTTCTTTCTCTCTCTCTCTTTCTCTCCCTCCCTTCCTTCCTTCATTCTTTCTTTCTCTCTCTCTCTTGTTCTCTTCCTTCCTTCTTTCTTCTATCTTCTTTCTTTCTTTCTTTCTTTCTTGCTTCCTTTTTTCCTTCTTTCTTTTGTTCTTTCTTTCTTTCTTTTTTCTTTCTCTCTCTCTCTTCCTTCCTTCCTTCTTTCTTCTTCCTTCCTTCTTCTCTTTTCTTTCTTTCTTTCGTTCTTTCTCTCTCTTCCTTCTTTCTACTTTCTTTTCTTTCTTTCTTTCTTTCTTTCTTTCTTTCTTTCTTTCTTTCTTTCTTTCTTTCTTTCTTTCCTTTCTTCCTCCCTCTCTTCCTCCCTTTATCTATTTCTGTCCTTCTTTCTTTCTTTCTTTCTTTGTTTCCTTTTCTTCTTTCTTCCTCCCTTCCTCTCTCCCTTCTTCCTCCCTCCCTCCCTTCCTTCCTTCCTTCCTTCCTTTCTTCTATCTTCTTTCTTTCTTTCTTCCTTCCTTCCTTTTTTCCTTCTTTCTTTCTTTCTTTTGTTCTTTCTTTCTTTCTTTCTTTTTTCTTTCTCTCTCTCTTCTTCCTTCCTTCTTTCTTCTTCCTTCCTTCCTTCCTTCTCTTTTCTTTCTTTCTTTCTTTCTTTCTCTCTCTTCCTTCCTTACTTCCTTCTTTCTTTCTTTCTTTCTTCCTTCCTTTTTTTCTTCTTTCTTTCTTTCTTTTGTTCTTTCTTTCTTTCTTTTTTCTTTCTCTCTCTTCCTTCCTTCCTTCTTTCTTCTTCCTTCCTTCCTTCTCTTTTTTTCTTTCTTTCTTTCTTTCTCTCCTTTCCTTCCTTCCTTCCTTCTTTCTTTCTTTCTTTCTTCTTTCTTTCTTTCTTTCTTTCTTTCTTTTTCTTTCTTTCTTTCTTCCTTCCTCCCTCTCTTCCTCCCTTTATCTATTCCTGTCCTTCTTTCTTTGCTTTCTTTCTTTGTTTCTTTTTCTTCTTTCTTCCTCCCTTCCTCCCTCCCTTCTTTCCTCCCTCCCTCCCTCCCTCCCTTCTTTCCTTCCTTCCTTCCTTCCTTCCTTCCTTCCTTCCTTCTTTTTTTCCTTTCTCCTTTCTCCTCTTTCTCCTTTGTTATGGTCTTATAATTTTAAGTCAAAGAAATATGTCTCAAATTCATTTGAAAGGTTTTTATTACAAGTAGTTCCATCATCTCAAATAACATTTTTCTGTGACAGAAACATTTTGTACTGTTATTAACTATTTTGAAGATGTGTGGTTTTCAGCAGTTCTATGCTGCAGTTTCTTGGTGACTTCTAGAAATCATTTTCACATTGCTCTCTTATTCTTTAGATTACTTTTCATTTATATCAAGTGACTGCTTTGCTTTCTTCAGAGCAATCTATATGCAGTGTCAATCTCCATCATCTCCATTCTGAAGCATTTCTTTCTTTTTTTTTCTGTGTTTGTTTTTGTCTTTTTTTTTTAGTAAATTTATTTATTTTTAATACACATTATTTTATGAATCATGTTGAAAGATTAAAATCAGAACAAAAGAGAAAAAACACAAAATTAAAAAAAAAACACACACACACACAGAAAAACAAAGTGATCATAGCATGCATTGATTTACATTCAATCTCTATACTTGTTTTTCTGTATGCAGATGACATTTTCTGCCCAAAATCTATCAGGAATGCTTTGGATAACTGAAACATGAGCAGAGGAAGTGTTTCATAGATGATCATAATATATTCTTGCTATTATTATGTACAATGTATTCCTGGTTCTGTTTGTTTTTCTAGCAAAAAATACATTTAATGTAAATCTTTCCATGCCTTTCTAAAATCAGCTTGTTCATAATTTTTTATAGAAGAATAATACTTCATTATATTTATATACCCCAACTTGTTCAGTCATTCTCTAACTGATAGACATTTATTGATTTTCCAGTTCTCTGGCACCATGAAAAGAGGTGCTACAATTTTGCACATGTGGGTCTTTTTCTGTTCTTTATGATTACCTTGGGATACACACCTAATAATGACATTCTTGGATCAAATGGCATGCACATTTTCATAGTCCTTTAGGCATAGTTCCAAATTGTTCTTCAGAATGGTAGAATTATTTCACCCTTCCACCAATAATAGCGAAGTGTCCCAGTTTTCCTACATCCTCTCCAATATTTATCATCCATCCAAGCCAATCTGAGAGTTTGAGGTGGTATCTCAAGGTTTTCTTAATTTGCATTTCTCTAATCTATAGTGATTTAAAGCTTTTTTATTTTTATTATTTATTATTATTATTTATGTGTTATATTTATTATGATTATTATTATTTATCATGTAATGATAGTTACCTTTAATTTTGTTATATGAAAAATGTCTGTTCAGAGCCGTTGACCATTTATCAATTGAGGAATGACTTGCAGTCTTATAAATTTGATAGTTTTTAAAATATATTTTAGAAATGAGACATTTAACAGAAACACTGGCTTTAAAGATTTTTTTCCCATATTTGTAATTCCCTTTTAAACTTGTTTCTTTTGGTTTTGTTTGTGCAAAAACTTCTTAATTTAATGTAATCAAAGTTGTCCATTTTATCTTTCATAATGTTCTCTAGCCCTTCTTTGGTCACAAATTCCTCCATTCTCCAAAGATCTAATAGGTAAATTATCCCTTACTCTTCTAATTTGTTTATGGTATCATCCTTTATGTCCAAATCATGTACGCATTTTGACCTTATTTTGGTATGGGGTATGAAATGTAGGTCTTTGGTACGCTTCTGGAACACTACTTCCCAGTTTTCCCAGCAAATTTTGTCAAAAAATGAGTTCTTCCAGAAGCTGGAATGTGGGTATTTATCAAATACTAGATTGATTATTGTGTCATGTGTAGCTAGACAGAGATGCAGAGAGAAGAGACAGAGACACTGATCTACAATTCTATTTCTTAGCCAGCATCAAATGGTTTTGATGAATATTGCTTTACAATATAGCTTTAGGTTTGGTACATAAAAGCCATCTTTTTTTTTTTCATTAATTCCCTTGATATTCTTGACCATTTGTTCTGTCGGATGAATTTTGTATTTTTTTCTAATTCGATAAAATAATTTTGTCATATCAGTTTGATTGGTATGACACTGAAAATGTAGTTCAATATAGGAAGAATTATCATTTTTTATATTACCTCAGTGTACCCATGAGCAACTGATATTTTTTCCAATTATTTATATGTGATTTTATTTGTGTGTTTTGTAATTGTGTTCATATCATTTTTAGTTTTGTCTTGGCGGATTGAAACCTGAGTATTTTATTTCATCTACAATAATTGTAAATGAAATTTTGCTTTCTTTCTCTTGGTGATGGGCTTTGTCAGTAATATATAGAAATTCTGATGATTTGCATGGGTTTATTTTATATCCTGTAACTTTGCTAAAGCTATTAATTGTTTCCAGTGGATATGTGGATGAATTTCTAAGATTATCTAAGTATATTATCATATCATCTTCAAAGAGTAATAGTTTTATTTCCTTGTTGCCTATTCTAATTCATTTAATTTATTTTTCTTTTCTTATTGCTAAAGGTAACATTACTCATACAATGTTGAATAATAGTGGTAATAATGGGCATCCTTGTTCCATCTTTTATCTTATTGGGAAAGTAGACAGCTTCTCTCCATTACAAATAATTCTTACTATTGATTTTAGATAGACACTATTTATTATTGTAAGGAAAATTCCTTTTATGGCAATGCTCTTTAGTGTTTTTAATTGGAATAGGTGCTGTGTTCCATCCAAAGCTTTTTAATGCATATATTAAGATTATCACATTATTTCTGTTGTTTTTGTTATAGATGTGGTCAATTATGGTAATAGTTTTTCTGATATTGAACCAGCCCTGCATTCCTAACATAAATCCCACTTGGTCATAGTTTATTATCCTGTTGATAGATTATTGCAATCTCTTTGCTTATATTTGATTAAAAATTTTTGCATCAACATTCATGAGGGAGATTGTTCTATTAATTTCTTTTTTTCTCTTTTGGTTCTTTCTGCTTTAGGTACCAATATCATATTTATGTCATAGAAGCAATTTGGCAATACTACTTTTTTTACCTATTTTTTCAAATAGTTTGTGTAGTGTTGAATTAATTGTTCTTTAAATGTTTTGTAGAATTCTTCTGACCCTGAAGATTTTTTCCTAGTGAGTACAGTTACAACTTGTTAAATATTTTTCTTAAATGGAACTACATTAAAAAAAATTTCTCTTTGTTAATCTGGTCAATATATATTTTTGTAAATATTCATCCATTTCAATTGAATTATCATACTTGCTACTGTACAGTTTTGCAAAATAGCTCCTAAATGTTGCTTTAATGTCTTAAACATTGGTGGTAAATTCACCCTTTTCATTTTTGATGCTGATGATTTTTTTTCTTTTCATTAATCAAATTAAGCAAATGTTTATCTATTTTGTTTTGTATCTATTTTGTTAATATAAGATCAACTCTTTGTTTTAATTATTATTTCAGTTTTTTTTATTTTCAATTTTATTAATCTCTCCTTTGAGTTTCAGAATTTCTAATTTGTTATTTTTGGTTTTTGATTTGTTCTTTTTTTAGCTTTTTAAAATCTCTACCTGATTCATTGGTCTCCCCTTTCTCTATTTTATTCATGTAACTATTTAGGGGTATACAATTTCCCTTAAGAACTACTTTGGCTGCATCCCATAGGTTTTGCTATATTGTGTCATTATTGTCTTTCTTTTGAATGCAATTATGGATTTTTCAGTTATTTGTTGTTTGAATCTTGGCTCTCTACCACTTGGTGCATACTACTACTTCATTGTTTATGGTACCCTTTGTTAAAATGCACTTTGCTTCTTTATCTCTTTTAATAAGATCAATTTTTACTTGTGTTTTTTTTTCCTGCCATGAGAATTGCTACCTTCCTTTTTTTGCTTCAACTGAAGCATAATAAATTCTATTCTAGTCTTTTATCTTTTCTCCATTGTGTCTCTCTGTGTCATATGTGTTTCTTATAAACAACTAATTGTAGGATTCTGTTTTTTAATCCACTCTGCCATTTGCTTCTGTTTTATGAAAGAGTTCAACCCTTTCACATTCACAGTTATGATTACCAATTCTAATTTCCCTCCATTGTATTTTTTTCCCTGTATATTCTTTTGTTCTCGCTTTCATCCTCTCTTTAGTAGGCTTTTTTTTTTCCACCCACCCAACCCTCTACCTTATCTCCTATCACCCCTCCCCCTTCTCTTCTATCCTGGCCTTCTCTTTTCTTTCCTCTGTTTTCTCCTACTTCTTATAGGGTTAAATAAAATTTTAAACTCAACTGAGTGATTAACTGTTTCCATCCTTCAGACAAAACTCTGAGATCAAGCTTCAGACAATGCACATTCTCCTCCCTTCTTTTCTTGGATAATAATAGGCCTTTTTTACCTTTTCATGTGAACTAATTTTCCTTTTTTTTTTTTCCTTTTTAAAGTACAGATGTTTTCCCATTCCTTAATGTCTTTTTCTTTGGTGTCACATCATGTCAGACTCCATTCAGAACCACATCCTCAGTCCATGTGATGCCCCTCTCTATCTTCCCTAGTGACAGATATAATTCTCAAGTACAGATTTTATTTTTCCATCTTGGGATGTAAACACTTTAACCTTTAAATTATATATATATATCTATTTCTCCTGTTTATCTTTCTATGCTTCTCTTGAGTTCTGTGTTTGTAGACTTAATTTTCTGTTTAATTCTCTTTTTAAGTAGAAAAGAAGAAAAGTCTCTTTATCTATCTCATCCCCTGAAAAATGATGCTGAGTTTTGCTGAATAGTTTGCCTTCTGAATCCAGGCCCTCTGATCCTTTATTTTAGAAGCTGCTAGGTCCTGGGTAATCCTGACTTTTGTACCTAGATATTGAATTGTTTTTGTCTAGCAGCTTGCAGTATTTTTTCCTTGAGGCTGTAGTTCTGAAGTTTTGCAACAATGTTCCTTGGGATTTTCCTTGTGTTATCTCTTTCCAAAGATGATGAATGATTTTTCCCCCAAGATTATTTCTCCCTTTCTTTCTAGAATATCAGGGTAGTTTTCTTTAATGGTCTCTTGAAAAATGCTATCCAGGTCTTTTTTTTTTTTCCATGGCCTTTAGGAAGGCCTATCATTTTTAAAATGTTCTCCTCTGGATCTATTTTCCAGATCAGTTGTTTTTCCCATGAGATATTTCACATTTTCTTCCAATTTTTTGTCATTATTTTTAGTTTTTAGTTTGTTTAAGTGATTCTTGCTTTCTTACAATGTCATTAGCTTCCATTTGCCTTAGTCTAGTTTTTAATGTCTGATTTTCTTCAGTTAGCTTTTGTATCTCTTTTAACATTTGGTTAATTCTACCTTTTTTTGGAATTGTTTTATTCATACACTTTTTCATTTCTTTTCCAAACTGTTGACTCCATCATACTTTCCTCTCATCTTTTCTCATGTTTTTTTTTTTTTTTTTTTTTTTTTTTTTTTAACCTCTCTTATTTATCTTTTAAAATATTTTATGAACATTTCCAAGAAGCCTCTTTGGGCTTGAGACCAATTTATATAACTCTTTTTTTATTTCTTCTGTGAATATTTTGTCCTCATCTGAGTTTGTCTTGGTCGGTCCTGTAGCCATAATAGGTTTCTATGGTCAAGGTTCTTTTTAGTTTCTTGCTTGTTTTCTTATCTTTGCTTTTGGTATTTCCTCTTTTAAATTTTTATTTATTTAATTATGTATTTATGTGTGTATTCATCTATTTAACTTTTATGGAAAAACTTTGTTCCTGTGGTAAAATGAATGCTGTCCCAAGCTTCCTGTATAACTGTAAGCATTGGCTTGAGAACAGGAACTCCTTGTGTAGCCCTACTTTGTTCATGAAATATCCTGGTTTCCCACAGTTTGCCTTCTGACCTGGGACTGAAAACTGCACCACTGATTTGCTCCTCTATTGAGCTATATCTGAGCATCTTAGTTGACAATTTGCTATGGTTAAGAACCTCTCACTGACTTTCTCAGAGTCTATCTGAGCTGGCCACACTTTTCACTCCAGTGGGACTGACTTTTCTTGAAATTTTGCTAGTCTGAGGACTGGCGAGACTTACATGAACTGATGCTAAGTGAAATGAGCAGAACCAGGAGACCATTATATACCTCAACAACGATACTGTTTGAGGATGTATTCTGATGGAAGTAGATCTCTTCGATAAAGAGAACTAATTCAGTTTCAATTGATCAAGAATGGACAGAAGCAGCTTCACACAAAGAAAGAACACTGGGAAATGAATATAAAATGCTTGCATTTTTGTTTTTCTTCCCGGGTTATTTATACCTTCTGAATCTAATTCTCCCTGTGCAACAAGAAAACTGTTCGGTTCTGCACACATATATTGTATCTAAGATATATTGTAACCTATTCAACATGTAAAGGACTGCTTGCCATCTGGGGGAGGGGGTGGAGGGAGGGAGGAGAAAAATTGGAACAGAAGTGAGTGCAAGGGATAATGCTGTAAAAAAATTACCCTGGCATAGGTTCTATCAATAAAAAGTTATTAAAAAAAAGAAGAAGAAGAAATTTTGCTAGTCTATCTTAAACTGGAAAGTGGTTTAAATCTGTAAGATTCTATTTAGAACCTTGTTTGCTTAGTTCCAAAACAGAAACCCTGACTAGCTGTTCATCTAGTCACATTCAGTTTTATGTAATTCTCTGTTAACACATCAAGTTATATATATAGATATATCATGGATCCATTTTAAATTTTTATTAGTCCCACCAATAGGTATACATTGTATCAAAGTATATAGGATATACAAGTTGATTAAAACAGAACACCAACCAATAATGAACTAGCAATGTAGTTAGAGAAGCAAGACATCCAATAAGTAACTTCATTTGGTTAAATGGCAATAATAGGGAACCAAGAGATCTCACAAAACATAGATTTTAAAAGTCACTAATCTCCTCTCATTGTATAGATGAAGAAACAAGATCACAAGACAAGAAAATCAATGACAAATGAATGATATAGATTTAATGCAATAGCTTCCAAAGAAAGAGAAATCACTGTAGATTAGAGTCCTCAGAGAAAAGTGAAACAAATTGCTAACTCTCTTTAGTGCTTGATGTGAGTTCTCTTCTGAGAAAGTCACAATAGTGTCAGTATGAAAAATGTAAGGTACCATGTAATCTACAAACCCCAGCAGATTTATTAATGGTTAGTTTGTGTGTAAAGATTTCAAATGATTCTTGGTATGTTGAATGCTATCTATCTTTTCAGAGCTGTCCTCCATGATTATTATTTAACTGAATATCCTATTAGAAGTGTATGGAGAGATTTATCAATAAAATACTTATGAAAAAAACTAATAATCTGCATACTGAAGGAAGTTATAGAATTCTCTAGAAATGTTGAATCTTGATTTTACTACCTTCAGCCTTCCCCAAATCCTTTTTCCTCGAGTATTCTAGTATCTGGATCTAGGGCATCTGGATCTAGGATTGCACTATCTTCCTGATATTCACTGGGTCTCTGCTGATTGATTGATTGCCTTTCTATTACTCAAATTGAGAAATATGGTCTTTAATATTTTTCAGTCCTTGGATTGAGCAATTTATATCTTTTCTTTTGACATCATGCATCTATAGCTAACACCTTCATTTTATAGATAGTAAAAACAGGTCTTCAGATTTAGTCTTCATTATTTGCTAAAGATCACATAGATATTGAATGTCGAAAGTTTCCCCCTTCCTTGAAAGTAATTTTCTTTTCACCATAACATTTTGAATTTTAGTTTACTTGAATAAATTTCCCTCTTACTTTATATTTATTTTTTATACTTGTGTCCCTCCCAAGAAAATTTGTATTCTAGATATCATTTACATGTTTAGCTATATGGAATCTCATCAGCACTATAAATTTCCCAGTATTCCTTAAGTTCTGAGCTTATCCTAATTTGGTATGATTCATAACATTGCTCTTGTTATTTTTATGCCATTTTATAGTTTATATGTCTTTAATTTAGTGACTAAATTGTTCTAATATTAATTTTCTAGTACCATATTTTCATAGGTTCTCAACAAAAAAAAGTATATGCTAGAAAAATACTTTTCCATTTAAATTTAATAAGTAAAATTGAAAAGTTCCATTTTAAAGAAACAAAGTAAAACCAATACTCATTAGTTAGAGATCATGCATAATAGCATATGTAGGCAGCATAATATAATAGAAAAAGTTTTGATATATGCAAAAATCCTAAAGTCTACCATTATCCAGACCCAAAAATCTTTAAATATTTTAATTGAAGTTTACTTATCAATAAATGCGTCACTTGGTTAACATTCCCTAGCTTCAGTTTAATTGTATATAAAATGCCGACAATAGTGATAATCATTTGTAATATTGTCATTAATCTTGTTTACTTAAGTTTTCAAGATTATGTTGGGAATCTGTATTATATCAACACATACAGATAAACACACACAAAGTATTCATTAAATCAATTATTCAGATTTTTTTTAAATAACTGTGCACAAGGGTAAAATATTCCAATTGTAGCAAGATTCCAGAAAGAAAATAGAGAATGCTTTTTGGGAAAAATTTGAAATTCTATATGTTATTCCTACTACTAATAGTATATTATAACTCACTAAATGCTTGCATCTTCATTATCCAGTAAAAAGTACATATTTTGCCATATTCTTAATAGATTTTTTAATAGATAAGGATACATGTTTTAGAGAGGTAGCAGTGTCACACAACTAGTAAGCAGAAGAACTGGCGCTTAAACTTTAGCCTATTTACTCCAATAACCAATATCATCCCTATTACAATATGTTGGATGTATATGTAAATATACATATATACATAAATTTTATTATTTGATGTTTTATATGCATATATAATATAATAACTAATCTAATTTACATTGAGAGTCTACATTCTATTCCCTGCTTATAAGTAGTAGTAAATGTCATACATGTCTTTGAATAGGAAATTTATTAAGTATTTAACTTTTAGTGAGAGTTGATAGGTAATGAAAGGAAGAATAGGAACTCCAAAGGATGGTTAAAAAAAAAAAAAACATAGTTGTCTGGGTTTTTCAAACCCTGTGTTTGATATTAAATGTTAAGATCTTGATATCCTAAGGAAATAGGGAGCACATGAAAGTAAAAAAAAAAAAGTTTATTGGGGTTGAAACCAAGATGGCGGAGAAGGCACAGGTGACTTTCCAAGCTCCTCTCATGCCCTCACGACCAATTACTAAATTCAGCCTCAAAAATAGCACTTGATTACGAAAATTCATGAAGATTAGAAGCACAATAACTTACCAGTCAAAGGTAATCTGGAAGATCGCCAGAGCAGGATTATCCTGAGGGGCAGGAACAACCCAGAGCAGGCAGGGAGAAAAGAGAGACTAGTGTAGGGAGCAGACCAGGGGCATGGGGGACATCTGTGGCTAAAAAAGTTATAGAAAATCATTATTGATCAGAGAAATGCAAATTAAGACAACTCTAAGATACCACTACACACCTGTCAGATTGGCTAAGATGACAGGAAAAAATAATGATGAATGTTGGAGGGGATGCGGGAAAACTGGGACACTGATGCATTGTTGGTGGAGTTGTGAACGAATCCAACCATTCTAGAGAGCAATCTGGAATTATGCCCCAAAAGTTATCAAATTGTGCATACCCTTTGATCCAGCAATGTTTCTATTGGGCTTATATCCCAAAGAAATACTAAAGAAGGGAAAGGGAACTGGATGTGCCAAAATGTTTGTGGCAGCCCTGTTTGTAGTGGCTAGAAACTGGATAATGAATGGATGCCCATCAATTGGAGAATGGCTGGGTAAATTGTGGTATATGAATGTTATGGAATATTATTGTTCTGTAAGAAATGACCAGCAGGATGAGTACAGAGAGGCTTGGAGAGACTTACATGAACTGATGCTAAGTGAAATGAGCAGAACCAGGAGATCATTATACACTTCGACAACAATATTGTATGAGGATGTATTCTGATGGAAGTGGATTTCTTTGACAAAGAGACCTAACTGAGTTTCAATTGATAAATGATGGACAGAAGCAGCTACACCCAAAGAAAGAACACTGGGAAACGAATGTGAACTATCTGCATTTTTGTTTTTCTTCCCGAGTTATTTTTACCTTCTGAATCCAATTCTCCTTGTGCAACAAGAGAACTGTTCAGTTCTGCAAACATATATTGTATCTAGGACATACTGCAACATATCTAACATATATAGGACTGCTTGCCATCTAGGGGAAGGGGTGGAGGGAGGGAGGGGAAAAATTGGAACAGAAATGAGTGCAAAGGATAATGTTGTAAAAAAATTATCCTGGCATGGATTCTGTCAATATAAAGTTATTATTAAATAAAATAAAACAAAATATTTTAAAAAAAGTTATAGAGACAAATCTGCCATAGGCTGACTGCTCTGCCTCGATTACAGAGCAGTAAACCAGTAGAGAAATTAAAGCCAAAGTCAGATGGTACTCTAAAAAAATGCCAGAACCTAACAAGATCTGTCAATAACCACCCAAAACCAGAAATGACTCAGCACAGATCATAACACAGACCTGAAGCCACATTCTGCAGTTCGAGGCTTTTGTGGGGGGCAGTTACAAATCTGCATGGCAGGGGAGAACAGCCAGGGGCAGCCTTTAATCTGCACAGTGAGGGGCTAGGCCTGGGGCAAGAGAACTTTCACAGTACTACTGTGCTTCCCTGGGCAGGGAAACTTCTGGTCCATGCAGGACTGTTCGCTGATCAGCCACTGATACCCACAGCCCCAAGGTGGGATTTGGACTGTGACAGTGACACTTTCACTGCTCAGCTTCTAGCCCCGGGCAGTCATTAACCCACACAGCAGGGCTCTTCTCTGGGCACTTCCACTGCTCAGCCTGAGTTAAATCTAGTGGGGAACTCTTTCCCAGAGCACTCCCATACCTTGTTGTTCTTTGTAGCCAGTTGGCAGAGGAGCTACCTGTCCATAAACCTATCCATGTTCTTCAGAGGAAGCTGGTAACCTCCTGGCCCTGAAGGCAGACCCTATTGGCTTTAAAAAATACGAGTAAAAAAATCAAAAGGACAATTGATAGCTTCTATACAGAAAATAAGCAGGTTTTCAAGCCCAAGGAGACTAACAGCAGACAGTCTCCAGACCATTGTTGGTCCCCACCACAAAAGGCTCTACTAGAAGAGAAATTTTAAAATCTTAAAAAAGAACTAAAAGAAAAAATGGGGAAAGGAAAGAGAAGCTATGCAAGAGAGCAACAACTTCCTGAAATGTGAATTGGAAAAGATAAAAAACTCCCAAGAAGTGCAGGGAAACTGAATTTTGAATTGGAAAAGGGAAAGAATTCCCAAGAAAGTAGAATTTGTGAATTTGAAAAAGAAAATAAGTCACTAAAAACAATGAAATGGAAAAAAATTCCACAGAGCAAAACAACTCATTTAAAAACTCACTTGAACATATACAAAAAGAAGTAAAAAAAGTTAATGAAGAAAATAACTAATTAAAAATCAGAACTGAACAAATAGAAAAAACTCATTGAGACATCAAGAATCAGTTAAGCAAAACCAAAAAAAATGAAAAATTAGAAAAAAAAAATCAAATATCTACTTGGAAAAACAACCGACCTGGAAAATAGATCTAGGAGAGATAATTTGAGAGTTATTGGTCTTCCCAAAAATTATGATGAAAAAATGATCCTAGATACTATTTTACAGGAAATCATCAAAGAGAACTGCCCAGATATAACAGAACCAAAAGGTAAAATAGGTGTTGAAAGAATTCATCGAACACCTTCTGAAAAAGACCCTAAAATATAAACTCCAAGGAATATTGTAGCCAAACTTCAGAATTATCAGACTTAGGAAAAAATATTACAAGCAGTCAGGAAAAAAATCAATTCAAATATCGAGGTGCCATAATAAAGGTCACTCGAGATCTGGCTGCCTAAACATTAAAAGATTGAAGGGCCTGGAATCTGATATTCTGAAAGGCAAAAGAACTTGGAATGCAACCAAGAATAAATGCTCAGCAAAGCTGAGCATTTTCTTCTATGGAAAAAGATGGACACTTAATGAAACAGAGGAATTCCAGTTGTTTCTAAGGAAAAAAAAACAGATCTAAACAAAAAATTTGATCTCCAACCATAGGATCCAAGAAAAGCAAAAAAACACAAAAGGAAGTCTTGAGAATTGTATTTCTGTTGTGGATATACATGAAGAACACATGTATAATTTGATTTTACTGATTTTACTGACATAAAAAGACAAGTAGAAATGGAAAGGGGATAATGTCAGAAAAAGGGAAAAGGGGAGAAAAAAAGAGGGAAACTACATCCCACTATGAGGCAAAAGAAACCTATCATATCTGAGGGAACTTAGAGAGGGGAACGAACATTGTGTGAATTGTACTCTCATCAGAGCTGGCAAAAAAAGAAAATAATTGACATTTGTTTTACAGAGAAACATCTCTCACCACATTAAAAAATGGGAGAGGAAAAGGGAAAAGGAAAAAGAGTAATAAGGGAAGGATACAAGAAAGAGGAAGGGATTCAAAGGGAAGAGGGAGGGATCCTAAAAAGGGAGAGCTGCATGATGCAAGTGGGGCCCATAAGTTTAATACTAGGGAAGGGAGTAAGTAGGGGGCAAGAAAAAGAAAATAATAATCTGGGGATATTAAGATGGCAGGAAATACAGAATTTTAACCATAAATGTGAATGGGATGAACTCTCCCATAAAATGAAGGCAGATAGCAGACTGGATGAAAAGTCAGAACCCTACAATCTGTTGTTTACAGGAAATACATTTAAAGCAGGAAGATACATACAGAGTAAAGGTAAAAGGCTGGAGCAGAATCTATTATGCTTCAGGTGAAGTCAAAAAAGCAGGTGTAGACAACATTATCGCAGATCAAGCAAAAACAAAAATTGATCTAATTTAAAGAGATAAGGAAGGAAACTATATCTTGCTAAAGGGTACTATAGACAATGAAGCAATATCAACATGAAACCTATATGCACCAAATGGTATAGCATCTAACTTCATAAAGGAGAAGTTAAGAGAGTTGCAAGAAGAAATAGACAGCAAAACTATAATGGTGGGAGATCTCAACCTTGCACTCTCAGAATTAGATAAATCAAAGCACGACACAAATAAGAAAGAAATTAAAGAGCTAAATAGAATGTTAGAAAAATTAGATATGATAGATCTTTGGAGAAAACTGAATGGTGACACAAAGGAGTATATTTTCTTCTCAGCAGTTCATGGAACTTACACAAAAATTGACCATATATTAGAACATAAAAACCTCAAAATTAAATGCAGGAAGGCAGAAATAGTAAATGATTTCCTTTCAGATCACGATGCAATAAAAAACTACATTCAACAAAAAGTTAAGGGTAAATAACCCAAAAAGTGACTGGAAACTAAATAATCTCATCTTAAAGAATGATTGGGTGAAACAGCAAATTATAGACACAGTTATTAATTTCACTCAAGATAATGACAATGGTGAGACATCATACCAAAATTTATGGGATGCAGCCAAAGTGGTAATAAGGGGAAATTGTATATCTTTAGAGGCTTACTTGAATAAAATAGAGAAAGAGAAGATCAATGAATTGGGCTTGCAGCATAAAAAGCTAGAAAAAGACCAAATTAAAAACCCCCAATCAATACTAAACTTGAAATTCTAAAATTAAAAGGAGAAATTAATCATATTGAAAGTAAAAAAAAAAAAAACTGTTGAATTGATAAATAAAACTAAGAGTTGGTTTTATAAAAAACAAAACAATACAATAGATAAACCTTTGGTAAATCTGATTGGAAAAAAAAACAAGAGGAAAATCAAATAGTCTTAAAAATGAAAAGAGGGAACTTTCCACAATGAAGAAGAAATCAGAGCAATAATTAGGAGTAACTTTGCGCAACTTTATAGCAATAAATTCAATAACTTAAATGAAATGCATGAGTACCTCCAAAAATATAGGCTTCCCAGATTAACGGAAGAGGAAGCAAATTGCATAAACAGTCCCATTTCAGAAAAAGAAATACAACAAGCTATTAATCAACTCCCTAAGAAAAAATCGCCAGGACCAGATGGATTTACATGTTAATTCTACCAAACATTTAAAGAACAATTAGCCCCAATGCTATATAAACTATTTGAAAAAATAGGGGATGAAAGAGTTCTACCAAATTCCTTTTGTGACACAGACATGGCACTGATACTTAAACCAGGTAGGTTGAAATCAGAGAAAGAAAATTATAGGCCAATTACCCTAATGCATATTGATGCTAAAATCTTAAGCAAGATATTAGCAAAAAGACTACAGAAAATCATCCCCAAGATAATACAACATGATCAAGTAGGATTTATAACAGGAATGCAGGGCTGATTCAATATTAGTAAAACTATTACTATAATTGACAATATTAATAACCAAATTAACAAAAATCATATGATCATCTCAATAGATGCAGAAGAAGCATTTGAAAAATCCAACATCCATTCATATTAAAAAAGACTTGAGAGTATAAGAAGAAATGTTCTTTTACTTAAAATAATCAGTAGTATCTATGTAAAACCATCAGTAAGGATCATATGTAATGGGAACAAACTACAGCTAATTTCCAATAACATCAGAAGTCAAACAAGGTTGCCCATGATTATCATTACTATTCAATATTGTATCAGAAATGCTAGCTTTGGCAATAAAAGCTGAGAAATCAATTAAAGGAATTAGAGTAGGAAATGAGGAAAGCAAATTATCACTCTGCTGACGATATGATGGTATACTTAGAGAACCACAAAGATTCTACTAAAAAGTTATTAGAAATAATCCATACCTGTAGCAAAGTTGCAGGATACAAAATAAACCCACATAAGTCATCAGCATTGTTATATATCACTAACAAAATCCAACAGTTAGAGTTACAAAGAGAAATCCCATTTAAAGTAACTACCGATAATATAAAATATTTAGGAATCTATCTGCCAAGGGAAAATCAGAAACTATATGAGTAAAACTACAAAACTATTTTCACACAAATAAAGTCAGATGTAACCAATTGTAAAAATATTAAGTGCTCTTGGATTGTTTGAGCAAATATAATAAAGATGACAATATTATCTAAACTAATCTATTTATTTAGTGCAATACCAATCAGACTCCCCCAAAAAACATTTTAATGATCTAGAAAAAATAACAAAGTTCACATGCAAAAACAAAAGATCAAGAATTTCAAGGGAATTACAAAGGAATTTCAAGGGAAAAAAAATCAAATGAAGGTGGCCTAGCTGTACCAGATCTAAAATTATATTATAAAGCAGCAGTTACTAAAACCATCTGGTACTGGCTAAGAAATAGACTAGTTGATCAATGGAATAGGTTAGGTTCAAAGGACAAAACAGCCAATAACTTTAATAATCTAGTGTTTGACAAACACAAAGATCCCAGCTTTTGCGATAAAAAACCTACTGTTTGACAAAAATTGCTGGGAAAATTGGAAATTAGTATGGTAGAAACTAGGCATTGATCCACACTTAACACCCTACACCAAGATAAGGTCAAAATGGGTTCATGATTTAGGCATAAAGAATGAGATTATAAATAAATTAAAGGAACAAAGGATAGTTTACCTCTCAGACCTGTGGAAGAGGAAGGAATTTATGACCAAAGTAGAACTTGAGATCATTATTGGTCGCAAAATAAAAAAAAAAAAGATTATATCAAATTGAAAAGTTTTTGTACAAGCAAAACTAATGCAGACAAGATTAGAAGAGAAGCAATAAACTGGGCAAACATTTTTACAGTCAAACATTCTGATAAAGGCCTCATTTCCCCCCCCCAAAAAAAAATAGAGAATTGACTCTAATTTATAAGAAATCAAGCCATTCTCCAATGGTCAAAGGATATGAACAGACAATTCTCAGACAAAGAAATTGAACCTATTTCTAGCCATATGAAAAAGATGCTCCAAGTAATTTTTTAAAATAACTTTTTATTGATAGAACTCATGCCAGGGTAATTTTTTACAACATTATCCCTTGCATTCACTTCTATTCCGATTTTTCCCCTCCCTCCCTCCACCCCCTCCCCCAGATGGCAAGCAATCCTTTACATGTTGAATAAGTTACAGTATATCCTGGATACAATATACATGTGCAGAACTGAACAGTTTTCTTGTTGCACAGGGAGAATTGAATTCAGAAGGTATAAATAATCCGGGAAGAAAAACAAGAATGCAAGCAGTTTATATTCATCTCCCAGTGTTCTTTCTTTGGGTGTAGCTGCTTCTGTCCATCTTTGATCAATTGAAACTGAATTAGCTCTCTTTATCAAAGAGATCCACTTCCATCAGAATACATCCTCAACAGTATCATTGTTGAGGTATATAATGATCTCCTGGTTCTGCTCATTTCACTTAGCATCAGTTCATGTAAGTCTCGCCAGTCCTCTCTGTATTCATCCTGCTGGTCATTCCTTACAGAACAATAATATTCCATAACGTTCATATACCACAATTTACTCAACCATTCTCCAATTGATGGGTATCCATTCATTTTCCAGCTTCTAGCCACTACAAACAGGGCTGCCACAAACATTTTGGCACATCCAGGTCCCTTTCCCTTCTTTAATATCTCTTTGGGGTATAAGCCCAGTAGAAACACTGCTGGATCAAAGGGTATGCACAGTTTGGTAACTTTTTGAGCATAGTTCCAAATTGCTCTCCAGAATGGCTGGATGTGTTCACAGTTCCACCAACAATGTATCATTGTCCCTGTTTTCCCACATCCCCTCCAACATTCCACATTATCTTTCCCTGTCACTCTAGCCAATCTGACAGGTATGTAGTGGTATCTCAGAGTTGTCTTAATTTGCATTACTCTGATTAGTAATGATTTGGAGCATATTTTCATATGTCTATAAATAGTTTCAATTTCTTCGTCTGAGAATTGTCTGTTCATATCCTTTGACCATTTATCAATTGGAGAATGGTTTGATTTCTTATAAATTAGAGTCAATTCTCTATATATTTTGGAAATGAGGCCTTTATAAGAACCTTTGATTGTAAAAATGTTTTCCCAGTTTATTGTTTCCCTTCTAATCTTGTCTGCATTTGTTTTGTTTGTACAAAAACTTTTCAATTTGATATAATAAAAATTTTCTATTTTGTGGTCAATAGTGATTTCTAGTTCTTCTTTGGTCATAAATTCCTCCCTCTTCCACAGGTCTGAGAGGTAAACTATCCTATGCTCTTCCAATTTATTTATAATCTCATTCTTTATGCCAAGGTCATGAACGCATTTTGACCTTATCTTGGTGTATGGTGTTAAGTGTGGGTCAATGCCTAGTTTCTGCCATACTAATTTCCAATTTTCCCAGCAATTTTTGTCAAATAATGCATTCTTATCCCAGAAACTGGTGTCTTTGGGTTTGTCAAACACTATATTATTAAAGTTATTGGCTATTTTGTCCTTTGAACCTAACCTATTCCATTGATCAACTAGTCTATTTCTTAGCCAATACCAGATGGTTTTAGTAACTGCTGCTTTATAATATAATTTTAGATCTGGTACAGCTAGACCACCTTCATTTGATTTTTTTTTCATTAATTCCCTTGAAATTCTTGACCTTTTGTTTTTCCATATGAACTTTGTTGTTATTTTTTCTAATTCATCAAAGTAGTTTTTTGGGAGTCTGATTGGTATAGCACTAAATAAGTAGATTAATTTAGGTAGTATTAGTATTGTCATTTTTATTATATTTGCTCGCCCAATCCAAGAGCATTTAATGTTTTTCCAGTTGGTTAGATCAGACTTAATTTGTGTGGAAAGTGTTTTGTAGTTTTGCTCATAAAGTTTCTGATTTTTCCTTGGCAGATAGATTTCTAAATATTTTATATAATCAGTAGTTACTTTAAATGGAATTTCTTTTTGTAACTCTAACTGTTGGGTTTTGTTAGTGATATATAAGAATGCTGATGACTTATGTGGGTTTATTTTATATCCTGCAACTTTGCTGAAGGTGTAGATTGTTTCTAATATCTGGGGTTCTCTAAGTATAACATCATATCATCAGCAAAGAGTGATAATTTGGTTTCCTCATTGCCTATTTTTATTCCTTTAATCCCTTTCTCAACTCTTATTGCCAAAGTTAGCATTTCTAATACAATATTAAATAGTAACTGTGATAGTGGGCAACCTTGTTTCATTCCTGATCTTATTGGGAATGGTTGTAGTTTGTCCCTGTTACATATGATGCTTACTGTTGGTTTTAAATAAATGCTACTGATTATTTTAAGGAAAAGTCCATTTATTCCTATACTCTCAAAAGTTTTTAATAAGAATGGATGGTGGATTTTATCAAATGCTTTTTCTGCATCTATTGAGATGATCATATGGTTTTTGTTAATTTGATTATTAATATGGCCAATTATACTGATAGTTTTCCTAATGTTGAACCAACCCTGCATTCCTGGTATATATCCTACTTGATCGTGGTGTATTATCCTGGGGATGATTTTCTGTAGTCTTTTTGCTAATATCTCATTTAAGGTTTTAGCATCAATATGCATTAAGGAGATAGGTCTATAATTTTCTTTCTCTGTTTTCAACCTACCTGGTTTAGGTATCAGTACCATGTCTGTGTCATAAAAGGAATTTGGTAGGACTCCTTCATTCCCTATTTTTTCAAATAGTTTATAAAGCATTGGGGCTAATTGTTCTTTGAATGTTTGGTAGAATTCATATGTAAATCCATCTGGTACCGGGGATTGTTTTTTTTTTTTTAGGGAGTTGATTAATAGCTTGTTCCATTTCTTTTTCTGAAATGGGACTATTTAAGCAATTTACTTCCTTCTCTGATAACCTGGGAAGCCTATATTTTTGGAAGTAGTCATCCATTTCACTTAGGTTATCAAATTTATTGGCATAAAGTTGGGCAAAGTAACCCCTTATTATTTCTTTAATTTCCTCTTCATCAGTAGAAAGTTCTCCTTTTTCATTTTTAAGACTGCTAATTTGATTGCCCTCTCTCCTTTTTCTAATCAGATTTACCAAAGGTTTATCAATTTTATTGTTTTTTTCATAAAACCAACTCTTAGTTTTGTTTATTAGTTCAATAGTATTTTTACTTTCTATATTATTAATTTCTCCTTTTAATTTTAGAATTTCACATTTAGTAATTGATTGGGGATTTTTAATTTGGTCTTTTTATAACTTTTTAAGTTGCAGGCCCAATTCATTGATCTTCTCTTTTTCTATTTTATTCAAGTAAGCCTCTAAGGATATAAAATTCCCCCTTATTACTGCTTTGGCTGCATCCCATAAATTTTGATATGATGTCTCACCATTGTCATTATCTTGAGTGAAATTATTTCTATAATTTGCTGTTTCACCCAATCATTTTTTAAGATGAGATTATTCAGTTTCCAATTACTTTTTGGTCTATTTACACCTAACTTTTTGTTGAATGTAGTTTTTATTGCATTGTGATCTGAAAAGAAAGTATTTACTATTTCTGTCTTTCTGCATTTAATTTTGAGGTCTTTATGTCCTAATATATGGTCAATTTTTGTGTAGGTTCCATGAACTGCTGAGAAGAAAGTATACTCCTTTCTGTCACCATTCAGTTTTCTCCAGAGATCTATCATACCTAATTTTTCTAATATTCTATTTACCTCTTTAATTTCTTTCTTATTTGTTTTGTGATTTGATTTATCTAAATCTGAGAGTGCAAGGTTAAGATCTCCCACTATTATAGTTTTGCTGTCTATTTCTTCTCAAAACTCTCTTAACTTCTCTTTAAGGAAGTTAGATGCTCTACCACTTGGTGCATATATGTTTAATACTGTTATTGCTTCATTGTCTATAATACCCTTAAGCAAGATATAGTTTCCTTACTTATCTCTTTTAATTAGATAAATCTTTGCTTTTGCTTGATCTGAGGAATGGATGGCTACCCCTGCTTTTTTGACTTCACCTGAAGCATAATAGATTCTGCTCCAGCCTTTTACCTTTACTCTGTATGTATCTCCCTGTTTTAAATGTGTTTCCTGTAAACAACAGATTGTAGGGTTCTGACTTTTGATCCAGTCTGCTATCTGCCTCCTCTTTATGGGAGAGTTCATCCCATTCATATTTACGGTTAAAATAACCAATTCTGTATTTCCTGCCATCCTAATATCCCCAGATTATACTTTTCTTTTTCTTGCCCTCCTTCCCTTCATCTCTAATATTAAACTTATTGGTCTCACTAATGTCACGCAGCTCTCCCTCTTTAGTATCCTACCCTCCTCCCTTTGAATCCCTTCCCCTTTTTTGTACCCTTCCCTTATTACTCTTTTTCTTTCTCCCTTTTCCTCTCCCACTTTTTAATGAAGTGAGAGAAGAATCTCTGTAAAACAAAATGTAAATTGATTCCTCTTTGAGCCAACTCTGATGAGAGTAGGATTCACACAATGTTCCTCCCCTTCTCAAAGTTCCCTCATATATGATAGGTTTCCTTTGCCTCACTGTCACATGTAGTTTCCCTCTTTTTATCTCCCTGCTTCCCTTTTTCTGACATTATCCCCTTTGCATTTCTACTTCTCTTTTTTATGTTTTATCGGTAAAATCAAATTATACATACGGTTTTTATGTAGATCCACAACAGAAATACAGTTCTCAAGAGTTTCTTTTAGCTTTTTCTACTTCTCTTGATTCCTGTTGTTGGAGATCAAATTTTTTGTTGAAGTCTAGTTTTTTCCTTAGAAACAGATGGAATTCCTCTATTTCATTAAATGTCATCTTCTTCTGTGGAAAAAAATACTCAGCTTAGCTGGGTAGTTTATTCTTGGCTGCATTCCAAGTTCTTTTGCCTTTCAGAATATCGGATTCCAGGCCCTTCGGTCCTTTAATGTTGAGGCAGCCAGATCTTGTGTGACCCTTATTGTGGCATCTCTGTATTTGAACTGTTTTTTTCCTGCCTGCTTGTAAAATTTTTTCTTTAGTCTGAAAATTCTGAAGTTTGGCCACAATATTCCTCGGAGTCTTTATTTTAGGGTCTTTTTCAGAAGGTGTTCGATTAATTCTTTCAACACCTATTTTCCCTTCTGGTTCTATTACTTCTGGGCAGTTCTCTTTGATGATTTCCTGTAAAATAGTATCTAGGCTCTTTGTTTCATCATAATTTTCTGGTAGTCCGATGATCCTCAGGTTATTTCTCCTAGATCTATTTTCCAGGTCTGTTGTTTGTCCAAGTAAATATTTGACATTTTTTTTCCAATCTTTCATTTTTTTTTGGTTTTGCTTGACTGATTCTTGATATCTCAATGAATCAGTCATTTCTATTTGTTCAGTTCTGATTTTTAGTGAGTTATTTTCATTAGCTTTTTTTACTTCTTTTTGTATATGTCCAATTGAGTTGTTTTGCTCTATGGAATTTTTTTCCATTTCACTAATTTTTTTTTTTTTTTTTAGTGAGTTATTTTCTTTTTCCAATTTGCAAACTCTGTTTCTCTGCACTTCTTGGGACTTTTTTACCTTTTCCAATTCACATTTCAGGAAGTTGTTTTCTTTTTCCACTTTATCAAATTTTTCTTTTAGTGAGTTATATGCCTTTCCCCATTTCTCTTCTAGCTCTCTTTTAAGGTTTTTAATAGTCTCTTCTAGGAGAGCCTTTTGTATTGGAGACCCACAATCGTCTGGAGACTGTCTGCTATTAGTCTCTTCAGGGTTGAAAAGCTGTTTTCTTTCTGTGTAGAAACTATCAATCGTTCTTTTGATTTTTTTACTCATTTTGTTAAAGCCTGTAAGGTCCGCCTTCAGAGCCAGGAGGTTACCAGCTTCTTCTGCAGAGCAGTGAAAGGTATATGGACAGGTAGCTGTCCTGCCAACCAGCTACAAAAAGCAGCGGGTTACTGGAGTGCTCTGGGAAAGAGTTCCCCACCCGAAAGTAACTCAGGCCTGCAGGGCCAGGCTGGGAAAGTGCCTTGCAAAGAACCCAGGCTGTGTGAGACAACGACTGCCCAGGGGGTAGACACTGAGCAGTAAGAGTTTACTTCCCAAGCCAAATCCTGCCCTGGGGCTGTGGGTGTTAACAGTTGAGCAGTGAATGGATTTGCAGGGACTGGAATTGTCTGCCTGAGAAGAGTAGTCAGCTGGGGAGGTTCTATTGCCCCAGGCCGAGCCCCCCACTCTGCCGATCAGAGGCTGCCCAGGCTGTGCCCCCTTGCTGTGCAGATTAGTAACTGCCCCCACAAAAGCCCCGAACTGCCGGATGTGGCTGCAGGGCTGCAGTAAAGTCTGCCTGAGTCACTTCCGGGTTTGAGGGGTTACAGCCAGATCTCATTAGGTTCTGGCATTTTTTAGAGGACCCTCTGTTTTAAGCTTTAACTTCTCTGCCAGTTTACTGCTTTGTAATCAAGGCAGGGCAGTTAGCCTATAGCAGAGTCCTCTCTATAACTTCTCTAGCCACAGAGATCACCCCCGTCCCTGGTCTGCTCAGGATGCTAGCCTCTCCTGCCTGTGCTAGTCTGTTCCTGACCCCTCAGGACAAACCTTTCCTGGCGATCTTCTGGATTGACTTCAGCTGGTAAGTTGTAGTGCTTCTAATCTTCATGAATTTAAGTAGTGAAGAGTTATTTTTGAGGCTGCATTAAATAGTTGGTTATGAGGGGAATGAGAGGAGCTTAGAGAGTCGTGTGTGCTTGCTCCGCCATCTTGGCTCCACCCCCGGAAGAATCTCTCCCAAGTCATTATTAATCAGAGAAATGCAAATTGATAACTCTGAGATACCACTCTCAGATTGGCTAGAATGACAGGGAAAGATAATGCGGAATGACAAAGGAGATGTGGGAAAACAGGGACATTGATCCCTGTTGTTGTGAATACATCCAGCCATTCTGGAGAACAATTTGGAACTTTCCTCAAAAATCTATCAAACTGTGCATATCCTTTGTCCAGCAGTGTTACTACTGGGCCTATATCCGAAAGAGATTTTAAAAAAGGGAAAGGGACCTGTATGTGCTAGAATGTTGGTGGCAGCCATCTTTGTAGTGGCCAGAAACTGGAAAATGAGTGGATGCCCATCAATTGGAGAATGGCTGAATAAATTGTGGTGTATGAATATTATGGAGTATTACTGTTCTGTAAGAAATGACCAGCAGGACGATTTCAGAATGGCCTGGTATAACTTGCATGAACTGATACTGAGTGAAATAAGCAGGGCCAGAAGATCATTATATATTTCAACAACAATACTATATGATGATCAATTCTGATGGATGTGGCCCTCTTCAATAATGAGATGAACCAAATCAGTTCCAATAGAACAGTAATGAACTGAACCAGCTACACCCAGGGTAAGAACTCTGGGAGATGACTATGAACTACTGCATAAAATTCCCCATCCCTCTATTTTTGTCTACCTGCATTTTGATTTCAAAGTCTGACTCTTTTTGTATAGCAAAATAACTGTTTGGATATGTATACATATATTGAATTCAACTTATACTTTAACATATTTAACATGTATGGGTCAACCTGACCCAGATTGGTCATCTGGGAGGAACAGTGGGGAGAAGGAGGGAAAAAGTTGGAACAAAAGGATTTGTAACTGTCATTGCCGAAAAATTATGTATGCATATATCTTGTAAATAAAACTATAATAATAATAATAAAGTTGATATATCCCTTGCTAGAGTTTAAATAGAAGTAAAAGTTCTTTAACAGATGTCAAATTCTAGGAAAAAATCTAAAAATCCAAAAGCCAAAAATGTTAATTTTTAGGAACAAAACTATTAGTTACTTGTAGGGCCATGAATGAAATTTATAAGCTAAGAAGCTAATTTCTAGCAGCTTTGAAATGAGTTCTTATGTGATTGTGATTTGACTTGTTAGTTATATCATGATATTTTAAAAATATCTGAAGGTCTATAGGGCTACAATTTCCCTCTGTATGCAGATTATTGGATAGTGTGTTTACAAGTGTTGTATTGATAAACCTAAGCATACACTACCAATAAGAGATTCATTGTAAATAATAAATATTGCTTAATTTTCTATTGTTAATTTATCTCACATTGAATTATTGATTTTCAGGTTTAATAATAGTTTTAGAGAAGCCAGATACAGATAGAGAAGCCAGAGAATCATAAAATGTTGATTCTAAAATAATCCTAGAAATTTTCATTATTTAAAAAGCTTTTGCATCAAAATGAGAGTTGTCTCCTATAGAACTTTTCTCAACTAATATTGAGTGATTTTATGCTTGATCTCAATCTTATCACCCATTTAAACAGTCTGTATTTGACAAATCTCAATATAAGAAATGGAGGAATTCCCTTCATCTTAAGAGTGGGAAAATATTTGGTTTACTTATACTATTTATTTGAAGGGACTTTCATTGATTTACTTTAACTGCACAACTAAGTACCATTACATTTAGTAGCAGTCAATTGTCAGAAGTGCAAAGATTTGAGACAAATGTAGATTCCAGAAGATATTACTTGCCAATTCATTCCATGTTCAGGAATATAAATATTGCACTCAATTTCATTTTGACAGCTGTTTCTTGCTGCATGTTACCTTGCCACTGGTGCCTTGGGGGGAGTTCATTAATTCACTTCAAACACACTCAGGCTCTGTGTCCTTAGAAGAATCCCTAAAACACTGTGGAATCAAACACAGGTAATAGCAATATTTTGTGTTTTGTATCTTGTTTGTTTGTTTTTTCTTGGAAGAATGGTGAAAGAACTTAAGTGAAAATACAAGAAAGACAACCTGAGGCAGGGATCATGGAACCTGGGGCAGAGCCAGTAGAGGTCTTCCTGGGTGACTAATCGCTGCAGTTGAAATTATTGAACTTTTAAAATTGTTTCAGCAACACTGGAAGAAAGTTAAGCTTGGTGTTTGCCTACTTACCTGGATAGGACATCTCCTCCATTGGAAATATTTTGATAAACTACTGAGGAGAACAGTCTATGAAGAAGTCCAAGAATCTGAGATCCTATCATTCCTTGGAAAGCATGCTATGAAAACAATTGTCTTTTTCAAACTTGCAGCTTTCAAAGCTAGAATTTTTTTTTTTTGAAAACAAAAAAGCTAACTTAATTTTACATTTATCTGGATGGCTGGGATTTTAATCCAGACAGATTAGGCAGGAAAAATCACTAGAATTAAAGGAAAACATTATAGAAAGGGGGAATTTATGTTAGATACACTATGGCTTATTGCTTGCTTGCATGGTGGCATTAAAATAATAACTTTATAGTACTAAATGCAATCTTCTTTTTGCAGTGATTGAACAGTTAAAGTTAAGGATAATAATATATAATTATACAACTTTTAAAGCACATTTTGTCAGACAATATTATATAAGTTTATATGTATATTTTTTATTAGATACGTGGAGATAGAATCAGAAAGATTCAGAATAACATACACATATACATGCATGTGCATGAACATACATGAGAATAAAGATAAAATCTTTGTGGAGCACAAAAAATAACCACTTACCCTAGAGTTAGCAGGCTCTGTGCTGAAATCTTTAACATGACTTTTGTTCCTTTGGGCAACTCACTTAACATCCTTGAAACTCAGTTTCTTCATATAAAGTTCAAAATGTTGTTATAATGGCCTTTGAAGTCTCTTCTATTTCATTTACTAAAATCTCTTGATTCTCTGAAAAATAATAAATAGTATATATTTTAATTTCAAAGTAAACTATTTTAACTGGTTAGATAAGTTATTGTTGTTTTTATGATGGCATTTTTTTTTATCATTTTGGCTTGCTAACGTGCTAATTGTTTCAATCATTATCTTATATATTGAAAATATTGGAAACTTCTTTTTCCTCCTATTCCTCCTCTTCCTCCTCCTTCTCTGTTTGTCTGTCTGTCTCTGTCTTTATCTGCCTCTCTGTCTCCATTTCTGCCTCTGTCTCTGCCTCTGTCTCTGTCTCTGTCTTTCTGTCTCTATCTCTCTCTGTCTCTGCCTCTGTCTCTGTCTCTGTCTTTCTGTCTCTATCTCTCTCTGTCTCTGTCTCTCTTTCTCTCTCTTCTTCCTCTCTCTCTCTTTTCTCTCTCTCTTTTCTCTCTCTCTCTCTTTTCTCTCTCTCTCTTTTCTCTCTCTCTCTTTTCTCTCTCTCTCTCTTTTCTCTCTCTCTCTCTCTCTCTCTCTCTCTCTCTCTCTCTCTCTCTCTCTCTCTCCCCCAAATACACATATACACCTATGTAAATGACTAAAAAAGATGGTCTAAAAGTTGTATTATGCACTAATTTTTTTTCTTTAAAGAAATCTTATCAGTTGGATCAATTGAAAATGAGAAGCTGAAGAAAAGGCAGCAACTTACCTGAATTTTTTTCCCAAACCACATAAATGATATAAATAGCATGATAAAAAACTTCTTGTACTAGCAGCACAAAAGGACAGGCTGAGGCAATTTTTCAGCCAAAGACAACATAGAAAGTTGGCAGGAAAGATCTGTTGCACCTGGTTAAAAGTGGAACATATTCCAGCAGAGTCTAGGGCCCAGTAAACAAGAAACAATCATTGGGAACCATTGAAACAGCAGTGACAGCAGCTGCATCTGGAGCTCATCCCTTAGATAGTAAGGAGTTTGAACAACTGGTCAAAAAGAGATTATAGGGGTTTGTTTATTGGTATTATGGGGAGTTCTCTTGCTTTGCTCATACTGACATCTAAGTCAAAGCCCTAGCTAGCAGTCTCAGGGCAACAAAACACAGTAGTACACCAGAGCTTACAGGCTAGCTGTACAGGAACAGGAACCCTGATCACAGGAGAGAAGTAAATACTTCTCCTAAACTCACATTATCTTGGCAGCTCTGAAAACAGCTGGATAATGCACCCTTCACTTTGGATGCAGAGCCCCACTTTAACAGAGAGTTAAAAGTCAAGAAATAGATTGGAAAAATGAGCAAAACAGAAAAAAAATTTGACCATAGAAAGCTACTTTGTAACAAACAAGATCAAAACATATATGCAAAAGTTAACAAAGTCAAAGCTTCTATAAACAAAGCCTCCAAGAAAAATATGAATTGGTCTCAAGCTATAGAAAAGCTTTAAAAAAATTCTGAAAATCAATAAGAGAGGCTGAGGAAAAATCAGGAAGAGAAATAAAACGTGCAAGAAAAATCATGAAAAAAAAGTCAACAATTTGATAAAGGACACACACACACACACACACACACACACACACACACTCAATGCTGAAGAAAAAAAGCACCTTAAAAATATATGAGCTCCAATGGTAAAAGAAGTAGAAAAAAATGAGGAAAAAATGAATTAAAATCAGAAATGGCAAAATGGAAAGAAGTACAAAAATTCATTATAGAAAAAAAGTCCTAAAAAAGTAGAATTGGCCAAATGGACAAGAAGATACAAGAGCTCATTGCAGAAAAAAATTTCTTAAAAATGAGAACTAAGCAAATGGAAGCTAATGACTATGAGAAATTAAGAAACAATAACATGAGACCAAAAGAATGAAACAATAGAAGAAAATGTAAAATTCCTTATTAGAAAATATATGAAGGGGTGATAATTTTAAAAGTTATTGGACTATTTGAAATCCATTATCAAAAAAAAAAAAGAACCATGACACCAACTTTTAAGAAATTATCAAAGAAAACTGCATATTCTAGAAATAGAAGGTAAAATAGAAATAGAAAGATTCCAATGATAACCTCTGAAGAGAGATTCCAAAATGAAAACTCCCAAGAATATTATCACCAAATTCCAAAATTACTATATCAAGGAGACAATACTGTGACCAGCTATAAGGCAATTATTCAAGTATCATAGAGTCACAGTCAGGATAAGACAAGAGTTAGCAGCTTCTACAGCAAAGGATATAAGGGCTTAGAATATATTTTGAAGACAAAGAGGCTGTGATTACAACTAAGAATGACCTGCCCAGCCAAATGAGCATACATTAAATATGGGGGAAATGGACATACAATAAAATAGAGGATTTTCAAACATTCTTGATGAAAAGATCACAGATGAAAAAGAAAATTTGACTTTCAAATATAAGACTTGAAAAAAGTATAAAAAGATAAACATGAAAGGAAAATCATAAGTTACTTAAGTTAACTTGTTTATATTTCTACATGGGAAAATGATACTCACATCTCACAAGAATTTTCTCATTATTAGGGCAGTTAGAAGGAGTAAATATAGATGAAGGGCACAGGAGTAAATTGAATATGAAACCTGGGAAGACTTATAGAAGCTGAGACAGTCACATGTACAGTTTACAAACTACCATCAACGTTGTAAAATAATCATCAGTGAATGGCTTAGCTATTCTCAGCAATAAAATTATTCAAGAAAGCTCTGAAGGACTTATGAAGAAAACCCTCTCTATCCCTAGAATTGCTAGTGTCTGAACACAGTTTAAAGCATAATTTTTTTAAACTTTATTTTTCTAACTTTACTTTTTAAACTTTCTTTATGTTTTTTGGTGTGTTTATTTCACAACATATTAATGTGGAAATATGCATTGCAAACCATTCATATATTACACATTTACCTACTCAATGAAAAAAGTGGTGAGGCAGAGCAGAGAGAATTTTGAATTCAAAATTTTAAGATAAATGTTAAAATTTGTTTTATATGTAAGTGAAGAAAAATAAAAGTAAAATGTTAATAAAATAATAATAATAAATGAAATTTTATTCAGTCTTACAAATGCTGAAAGTTAACCTCTGATCTGATTGACTGCTTTGCCTATCCAGTGGAAGAATGTTTGTGTGTGGGTGTGTGTCTATGAGAGGGAGAGAGAGACAGAGAGACAAAAAGAGAGACAGAAAGAGAGCCAGAGAGAGAGAGACAGAGACAGAGACAGAGAGAGCGAAAAAAGAGAGAGGGAGATAGAATTTTTAAACAGGAGAACAACAATGAAAATATCTGATCTTTTCATATGCAGAGGAATTTGGTAATTTAATTGTGTGCCATAATTAAAAATGAACAAGAGGCATATGCATAATGATCTTGGAAAAAATATTAACTAGAAATTGTTTAACATTTTAAAATACATGAATCTAAAAATTATGAGGCTTTATTCATCAAGATTGTGAAAATGGTAGCCCAGTGACATTAACTTGGATAATGGAAACATTTTATACATATCATGATATTTTCCATCTTTTTGATATCTGAAGCACAAAAACCCAATCAATATACTGTGTCCTTGAATGTTAGTCATAAAGGATATATTGTCAAGTAAGGAAAATGACTCTAGCTCATAGATAAAGCATAAAAGAACTACTCACTTAAAAAAATCTTTTTTTTCCATTGAACATGGAAAGACAGTTGCTCAATGGAAAAATATCAAATGCCTATGAAATTAAAACAACAACAAGAAGCAGCTTTAAAAAATAAAACTAGCAGGAGATTAGTTTTCTTTTTCTTTACTGAAATCTATTTTCCACATGCTTACTTCATTTATTATTTTATTTTGAAGGAAGCAATAGACAAAAATTAAGTACTAATTGTTTCACAATTTAATTAGCTAAGAAATTACTAGCAGCATGTTGATTGATTTTACTGTTCTTAAAGAGCATATTTCATAATCCGTGAACTTTAATTTAATAATAGATTATATTATATTACTTTAAGTTTAAAAAAAATATAGTAATATGAATATGAATGATTTTTTTATTGCTGTCAGGTTAAATAATAAAATGGACTTCATTCTTTTATTCTAACATTAATGTATTTGAAATGCTCATGCTTTTAGTGAAAGTGTATGGAAATTCATCTGTGTAATGGTTTCTATACTTTATTGTCTATATAGATACCAAATTGATTTTCCTAAAATGTGCTTCTAACCATGTTATCCCCTCTTCTCACTATTATGAAGTCACTCTATGTGACATCAACAATAAAACATAAAGTCTTCTTTTTTAAATTTAAAACTATTGGCAACCTGGTCATTTCCTTTCTTTCTTTTACTTTTCTACTTTCACTCTTCTACACATACTTTAGCTATATAACTATATGTATATTGTTTAACTTGGTTGTTGGAATAAAGTAGAACTCTTTATCCCTCACCTTTGTATCTCAGGATCTAGTAGAGTACTTATGCCACCTTATACTCAGTCATTTTTCAGTCATAGACAGTTATTTGTGACCACATTTGTAGTTTTCTTGGCGATGATTGCTGTAAAGAGTTGTGTGCTATGTCCTTTTCTTGCTCATTTTAAAAATGAGAAAATAGAGGGAAATAGGTACTTGACTTGTCTCAGGTCACAAAGCTAGTAAGTATCCAAGACCAGATTAGAATTTAAAGAAGATGAGTTTCACTGACTTTAGACCCAGCACTCTATTCACCGTGTTACCTAGTTTGGCCAAAATATATTTTATATCACATAGTAGGTGCTTAGAAAGTGCTTGTTGATTTTTTAATGTTAGATTCTAAATAATATCATGTATAATAGAGCATAACTATATACTTTTAGAATCATATACTATTTCCTAGAAATTTTCTAAGATGAGAAAATGAGACTCCCTAATTAAACAAAGAAATATACCTTTCTAAAGCAGGCTTTAAAGCTGATTAATAGGCAATGAATACTTTTAAAATATATGTGTAGGGGAACCTGATGAATGGGAAAAAATTAAAATAATTATAACTTTATGCATACTGTGAGTTTTAGTGATGGGAATTTTTGTCAGTATGAAATTATATGTAGACCACCCTTCATGAACTTCATAGATGTTTCTAGATAGCATAGTGGATGCAGTGTTTGATTTGAGTATCAGGAAGACATTGAGTTGTTTCCTGAGTCATTTACTAGCTTTGTTTCCCTGTCAAAGTAACTTAATCTTTCCAAGCTTCAGCTTTCTCAGCTTTAAAAAAAGGACAATAATAGCACTTATTTCAAAGATCTGTGGTGAGTCTTAAATGAGATGTTGAACCCTTTGAAAACCTTAAGGTGTAGCCAGATAGAGCTAGCTAACAAGGCCAAAATGAGAGAAGACAAAAGCTTGAAACTATGTGGACATGGATTTCGTTGCCTTTTTGATATACTTAATCAGGGCCCTTTACAATCACTCTTATAAGGAATTTTAAAGGTGCATGAGCTTGAAATGGCTAAATACAATTGGACACTGCAGGTAACCTTCATTGAAATAGGCAATCATTGCACACTCTGGTCACTCCTCAGTGATTCCTACAAGATTACTTAAGGCTGAGTTAAGGAAATGCACAGGAAATCAGGAAAGAAAGAGCTGCCTCCCTCTAATGTATTTAGAGAATAATCATTATTTAGTATGCACAGAAAGTTCAAGCCAATAAGGTAATACCTGATTTATCTGAGATTAGAAGTACATGACCCTGATTTTTTAAATAGAGTAGAATAAACATAATTTAGTATTCTCTTACTAATTTGATCACCATTGTGGAATATGAAATGTTCCATTGTTATACAATTGAGATAGGACCATTTGCAGTAAAAAAAAAAATAATAACAAGAATAATATTATTAGTGATAAATACTTCAAATACTATGTTAAGGTTTATAAATCATTCTTTTCACAATAGCCACAGAGGGTAGTGGTTTTATAGTTTTACACAGAAGGGAATTTGCATTTAGAGAAGTGAAGTGATTATCACAAAGAAAATTTTAGAGTAAAATCCAGGATCTTTACTCCAACTCCAACCTTCTTTCCATTATATCCTAAAGAGTATCATAAAAACAGTACATTTCAAATCTTTATTAGATTTTTAAAAAAATGTCCTTAAACCTCTCAACTTTCATTCAAGTCTTTTGTTAACTATCTACTTGTCCACAGTAATATCCTTCTTGTCCCTTTATTTCATTGCTTTTCAACTTACAGCTTTTGGTTTTATTGATGTAGTTTGCTTTGACATTGCAAATATTTACAAATGATTCCCAATTCTTGAGAAGTTTCTTGTAACAAAGGAAAACAATTACATAAAACTAAGAATATAGTAACTTGATCTAAAAAGTAAGGTAACATTTCACATCTGCAATATTCCTAACCTCTGTTTTTAATTAACATGAATTTATTTTCTTTATTTTCCACACAAACACCCCCAAAAGAAAATATGAATTGTTATTATGCTGATTATATTTCTTATGGTTTTTAAAACCACTTCCTTAAATGTTGAGGGCACATAGATTGTTCTTCTGGTTATACCCATTTCTTTCTCCCCCTTTGCCTCTTTCTCACTATATATATATATATATATATATATATATATATATATATATATATAATTTGGCCATGAATAAATAGGTCTTAGAAATCTGTTTGTCTTTTTGAGTTGCCCTATTAAAATAATGCCTGATAAAGAGAAAACACTTAATAAATGTTTGAAATGATTAAAACATCACACAAATTTTAGATGTTATTTAGATTACTCCTATACCTTTTAGTTGCCAATATTCAACACAGTTTAAGTTATTGGATAAGTAACTTTTTCAAATATGAAGTGGTTCAGAATATTGAGTAAGAACTGTTCAATATGAGTGTACACACAGACCAATATATATAACTTGACTTTAGTATTCTTTATGGCATTTGAGTTCTCACATCAAAATAAAATCCATATAAAACTTGTTGGGAATTAAAATCTACTTTGACTGTGAACTGGAGGGAGGTTATAAAGCCATGTCACTAATGCCAGTTTCTAATTGACTTAACAGCTAAAATTTCATAAACCCATAACACTGGAAACACATGTTACATTACATAAAAACTGAACCCATGTATTTCTGTGGCATTCCTCTAGTTTTAGATTGAGGATGCTGTACAAAGATGGTATTTTAAAACAAAGTAATTCAGCATACAATCCTTTTTTTTTTTTTTTTTTTTTTTTTTTTTTTTTTGGTTAGCTTCTACTAAAGAGTGAAATCAAATTACAAGTACTAGTATCTTAAATTCCAGAATTGGTAGTGCTGGTTTTAATACTAGCTAAATAGATTTCAAGTGTGAAGAATTTCCTGATATAATCTGATATTGAATGCAGGAATCATTGAGGAAGTAAACTGCTGAGGATTAAAAACAAAACAAAGCAAAAAAAAATTAATTTCAGAAGAGTAGTGTCACTTCATATTCATCTGAATGGTTTTCAGGTATATCTTATTCCCTGGATTTAAAATGAGCCATTGAGGTAATTAATATATCTGTTGACTTGACTCCTTTGCCTTAATGGGATGTGATGCTGACTTCAAAGGACAGTTATACAGTCCTTTGTTTCTTTTTAGTTATTAATTTGATCACTTCTTCCCAAGGTGTAATTATGGGACCAGGAAGTCAGGAACATTTACTGAATCCTTAATATACAAAACATGTAAACACACTAATTAAAATAATATATATTCTTATCATTAAGGAGCTAACAGTCTGTAGTTGGAAGATAGGATTCGGAGATGTGCACATACCGTATATACTTGAGTATAAGCCGAGTTTTTCTGCCCAATTTTTGGGCAGAAAATCCCCTCCTCGGTTTATACTCGAGTCACTAGATAAAACATGTGTAAATATCCCTTTGAATGCCCCGCTGCTGTGTAATATACAGCGCGAGTGCTGACTGTGATACTACAGGGCCTGGCCATTGCTACGGTGATGTGGCTGTTCCTGTAGTATCACAGTCGGTAACCGGACTATATACTAATGCTGGCAACCTCTCTACATACGTATACCGGCACCCGCTTTCCTCCTCTGCAGGCACCAATGCGCTATCTAAACCTACTGATATAATAAGTTTTCCCAGATTTTTGGGTTAAAATTAGGGGCCTCGGCTTATATTCGGTTGGGCTTATCCTCAAGTAGATACGGTAAATACAATAATATTTGAAAGAAATCATCGACAAAAATGAATATAGTTCAAGTGTATATTTAAATATACATAAATATGGATTAGAGCTGAGAGTGGTGATTAGCAATTAGAATTAAGTATGATAGGAAAAGATCACAGAGATTCATTGAGGACACATTTTACTTTTTAACATGAGATTTATTGGATATCACCATAGTATTATAAACTAGTGTTCTTGGTCTATGGTCCATATTCTGACTTAGCCTATGAATCAGTTTTGTTTCCTTATTTAAAAATTGTTTCAGCATCTTAGAAAATCTGTCACCTGGACACAAAAGAAGCCTTTATTTGAAGCAGCAAACTTTTAGGTATTGTTGATTGCTGTTGGAATAAAGTCAATTGAATATTATTGATCATTATACAAATCAATACATTTTCCTGGCCTTAAAATGAGTATCAGTAAAACATGTCACATTCTGCAGCTACAACACAAGTTTTATGAACATTATAGGAAAAGTAGAAATTTGGAGATGGAAACAGATGATGGAGAAAAGGAATAAATTTAGCTGAGCTTTCAAAAAAATCTTTCTGAACAGTCATAGATAATGCCATAAAAATGCCTTAAGAAGGAGAGTCCACAAAAGGACAGGGTGAAAAAATTACCCAGTCAAAAATATGCAGAAATATGCAGAAAAAGTCTGTCACATTTGGGGAAAGTAGATCCTCAATCTAATACAGTTGTGCCAGCATAGACCAATTCCCAGAACACTAGGAGTAGGCTTTGTGAGCCAATGAATCTACAGCAGCAGTGGCCCCTTTTAGAGTTCTCAACCCACAGAAGATTAGGGGGCTGAAAAACTGATCATAAAGAAACTGCAAAGATCTTTTTGCTTGCACCAGGAACAGGATGTTGTTACTTTTCCCAAATTAGATCCCGATAGCAGTCCCAGGGCAAGGTGTAGAAGCCACAATGGATCAGAGTCCCTCATCACAGTTCTAGGGAAGAAAAAAAAAAGTGCTCCTGGTTCTCACAGATCAGAACACAGTCCAGGAGACTAGTAACTAAATTTAATCTCCTTTGGAAGAACTGAAAATTTACAAGTCCTTAGAAATATCTGGGAAAACAGTTGCATAAAACTCCTGAAGCTTGGGATATTGCATCTTACACCTCTGATATACACTTTTATTTTAATAAAAGAGTTAAAAGTCAAAAAATTGAAAGAGGATTTTGGGGAGATAGTCTTGGAAAACTGTATAACAAAGAGCAAAAGAGATACAATTGAGGATGAAAACATTATTGTAACAAATTTAAGCATAATCATGAACAAAAAAATTAACAAAATGCCAAAGAATTGACAGAATTTGAGAATTTTGTTGCAAAAAGAGCTAAACTTAATAGAAAATTTGACATAAGATTTAAAAGATTATATAGTAAATATCAAAGACAAAGCAACTCAATAAGAATAAACTTTATATTTATATATGAAAATGTAAACCATATGTCTACTATTTTTGTTAGTAATTGGGTAATTTAAAAGAAATATTGAGATGAACTAAATATGATGTGATCCTAAAAAGCAAAAACAAGTTAAAAAAAAGGTTTTCAAAAAAAGTAATTATATCATATGAATGAAGGGAAAGATCAAGAAGTGGTTCTGATAAGAAATTATTTTATGGAAGAGGTTTGGTAGTTCTGGAATCTTACTCAAATTGGGACTAGATTAAAGAAGGAAAAATGTTCTAAAATTATAAAAAAAAAAATGAAAGGAGAAGGAATAGAATGTGGAGGTGTAGAATGCTGTTTAAATGAATAGTAATGGCATAAAGAGGGAAGCAAAAAAGAGAAAAGAGGGATCCTTGGAGATAGGATAGATTAAACAATCACAATGAAAGAAGGCAGAAGTAAAGAAGAGGACTAAATTGGAATAGGAAATAAACATAATAATAATAATCAGAAATAGTATTCATTAGAAAAAAGAAGGAATAGTACTAATTGATCTCAAAGTAAAATCTAACACTTAATCAAAAGAGAAAAATAGGGAAACTACATTTTATTTCATTCATATTAATCCATATTTCATCATTTTAAACTTTTAAAAATATTTTGATAATATTGCTATGCTGTAAGAATTGATTAATTGAATTTAGAAAAAAATGTAAATATTAATCTTATAGAGGATGATGTTATTGACTTTCACAGAAAACAAAACAAAAAAAAAATAGTACAACCTTACATAGATGTGTAGATGTTTATAGATATGTATGTATGTATGTATGTTTATATATGTGTATTGTATATGTCTATATATTATATGTAAGCACACACACAAATATATCTAAACTTAATTGCAGTTTTCTTGGGAAAGGTAGGAGGAAGGAGGAAAAAAAAAAGTACACAGCAGAAAACAAAAGAAAACCTAAGAAAGAAATGGAGAAAATATATATACAATTCTGAATATAATAGCTATTATTATATAGATTTTTTTGAAAGTAAAATTTAGTGTTTTGTATTTTGAATTCTCTCATTTGTTCTACAATCCATATGACAGTGTTTCTTTTTCTTTTCTTTTTTTCTCTTTTGTATTAAAGTTCTAAAGAAAGTAATTTTTAAAAGTCATGACTTTGGAAAAATGAGAAAACAATAGAAAAAAATTCTGTCCATGGAAAGTTATATCAATAATGATGAAAAAACACACTGCATCAAAAACCTCAATGAAAAATATGAATTGGTGTCAAATCTTTGAAGGGCTCAAAACTTTTTGAAAATTAAATAAGAGATTTTGAGGGAAAAGTGGAGAGAGAAATGAGAAAAAGTAGAATTGCCAAAAAGGAAAAAGAAGCACAAAAATTGGCTAGAAATTTAAAAAAAAAACTTACTTATAAAGTAGAATTGCCAAAATGGAAAAGGAAGTACAAAAGCTCATTGACATATAATGTCTGGGCTAGCTCTCTGGAGAGCCTCAGGATCAGTCAGAGTGAGGATCAATCAAAGTCCTTGGTCTTTAGGAGTATAAGTGAAGGAGACAGGCAAGCTACCACGTGGTTCCTTAAATATGAATACTGGACTCTGGAGTCTGGAGTCTGAAGTTTTCTCTCCTTAGCATGCTGCAGCAGAGAGACCCTTATCTCTCTCCCTCAGCCCTCCGATCCTATGATTACCTAACCACCTCACATTCAGCAAGTGTCAATTGTGAGGAGAGCCATCACATCAATATATCATCTAAGTATCTGTTTATAGAATCAATGTAGATATAGAACCTACATTGAGTAGGTACTCAGCCTTAAGCACTCTGCTGTCTTTAGTTTCAAGTACACCTTTTCAGAATTCCAGCCCTCTTCAAGAAGAAAACAATTTCTTAAAAATTAGAAGTGAGCAAATGGAAGGTAATGGTTTGATGAGAAATCAAGAAACAATAAAACTAAAACAAAGGAATGAAAAAATAGAAGACAATGTGAAATATCTCATTGGAAAAACAAGTGATCTGGAAAAAAGATCCAAGGGAGATAATTTTAAAATTATTGGACTAGTGGTAGCTAGATAGTCCAGTGGATAGAGTGCCAACCATGAAATCAGGAGGACCTGACTTCAAATGCGGCCTTAGACATTTAATGCTTCCCTGCTATATGACTCTGGAAAAGTCACTTAACCCCAGTTATCTCAGAAAAAAACAAACAAACAAACAAACAAAAAAACCCAAGATGTTGAACTATATGATAGTCATGATCAAAAAAGTGCATAGACATCATCTTTAAAGAAATTATCAAGGAAAAGTGTCCTGATATGCTAGATTCAGAGGGTAAAATAAAAATAGAAAGAATGCACTGATCATTTCCTGAAAGAGATACAAAAATGATAACTCATAGAAATATTATAGCCAAATTCCAGAACTCCCAGGTTAAGGAGAAAATACTACAAGGAGGCAGAAAAAAATGGAGTCAGAATAACACAAGATTTAGCAGTTTATACATTAAATAATTGGGAGAGGTGGGCTAGAATATGATATTCCAGAGGGTAAGGAGCTGGAATTAAAACCAAGTCACCTACCCAACCAAACTGAGTAGATTTCTTTGAGAAAAAAATAGATATTTAATAAAATAGAGGACTTTCAAGCATTATTGATAAAAAGATCAGAGTAGAAAATTTGACTTTCAAATAAATACATGTTTCAACAGAAGCATAAAAAGATAGGAAAGAAAAATAATAAGGGATTTGATAAAGTTGAATTGTTTACATTTTTACCTGGGAAGATAATGATTCCCATTAAGAGGACAGTGAAAAAGAACATATATTGATAGAGGGAACAAGTGAGAGATGAATATGAAGGGTGATATGTAAAAATATAAAGTTAAAAAGATGTGAGAGGAAAAGAAAGAAAAAGGGAAAGGTAGAAAGAAAAAATATTTCATGTATAAGATAAAAGAAATTTTTTTTTTTACAGTAGAGAGAAAGATAGGGGAGCTGAGAGTTTCTCTCTCTGTGAGAAACTTATTCTAAGAACAATTGTCAAGAAAGAAAGAATGAAAGAAAGAAAGGAAGAAAGGAAGAAAGGAAGGAAGGAAGGAAGAGAAGGAAGGAAGGAAGGAAAGGAAAGTGGGAGGGAGAGAGGGAGGGAGGAAAAGAACTTTAACCATAGAATGCTGTATAGTGACAGGGAAGACCAAAACACAAATTTCAGAAGAGAACAAAATGCACACATGGGGAATCTCCATGGGTAATATGAATTGGTCTCAAATCCGAAAAGTGCTCATAAAGAATTATAAAAAGCAAATAGAAGAGACAGAAGAAAAATTAATAAAAGTAATAAGAAGTAGGAAAGAAAGAGTCAGCAGCTTGGAAAAGGAAGGACAAAAAATGACCAAAGGAAAAAAAAAACTGGAAAAATAAATTCCTTAAAAACACAATTGGCTAAATTAAAAAAAAAAAATCCATTGAAGAATGTTATGAGCCAGAACTTGAAACAAGTTGATAAGTCAGTGGAATTGATAGAGACAATAGTTATCTAATTTAGCATGGTGCTTAACAGTTCTCTTCTTCAGTACAAGTACTTAGTACTTACCATAGTTCCACAAGATTCACACCTTTATGAGAGCATATATAAGCTACAAATCTCTAGATTCAGCCAGGGAGAACTAGAGAAGACCAGAGAAGTGGTGGCAGTCCTCCTGCCTCCCCCACAGAAACCAAGACACATTCAGGAGGACCTCAAGAAGCTGGCAGAAGCAGAGAAGACAAAGGACTGGTGGCAGGAGCTTAAACTCTTGGAACCAAGGAGAGAGTGGCCTCTAAGAAAGCTAACTGGGCCACAAGAAAGGAGACAAGAGTTGGAAAGAGAAAATAGAGGATTTGGACTCTAATACCTGACTGCATTTGGGATGATTACTGAACTGAAATAAAGGCTGCCTCCAGAGACCCTAAGAAAACCTCAACAAAGAACATTACATTTTAAAGAGAATATTACAGAATAAAACAACACATTGAAAATTATATTTGGAAACCAATTAGCTGTCAATTGATTTTAGCATGAGTAAGTGCATTTTGGTTCAGGAATGTAATAGATTATTATTGTGCAATAAGAAATGATTTCTGCAAATAATGCAGTGAAGCATGAGAAGTATTATATGAACTGTTAAAAAGCAAAGGAAATGGAGCCAAAAAATATGTACTATGATTGCAATAATAAAACTAGAACAAATACATATTTAAAACCAAAAGTAAACTTACAAAATTACAAATATTAAGCATAATTCAAATGAAGAGATATTATTTAAAAAATCCAAGCCAATTTTTTTTTAATATGGAAGGATTTTCTGTGATAGAGGATATTCTGGGAAAAATAGCAAACTATAATGATATTAAAAACAGAAAACTTCAATAAAAACATTTAATAAGTAGAAAGAAAATGCAATAATATCTAATAACTCTTAAGCTCTCACTTTTCCCAAAGAACTGGCTTGAAATGGCTTTTTATTTCTCTTCGTCTGAATACATAAAATATTTTAAAGTCAATTCACCTTCCTCTTTTACTTATGCTCAAATATCCATTTATGAAGCTTGTGCTGAGCACATATATACTAATGGAAAAATTCAGAAAACTGCCTATTTCTCTCTGAAGAAACACATGGTATAAAGGAAAACGTCTTTATGTGGACATTATCTGCTTAGTCATTCAGCAGACACTGGAGGTCAAAAGATCCAGTAGTTTTATCCTTTTGGTGATAGGTATTAGAAGCATACAACATATTAGAAGCATACAACATTATGTCCAATGAACATCCATTTGTAAGGAATCTCATTGCATATTGAACTCTATAAAATATATGTCCAGAGAATGGCAAATCCATTTGCCAAACCTATGTCTATCTGCTTTATTTCTTAAATAATGCTAATTCATAATTCTTTGAACAAAGTTATGTCTGAGGCTACATCTTTCAATGAATCAGATAGTTCAAAACATAAACATGGGAAATCCTTTCTTTCTTTTTTTTTTTTTTTAAGTAGGGATTTTCATTTTTATTTTGTAGTTTTGCTCATATAGTTTCCGATTTTCCCTTGGCAGATAGATTCCTAAATATTTTATACTATCAGTAGTTACTTTAAATGGGATTTCTCTTTGTAACTGTAACTGTTGGATTTCATTAGTGATATATAAGAATGCTAATGATTTATGTGGGCTTATTTTGTATCCTGCAACTTTGCTAAAGTTGTGGATTATTTCTAATAATGTTTTAGTAGAATCTCTGGGATTCTCTAAGTATACCATCATATCAGCAGCAAAGAGTGATAATTTGGTTTCCTCATTGCCTACTCTAATTCCTTTAATCCCTTTCTCAACTCTTATTGCCAAAGCTAGCATTTCTAATACAATATTGAATAGTAATGGTGATAGTGGACGACCTTGTTTCACTCCTGATCTTATTGGGAATGGTTGCAGTTTTTCCCCATTACATATGATGCTTACTGATGGTTTTAAATAGATGCTGCTGGTGATTTTAAGGAAAAAGGTTTATTTATTCCTATACTCTCAAGTGTTTCTAATAGGAATAGATGTTGGGTTTTCTCAAATGCTTTTTCTGCATCTATTGAGATGATCATATTTTTTTGTTAATTTGGTTATTAATATGGCCAATTATACTGATAGTTTTCTTAATATTGAACCAGCCCTGCATTCCTGGTATAAATCCTACTTGATCATAGTGTATTATCCTGGGGATGGTTTTCTTTTTGCTAATATCTTATTTAAGATTTTAGCATCAATATTCATTAGGGAGATTGGTCTATAATTGTATTTCTCTGTTTTCAACCTACCTGGTTTAGGTATCAGTACCATGTCTATGTCATAAAAGGAATTTGGTAGGATGCCTTCATTCCCTATTTTAACAAATAATTTATATAGCATTGGGGCCAATGTTCTTTAAATGTTTGGTAGAAGTCACATGTAAATCATCTAGTCCTGGGGATTTTTTCTTAGGGGGTTGATTAATAGCTTGTTCCATTTCTTTTTCTGAAATGGAACTATTCAAGCAATTTACTTTCTCCTCTGTTAATCTGGTAATTCTATATTTTTGGAGGCAGTCATCCATTTCACTTAGGTTATCAAATTTATTGGCATAAAGTTGGGCAAAGTAACTCCGTATTATTTCTCTAATTTCCTCTTCATTGGTGGAAAGTTCTTCCTTTTCATTTTTAAGACTACTAATTTGATTTTCTTCTTTCTTTTTTCTAATGAGATTTACCAAAGGTTTATCTATTTTATTGGTTTTTTCCTAGAACCAACTCTTAGTTTTATTTATTAGTTCAATAGTCTTTTTTTTTACTTTCAATATTATTAATTTCTCCTTTAATTTTAGAATTTCAAATTTGGTATTTGATTGGGGGTTTTTAATTTGGTCTTTTTCTAGCTTTTTTAGTTGCAAGCCCAATTCATTGATCTTCTCTTTCTCTATTTTATTCAAGTAAGCCTCTAAGGATATAAAAGTTCCTCTTATAACTCTTTGGCTGCATCCCACAAATTTTGGTATGATGTCTCATCAATGTCATTATCTTGTGTGAAATTATTAATTGTATGTATAATTTGTTGTTTCACCCAATCATTCTTTAAGATGAGATTGTTTAGTTTCCAATTACTTTTTGGTATATTTACCCCTAACTTTTTGTTAAATGTAGTTTTTATTGCCTCATGATCTGAAAAGAAAGCATTTAGTATTTCTGCCTTCTTGCATTTAATTTTGAGGTCTTTATGTCTTAATATATTGTCAATGTTTGAATAGGTTTCATGAACTGCTGAGAAGAAATTATATTTCTTTCTGTCTCCATTCAGTTTTCTCCAAAGATCTAGCATACCTAATTTTTCTAATATTCTATTTACTCTTTAATTTCTTTCTTATTTGTTTTGTGGTTTGATTTGTCTAATTCTGAGAGTGCAAGGTTGAGTCTCCCACTATTACAGTTTTGCTGTCTATTTCTTCTTGTAACTCTCTTAACTTCTCCTTTAGGAAGTTAGATGCTATACCACTTGGTGCATATATGTTTAGTATTATATTGCTTCATTGTCTATGCTACCCTTTAGCAAGATATATTTTCTTTCCTTATCTCTTTTGATTAGATCAATTTTTGTTTTTGCTTGATCTGAAATAAGGATGGCTACCCCTGCTTTTTTGACTTCACTTGAAGAATAAGAGATTCTGCTCCAGTCTTTTACCTTTACTCTGTAAGTGTCTCCTGCTTTAAATATGTTTTTTTTGGTAAACAACATATTGTAAGGTTCTGACTTTTGATCCAGTCTGCTATTCACCTCCTCTTTATGGGAGAGTTCATCTCATTCACATTTACAGTTAAAATGACTAATTCTGTATTTCCTGCCATCCTAATATCCCCAGATTATGATTTTCTTTTTCTTCCCCCCCTCAACCCTCTTTCCCAGTTTTAAACTTATGTGCCCCACTTGTATCACGACACTCATCCTCTTTAGGATCCCTCTTTTGAATCTCTTCCCCTTTCTTGTACCCTTCTCTTATTACTCTTTTTCTTTTCCCTTTTTTACTCCCCCTTTTTAATGAGGCAAGAGAGGATTTTCTGTAAAACAAGTGTGTCAATTATTTTCCCTTTGAGCCAACTCTGATGAAAGTAAGATTCACACAATGTTCCTCCCCGTCTCTGAGTTCCCTCAGATATGGTAAGTTTCCTTTGACTCTTTGTGGGATGTAGTTTCCCTCTTTTTATCCCTCCTTTCCCCCTTTTCTGACATTATCCCTTTTCCATTTCTACTTCTCTTTTTTATCTTATATCAGTAAAATCATATTATATATGAGTCTTTTTGTATATCCACAACAGAAATAGAATTCTCAAGAGTTCCTTTTACCTTTTCTGCATCTCTTGAGTCCTATAGTTGAAGATCAAGTTTTTTTTTTTTTTAGTTCTGGTTTTTTCCTTAGAAACAAATTTGTTTCATTAAATGTCCATCTTCTTCCCTGGAAGAAAATGCTCAGCTTGGCTGGGTAGTTTATTCTTGGCTACATTCCAAGTTCTTTTGTCTTTCGGAATATCAGATTCCAGGCCCTTAGATCCTTTAATGTGGAGGCAGCCAGATCTTGGGTGATCCTTATTGTGGCACCTTGGTATTTACATTGTTTTTTTCTGGCTGCTTGTAAAATTTTTTCCTTAATCTGATAGTTCTGAAATTTGGCCACAATATTTCTTGGAATTTTTATTTTAGGGTATTTTTCAGAAGGTGTTTGATGAATTCTTTCTATGCCTATTTTAGTTTCTCTCTATTTCTAGTTTCTGATTCTATTACCCCTGGATAGTTCTCATTGATGATTTCTTGTAAATAGTATCTAGACTCTTTTTTTCATCATATTTTTTGGAAAGTCCAATAATCCTCAGATTATCTCTCCTAGATCTATTTTCCAGGTCTGGTATTTTTCCAAGTAGATATTTCATGTTTTTTTTCCAATTTATAATTTTTTTGGTTTTGTTTGACTGATTCTTGCTGTCTCAATGGATCATTAGTTTCTAATTGTTCAGTTCTGATTTTTAATGAATTATTTTCTTCATTAGCTTTTTTTACTTCTTTCCGTACATGTCCAATTGAGTTTTTAAATGAATTGTTTTGCTATATGGAATTTTTTTTTCCATTTCACTAATTTTTTTTAGTGAATTATTTTCTTTTTCCAATTCACAGATTCTACTTTCTTGCGAGTTCTTTGTCTTTTCCAATCCACAAATCTTACTTTCTTGTTCACAAATTTTACTTTCCAGAGATTTTTTTTTACTTTTTCCAATTCACAAATTTTGTTTCCCTGAACTTCCTGGGAATTTTTTACCTTTTCCAACTCATATTTCAAAGCTTCTCTTTCCTTTCCCCATTTTTCTTCTAACTCTCTTTTGAGACTTCTTTCTATGAGAGCATTATGTAAAAGGGGACAGGTAACATTCCCCTTTGGGATATTATCTGGTGACTGTTTGCTGTTAGTCTCTTCAGGGTTGCAACTTTTTCTGTATAGAAGCTATCGATCATCTTTTTGATGTTTTTACTCATTTTTTAAAGCCTGTAGGGTCTGCCTTTCAGGACAACCTGCCATGCAGGTTTGCAACTGCCCCAAGGAAAAGCCCCATACTGCATTCTGGGACTGCGAGCTTGTGCTGCGATCTGTGCTCTCACTTCCAGTTTGGGGCTCCACTACTTCTAGTTCTCTCCCTGCTTGTGCTGTTCTGCCGAGCCCCAAGGACAAACCTTTTCTGGCAAGATTCCAGATAATCTTCGGTTGGTGAGTTGTTGTACTTCTAATCTTTATGAGTTGTAGCAGTCAAGCCTATTTTTGAGGCTGAATATAATATTGATAGTGAGGTTAATAGAGGAGATTAGAAAGTCATGTGTGCCTTCTCCATCATCTTGGCTCTACCCTGTCAAGTGCTATTTTTGAGGCTGAATTTAATAATTGGTCATGAGAGTATGAGAGAGCTTAGAAAGTTGTGTATGCCTTCTCTGCCATCTTGGCTTCACCCCTTCAATTTTTTTTTCTAAAATGGGATTATTTAAATAATTTATTTCCACATCTGTTAATCTATAGTTTTGTATGTATTCAACCATTCCACTTAAAACATCAGATTTATTGGCATCCAATTGGGCAAAATAAGTTCTAATTATTGCTTTAATTTCCACTTCATCGATGGTAAATTCATTCTTTTCATTTTTGATACTGGTAACTTGATTTTCTTCTCTTCTTTTCCTAATCAAATTAACTGCAGCTTTATCTTTTTTGTTGATTTGTTCATAAATTATTTCAATAGTTTTATTATTTTCAATTTTATTAATCTTTTCTCTTTTCTGAATTTCAAATTATTCTTTAATTGGGGGTTTTTAGTTTGTTTTTTTCCTAGCTTTTTTAGTTGCCTGACCAATTCATTGATGTTCTTTTTTTCTCTATTTTATGCAAGTTAACACCTAGAGATATAAAATTTCCCTAAGAACTGCTTTGGCTACATGGTACAAATTTTGGTATATTGTCCTATTATTGTTATTCTATTGGACAAAACTATCCCTTGTTTATATGATTTGTTGTTTTTGCCTACTCAGTTTTTAAGGTTAGATTATTTATTTTCCAATTAATTTTGGTCTCTTTATTACATGTAAATTTTATATCATCATGATTTTTTCTTTACATTTTGCCATTATTTTAGTTTTGTTTGACTGATTCTTGATATCTCATTGAGTCATTCACTTCCATTTGTTTAAATCTAATTTTTAGTCAATTTTTAAAATTAGCATTTTTATTTCCTATTGCATTTGTTCATTTAAATAATTTGTTTTGTTCATTGCTTTTTTTTTCCAGTTTCATCAGTTCAATTTTTTAGGAAGTTCTATTCTTCCATTTCTTCAATTGTGTTTTTTCAAGGATTTCAGCAAATCTATTTTTTAAGAAGTTATTTTTTTCAGTATATATTTTACCCCTTTTCACCTATTGTATTTTTAAGGAGTTATTTTCTTCCAACAATTTCTATGTTTCCTTTTCCAAAGCTCTCATTCCCTTCCCCCATTTTACTTCTAACTCTCTTTTATGGTGCTTTTTGAATAGATCTAAGAGAGCTTTTTTAATTGAAAAGTAACTCATATCACTCTTTTTTGGTTTCATCTAGAGATGTTTTGCCTTTAGCATCCTTAGGTTTTGAAGTCCATTCTTCCCAATCTCTATAATACCTATTTATGTTCAGAGCTCTTTTTGCTTTTTTGCTCATTTTTAAAGGTTGAGGTCTGCTCCTAAAGGTAAAGGGAAGATTGTCCTTTGCTTACTCTACAGGATTACAGGAATTTTACATTGCCATGGGACCAATGCTGCTGGATTCTTTCCCATGTTGGTGTGCATAGCCATGTCCTGCATGTTATGGTGGGGTTCAGGGGCTCAATATTTGCCTTCTGTGGTTGTGCTGAATGTCTCACACTTGATTGCTGATTCACTGTCTTCTGAACCAGGATAGAGTAGTCAATGCTGTTGTATTTTGGCTAAGAGCCTCCCACTGATTCCCCCTGTGGGTCCACCCTGGACTTCCCTTCACTGCATCTGCACTATGCTGCATTTTCCCCTATCTAATTGAGAAAGACTTTTCCTGGAGTCCTTTCAAGATATCTTCTTATGAAAATTTATTATATACCAAATATTTGTGGGTTCTGTCACTACAAAATCCATTCATAAACTTGGCCTAGTGTTCATGCTTCCCTAAGAAGTCAGGGAGAGCGCAAGGAAAGTCATGTCTCCTCTCACTTACCATGGTTCTGCTCCCTATCCCCTAGATTTTTAAGAGCCTTTAAAGAATCTAAATCTAAATCTAAATTATATAAACATCTTACAGATGAGTACAATGAAATACAGAGATGTGAAGTTAGTTCTCTAATAAATGATTATTACTTCTATTACATCACTATCAGATTTTATTTTGTTGAGGCAATTGAGATTAAGTAACTTAATGAACATCACACAGCTAGGAAGTGTTAAGTGTCTAAGGCCAGATTTGAGCTCAGGTCTTCCTGACTTTGGGGCTGGCACTCTCTCTATTGTATAAACTAGCTGTCCCCACTATCAGTTTTTTTTTTTTTTTAATTAACATGGTGATCTTAAATTTACAGCATATTCTCATATTTATCCTTTCTTGTAATTTGGATTGATTTTAGTGTTTGCTCTAAGAACTTTGATGGCTTGACCACATAATAGACATCTGATTTAAAAATATCTTTCACATCAGAAATTAATCAAATGTTAATAATTATTTTGATGTTCTATATTATCTTAAAAAATATTATTTTTATTATATCCTGTTACCATTTCTTTTTATCTGTGATTGCCACTTTAAAAGTAGATTTGGTTAAAATAAATACTGCATTTTTTCATTGCTTTTATTATGCAAGTAATTTGTCAATTTGCCATGAACTTATTGGTGATAAACCTCTTCCTGAATATGTTAATCTTCAGATTATAGGCATAGTTTGTTTTTAGAATTCCTTTCTACTTTGCTAAGCCTCATCAGAACTGGTTTTCCATAAAGCACACTATTTGAGATGCCAGAGAAACCTTTGTGACATATTAGACATTGACATATGGGTTTTGTGAAATTAATTTAATGCATTTTGTGATAGTTTAATATTAAATGAAGAATTTTTTCTTATATATGGGATTATCATGCACCAATATGAAACACATTTCCTAAGCACTTACACATATAAAGTAATATATGGGTTAACTTGCAAATTTGACATGGATTAGAATCTCACCTATGAGTCTGATATTAATCACATGTACCATTGGACTGCAGAATATTAGATATTATTAAAAGCAGAAAATAGCTTTGTAAAAAAAGAAGCTTTCAGAATGGTTTAAGATAATAGACAATGGAAAGATTTACATAAACTGATAATGCATCAAATGAGCAGGACCAAGAGAATGTCTTACACAGAAAGAGATTGTATGATGATCCATTGTGTGATTGATTTAGCTCCTCTTATCCTTTGTGGTGACTCAATGTGGTGACAATGTGGTGACTAAAGACCAATTTCAATAGACTTTGGATGGAAAATGCCATCTGCATCCAAAGAAAGAACTATAAAGACTAAATATGTATCAAAGCACATGTTTTCACCTTATTTGTTTGTTTTTTTCTTTTTCATGGTTTTGCCCTTTTGTTCTGATGTTCCTTTCACAAATGACTAATATTAAAATTTTTGCAGTGGATCTATGTGTATAAGATACATCAGATTACTGAGTATCTTAGGGAGGAGGCGGGGAAGAGAAAGAGGGAGAAAAAAAAATTGGAATTCAAAACCTTACAACAATGAATGTTGAAAACCTTATTTACATGTAATTAAAAATAAAAGTATTCAAGAAAAATTAAAGATAAGTAAATAAAATTAATATGAAAATGAAAAGCAAAAAGTTCTAGGTAGAACTAGATTTATATTGTTTACTTAATTTATATTGTTATTTGCCCTTCATTTTGGAAGAAGCTCATGACATCATGGAAGTGACAGATTAGGACATATATATATGACTCTTGGTTTATTTATACTACAATGAAAGCAATTACATTCATACTACATGTAAATTACTACATAAAGTACATTAAATGTCTATATAAAATAATAATTCATAGTAAAGTAAAAAAAAAATTAACAACGTAGATCATACCTGATCCATATCTTCTTATCTCAGACCAAATTATACATGTTTTATAACTATTAAATAAATATTATAAAATACAGTAGGCTTCTTTTGCTAATTCTTTTGAAATTGCTTGGATATCAAAGGAGCTATTTCTATCCATTATCCCTCATTCTTTGTTCATCAGTGTCTAACCGTTTTCTATTCATATTTTACTCTGATGTCAACATTTCAAATACATATAGCATTTCTAGGGAATTGGTTTTTAATGATTCTTAGTTTTAGAAAGATTCTAGGAATGATTAAAAATGCACTCAATTTCCTAAATGCAGCATACTTCTGTACAATATGGAACAATTTATTGTCCATTTAGTGTTTATCCAAGAAACATGTAGTAATGAATACATGAGTTGCTATTCATCTACATATATATTATAATTTAGATAATATGGAGAATTTGATTGAAATTTGTTGAGTGATTAAGGATCTCATTTTGGCATAGGTGATGATCCAAAGTTTCATGAACACAGCATAATGTTATATGAAAATGAGTTAAATGAAAAGAAAAATACTTCATCATTTATAAGGAACACTTTTTTCATTAGAAGTGAAATGCTAAATAAATATTAGGGGAAGATCTAAATAAATTAACAGATTATACTATACATGTTTAATAATAGTAATAACAATACTAACAGTAATAATATTAACAATAATGAACAACTATCATTTATGTAATGCTTTAACGTTTGAAGAGCATTTTACAATTATCTCATGTTATTCTCACAATAACCCAAGGGGAAGGTACACGCTATTATTATACCCATGTTACAGAATAGTAACCTAAGACTGAATGAAGTTAAGTGACTTGCCTAAGGATAAATAACTACTAGGTATCTGAAATGTTTTTAAGTAACTAAGAAAATATAAGGGAAAATCCTATCAAAAGATAAGTCATAAAAATAAGTGGAAGTACTTTGAGGGGATAAAATTGAATGTGATTCTTATTTTAGATTTAGTGAAAGATTAAAGAAAAATGCTGAATTGTGTTGCTAAGTATGTTAATGTCTGACATTAGTTGTCACTTATTTAACCTCTATGCCTCTGAAATGATTATTATTAAATATAGATAAGCTATGATATGGATTAGTGGAAGGATCTTCTTCACTGGGAGGTTTGCTGTTTTGTTGTAACAGGTACTGTTAATTTTGAGATTTTATCATTTATCACCACAATTATCTAAAAGTTATGAGTTGTCTAAATATTATGCATTTTATATCTGAAGACTTGACAGAAACATCTTTTTAGAGTAGGAGGTTAGTCTATAAAAAATCAAATAATCACAGACCCAGATTTAAGACAAGCTTAGGAATAGACATTCCTAGGTATAGGTTTAACCTCTTTGATTCACCAGTGAGAGAAATGTGTTGAAGAATTCTTGGGGAAAAGGAGTTAATTGCTGAACTAATATATGAATTACCAAAATGAATTTTACCTTTGAGAAAATGGCTTGCCTATTAACTTAATAAGTAGCCCTCAGGAAACATCCTTATAGTAGAAGAGTTGATAAGGATAATGAAGATGATAATGATGTTAATTAACTTTTGTATGATCTTAAGATTCTTAAAAGTGATTTACACAATATGAGTGTCTCACTTGAACATCTTAATAATGTTGTGGGGTGTATAGAACAAGTAAACTCTGGTATAATAACTAAAATCCAGATTGTAACTCCCTGAGTGGAATTTTGCTAAGGGACTAACTGTAAAATGATGAGTATTGGAAGTACAGCATGAACTAGAGAATCTTTTTTTTTTCTTTGATTTTTTTATTATAACTTTGTATTGACAGAGTTTATGCATGGGTAATTATTTACAACATTATCCCTTGCACTCATTTCTCTTCCTCCTTTTGCCTTCTCTCCCTCCATCCCCTCCCATAGATGGCAGGCAGTCTGATACATGTTAAATATGATATAGTATATACTAGATACAATATATTTGTGCAGAACAATAGAGTTCTCTTGTTGCACAAGAAGAATTGGATTCAGAAGGTAAAAATAACCTGGGAAGAAAAACAAAAATGCAAGTAGTCCACATTCATTTCCCAGTGTTCCTTCTCTGGGTGTAGCTGATGCTGCCTATCATTGATCAATTGGAACTGAATTAGATCTCTTTGTCGAAAATATCCACTTCCATCAGAGTACATCCTCATACAATATTGTTGTTGAAGTGTATAATGATCTCCTACTTCTGCTCATTTCATTCAGCATCAGTTCATGTAAGTCTCTCCAAGCCCTTCTGTATTCATCCTGCTGGTCATTTCTTACAGAACAATAATATTCAATAATATTCATCTACCACAATTTACCCAACCATTCTCCAATTGATGGCCATCCATTCATTTTCCAGTTTCTAGACATTACAAACAGGGCTGCCACAAACATTTTGGCACATACAGGTTCCTTTCCCTTCTTTAGTATCTCTTTGGGGGTATAAGCCCAGTATAGCATTGCTGGATCAAAGGGTATACACAGTTTGATAACTTTTGGGGCATAATTCCAGATTTCTCTCTATAATGGTTGGATTCATTCACAACTCCACCAACAATGCATCAGTGTCCAAATTTTCCCACATCCCCTCCAACATTCATCATTATTTTTTCCTGTCATCTTAGCCAATCTGACAGGTGTGTAGTGAAATCTCAGAGTTGTCTTAATTTGCATTTTTCTGATCAACAGTGATTTGGAAGACTCTTTCATATGAGTGGAAATAGTTTCAATTCATCTGAAAATTGTCTGTTTATATCATTTGACCTTTTATCAATTGGAGAATGGCTTGATTTCTTATAAATTAAAGTCAATTTCACCATATGTTTTGGAAATGAGGCCTTTATCAGAATCTTTGACTGGAAAAATGTTTACCCAGTTTATTGCTTCCCTTCTAATCTTGTTTGCATTAGTTTTGTTTGTACAAAGGCTTTTAAATTTGATGTAATCAAAATTTTGTATTTTGTGATCAATAATGATCTCTAGTTCTTCTTTGGTTAAAAATTCCTTCCTTCTCTGCAAATATGAGAGGTAAACTACCCTATGTTCCTCTAATTTATTTATGATCTCATTTTTTATACCAAAATCATGGACCAATTTTGATCTTATCTTGTTGTACGGTGTTAAGTGTGGGTCCATGCCTAGTTTCTACTGTAATAATTTCCAGTTTTCCCAGCAATCTTTCTCAAATAGTGAATCCCAAAAGTTGGGATCTTTGGGTTTGTCAAAAAAATTGCTATAGTTATTGGCTATTTTGTCCTGTGAAACTAACCTATTCCACTGATGAGCTAATCTATTTCTTAGCCAATACCAAATGGTTTTGCTGATTGCTGCTTTATAATACAGTTTTAGATCAGGTACAGCTAGGCCACCTTTATTTGATTTTTTTTTTCATTAATTCCCTTGAAATTCTTGACCTTTTGTTCTTCCATATAAATTTTGTTGTTATTTTTTCGAGGTCATCAAAATAGGTTCTTGGGAATTTGATTGGTATACCACTAAATAAATAGATTAGTTCAGGGAGTATTGTCATCTTTATTATATTCACTTGGCCTATCCAAGAGCACTTAATATTTTTCCAGTTATTTAAATCTGACTTTATTTGTGTGGAAATTTTTTTTCTATTTTTGCTTATATAATTCCTGACTTTCCTTTGTTAGATAGATTCCCAAATATTTTATGCTATCAACAGTTATTTTGAGTGGAATTTCTCTTTTTATCTCTTGCTGTTGGATTATGTTGGTGATGTATAAAAATACTGATGATTTCTGTGGATTTATTTTATATGCTGCAACTTTGGTAAAGGTGTGAATTATTTCTAATAGCTTTTTAGTATAATCTCTGGAGTTCTCTAAGTATACCATCATATCATCTGCAAAGAGTGATAATTTGTTTTCCTCATTACCTATTCTGATTCCTTTAATCTCTTTTGTGACTCATTGCCAAGGCTACTGTTTTTAATACAAGATTGAATAATAATAGTGATAATGGGCAACTTTGTTTTACTCCTGATCTTTTTGGGATTGGTTCCAGTTTATCCCCATTACATATGCTGCTTACTGACAGTTTTAAATATATGCTCCTGACTATTTTAAGGAAAAGTCCATTTATTCCCATACTTTCTAGTGTTTTTACTAGGGATGGATGTTGGATTTTAACAAATGGTTTTTCTGCAACTATTGATATGATCATATGGTTTTTGTTAATTTGGTTATTGATACAGTCAATTATGTTAATAGTTTTCCTAATATTGAACAAGCCCTGAATTCCTGATATAAATCCTACTTCATTATAGTGTATTTTCCTGGGGATAATTTTCTGTAATTTTGTTTGCTAATATTTTTTAATTGTAACTTTTTTATTTTTATTTTTTTTTACAACATTTTCCCTTACACTCACTTCTGTTTTGACTTTTCCCTTCCCTCTGTCCATCCTCTCCCCTAGATGGAAAGGAGTCTTATACATATTAAATATATTATATATATATATCCTAGATAAAATATATGTATAGAACTGAACATTTCTCTTGTTGCACAGGAAAAATTGCCTTCAGAAGGTAAAAGTAACCTGTAAAGAAAAACAAAAATGCAAACAGTTTACACTCATTTCCCAGCATTTTTCTTTGGGTGTAGCTGCTTCTGTCCATCATTGATCAATTGGAACTGAATTAGATGTTCTTTTTGTTTAAGAAATCCACTTCCATCAGAGTATATTCTCATATAGTATTGTTGTTGAAGTGTATAATGATCTCCTAGTTTTGCTCATTTCACTCAGCATCAGTTCATGTAAGTCTCTCCAAGCCTCTCTGTATTCATCCTGCTGGTCATTTCTTACAGAACAATAATATTCAATAATATTCATCTACCCCAATTTACCCAACCATTCTCCAATTGATGGCCATCCATTCATTTTCCAGTTTCTAGACACATACATGTCCTTTTCCCTTCTTTACTATTTCTTTGGAATATAATCCCAGTAGTAGCACTGCTGAATCAGAGGGTATGCACAGTTTGATAATTTTTTGGGAATAGTTCCAGATTGCTCTCCAAAATGGTTGGATTCATTCACAACTCCACCAACAATGCATCATTGTTCCAGTTTTCCCACATTCCCTCCAACATTCATCATTATTTATTCCTATCATCTTAGCCAATCTGACAGGTATGTAATGGTATCTCAGAGTTGGCTTAATTTGAATTTCTCTGATCAATAGTTATTTGGAACTCTCTTTCATATGAGTGGAAATAGTTTCAATTTCATCACCTGAAAATTGTCTGTTCATATCCTTTGACCATTTATCAATTGGAGAATGGCTTGATTTCTTATAAATTAGAGTCAATTCTCTATATATTTTGGAAATGAGGCCTTTATCAGAACCTTTAATTGTAAAAATGTTTTCTCAGTTTGTTGCTTTCCTTCTAATTTTGTTTGCATTAGTTTTGTTTGTACAAAGGCTTTTAAATTTGATGTAATCAAAATTTTGTATTTTGTGATCAATAATGATCTCTAGTTCATCTTTGGTCACAAATTTCTTTCTCCTCCACAAGTCTGAGAGATAAACTATCCTATGTTTCTCTAATTTATTTATGATCTCATTCATTATGCCTAAATCATGGACCCACTTTGATCTTATCTTGGTATATGGTGTTAAGTGTGGGTCCATGCCTAACTTCTGCCATACAAATTTCCAGTTATCCCAGCAGTTTTTGTCAAATAATGAATTCTTATCCCAAAAGTTGCAATCTTTGGTTTTGTCAAACACTAGATTGCTATCGTTATTGACTATTTTGTTTTGTGAACCTAACCTATTCCACTGATCAACTTTTTTAGATCAGGTACAGCTAGGTCACCTTCATTTGATTTTTTTTCCTTCATTAATTCACTTGAAATTCTTGACCTTTTGTGCTTTTATGTGAATTTTGTTGTTATTTTTTCTGTCATTAAAATAGTTTCTTGGGAGTCTGATTGGTATAGCACTAAATAAATAGATTAGTTTAGGGAGTATTGTCATCTTTATCATATTTGCCCTACCTATTCAAGAGCACTTAATATTTTTCCAATTTTTTAAATCTGACTTTATTTGTGTGGAAAGTGTGTTGTAATTTTGCTCATATAATTCCCAATTTTCCTTTGGTAGATAGATTCCCAAATATTTTATGCTATCAACAGTTATTTTGAATGGAATTTCTCTTTGTATCTCTTGCTGTTGGATTTTGTTGGTGATGTATAAAAATGCTGAGGATTTATGTGGATTTATTTTATATCCTGCAACTTTGCTAAAGTTATTAATTATTTATAATATCTTTTTAGTAGAAGCTCTGGGGTTCTCTAAGTATACCATCATATCATGTGCAAAGAGTGATATGATCATATACTTTGAGAACCCCAGAGATTTTGGTTCCCTCATTACCTACTCTGATTCCTTTAATCTTTTTCTTGACTCTTACTGCTGAATGATAATGATCATAGTGGGCAACCTTGTTTCACTCCTGATCTTACTCGGAAAGGTTCCAGTTTTCCCCCATTACATATGATGCTGACTGACAGTTTTTAAAAATGCTCCTAACTATTTTAAAGAAAAATCCACTTATTCCTATACTCTTAAGTGTTTTTCTTAGGAATGGACATTGGATTTTATCAAATGTTTTTGCTGCATCTATTGAGATGATTATATGGTTTTTGTTTGGTTATTGATATAGTCAATTATGCTAATAGTTTTCCTAATGTTGAACCAGCCCTGCATTCCTGGTATAAATCCGACTTGGTCATAGTGTATTATCCTAGGAGTGATTTTCTGTAATCATTGTGCTAATATTTTATTTAAGATTTTAGCATCAATATTCATTAGGGAGATTGGTCTATAATTTTCTTTCTCTGTTTTCACCCTACCTTATTAAGGTATCGCTACCATGTCTGTGTCATAAAAGGAATTTGATAGGACTCCTTCAAGCCCTATTTTTTCAAATACTTTATATAGCATTGGAGTTAATTGTTCTTTAAATATTTGGTAAAATTCGCATGTATATCCATCTCGTCCTGAGGATTTTGATTTTGTTTTATGGAATTGTTAATAGCTTGTTCTATTTCTTTTTCTAAAATGGGACTGTTTAGTTTATTAACTTATTCCTCTGTTAATATGGGCAAGCTATCTTTTTGGCAGTATTTTTCCATTTCATTTAAGTTATCAAATTTATTGGCATAAATTTGGGGAAAGTAACTCCTAATTATTGCTCTAATTTCTTCTTCATTAGTGGTGAGTTCTCCCTTTTCATTTTTAAGACTAGCAATTTGATTTTCCTCTTTCCTTTTTTAAATAAGATTTACTAAGGTTTTGTCTCTTTTGTTGGTTTTTTCATAGAACCAACTCTTAGTTTTATTAATTAATTCAACAATTTTTGTTTTGTTTTTTTACTTTCAATTTTATTGATCTCTCCTTTTATTTTTAGTATTTCAAGTTTAGTGTTTGATTGGGGGTTTTTAATTTGTTCATTTTCTAGCATTTTTAGTTGCAAGCTCAACTCATTGACCTTGTCTTTCTCAATTTTATGCAAGTAGTCCTCTAGAGATATGAAATTTTCCCTTATTAATGCTTTGGCTCCATCTCACACATTTTGGTATGACATCTCATTATTGTCATTTTCTTGAGTGAAGTTATTAATTATGTCTGTGATTTGCTGTTTCACCCAAGTATGCTTTAGTATGAGATTATTTAGTTTCCAATTATTTTGGGTCTATTTTCCCTTGGGTTTTTAATGAATGTAATTTTCATTGCATCATGATCTGAAAAGGATGCTTTTACTATTTCTCCCTTACTGCATTTGAGTTTAACAATTTTATGTACTAATATATGGTGATTTTGTAGTTTCATTTATCTAATTCTGAGAGTTCAAAGTTGTGATCTCCCACTATTATTGTTTTGCTGTCTAATTCTTCTTGCAGCTCTCTTAATTTCTCTTTTAAGAATTTAAATGCTAAACCACTTGGTGCATATATGTTTAATATTGATATTGCTTCATTATCTATGATACCCTTTATCAAAATATGATGCCTTTCTTTATCTCTTTTAATTAGATCAGTTTTTGCTTTTGCTTGATCTGAGATGAGGATGGCTACCCCTGATTTTGTTTGTTTGTTTGTTTGTTTGTTTTACTTCATCTGAAGCATATTAGATTCTGCTGCAACCTTTTATCTTTACTCTGTATGTATCATTCTGCTTCAGGTAGTTCTTCTGTAAACAACATATTATAGGATTCTGGCTTTTAAACCATTCTGCTAACCACTTCCTCTTTATGGGCAAGTTTAGTCCATTCACATTTATGGTTAAAATTACCAATTCTGTATTACTTGCCATCTTGTTGCATCTTGTTTATGCTTTTCTTTTTTCATTCCTCCTTACCCCTCCCCGCCAATCCCAGTATTAAACTTATGAGTACCACTTACTTCTCACAGTTCTCCCTTTGTAGTATCTCTCCCCTTACTTTAGAGTTCCTCCCCCTTTCTTACTCCTTTTCTTCACAATTTCTGTATTCTCTTTGGCTAGCTTGCCCCTTTCCTTTTCACTTTTCCCCTCCCACTTTTCAATGAGGTGGGAGAAGTTTCTTCATAAATTGAACATGTTTAATATTTTTCTCTTTAGCCAATTCTGATGAGAGTAAGATATACACTATGTTTATCCCTCTCCCTTCCTTCTCTCAGATATAATAGGTTCCTTTTGCCTATTTGTGAGATGTGGTACCCCCTTTACCCTTTTTCTGGTTCAATTTCCTTTCCACCTCTAGTTTCTAGAACAAATTATACATGTGTCCTTTATGTATCTTTATAATAGAAATATAGTTCCAGATTTATTTTTTACTTTTTTAGGTTTCTCTTGAATCCTTTATTTGTAGATCAAATTTTTTGTTTAGTTCTGTTTTTGTTTTTTATCAGAAACAGATGAAATTCACCCATGTCATTGAATGCCCATCTTTTTCCCCGGAAAAAAAAAATGCTCATTTTGGCTGGGTAAGTAATCAAACTACAGGCCCTTTGATCCTTTAATGTGGACGCTGCTAGATCTTGAGTAATAAATATTGTGCTGGCTCCTCTATATTTGAATTGATTTTTTTTTCTCGGAGCTTGTAGTATTTTTTCCTTGGTCTGATAGGTCTGGAATTTAGTCACAATATTTCTTGGAGTTTTGATTTTAGGTTCCCCTTTCAGTAGGTGATTGATGAATTCTTTCAATATCTATTTTATCCTCTGGGTCTATAACTTCTGGGCAATACTATTTGATGATTTCCTGGAAAATAGTGTCCAGGCTCTTTTTCATCATATTTTTCAGGATGTCCAATAATTCTCAGATAAGCTCTGCTTGATCTATTTTTCAGTTCTATTGTTTTCCCAAGAAGGTATTTGATATTTTTTTCCATTGTTTCTTTTCTTTTCTTTTTTTTTTTTTTTTTTTTTTCTTTTTTGTTTTTGCTTGACTCATTCTTGGTGTCTCCTTGAGTCATTCAATTCCATTTGTTCAATTCTGATTTTTAACGAATTATTTTCTTCACTCACTTTTTAAATTTCTTTTTCTAATTACCCAATTGAGTTTTTAAGTGAGTTATTTTGTTCTATGGAATTTTTTTTCCATTTCACCAATTTTATTTTTTAGAGAGATATTTTCTTTTTCCAATTCACTAATTCTGGTTTCCTTGGTATTGTTTACCTTTTTCAATTCACTAATTCTGTTTTTCAAGGATGTGATTTCTTTATCCATTCTATCTTTAAATGACTGGGATGACTTATCCAGACTTTCTTGCCAAGCTTCTCTTTCCTTTTCCCATTTTTCTGCTAGCTCTCTTGTAAGAGATATTTTAATTTCTTCTATGAAAGTCTTGTGTCTTGAGGAGCAAATCATATTCCCATTTGGAGATTCATCTGTAGACAGTCTGTTTTAGTCTCCTCAGGATTTGAAGTCTGCTCTCTATCCATAATAGAAGCTATCAATAGTTAGAGCTCACTTTAATTTTTTGTTCATTTTGTCAAAGAAGAATCAAAGAAAACAAACTAACAAAAAAAAGCAAATGCAGTCTGCTTTTTTTTGGGGGGGGAGGCAGGGTTAGTGGTGGCTGGATGGTATTACCAAGTTTCTTCTAAAGACTGCAGGGGGCAGCAGTGAGGCACTATCAGTACAGCAATGCCTGCACTGTGTCTGTACTCTGAGACTCTAAGAGTGTTCTGACTCACTTCCGGGCGAGTGTGGCCAGGTCCTGAGAGACCCTAGCTTTTCAGGGTTATACACTTTACCCCTTGTGTTTATAGCTTCTCTGTTGATCTACTGGCTTGCTGCCAAGGCAAAATAGCCACACTGTGGTAAAGTTCTCCCCGCAGAAACGGCTGAGACCCCACCCTTCCTCACTCTGGTCTTTTCAGTGTGAGTGGCCTTCCATACTCTTATTGCCTGCCTTCAGTCTGTGCCTGATCTAAGTGATCCCACTGAGCAAAAACAGACCTTTTCTGGCAAATTTCAAGGATTTCTTCTATTGGTAATTATTTATGGGTTTTTTTCAGTCAAGCATTAATTCTGAGGCCTTGTCATGAAAAAAATATTCTGAGAGCAAGATGGAGCTTAGATAGATGCATGTGTCCTCTCCGACATCTTGGCCAGAAGTCATGAACTAGAGAATCTTATAATCTCATATTATTCAAAGAAATTTTAAAGGTCATCTAGTTCAACTTCCTCATTTTGCAAATTATTAAACTGAGACCCAAGGAGGTTAAATAATCTATTAACCCACAGTTTAAGCATGACAAAGTTGGAACCCTGAATCCAGATCTTTTGACTCCAACTAGAATATTCATCTACTGCCTTATAACTATAAAAGTCTGAGACTATGAATATCAACCCTCCAAGTTTATTCCAGGAACAGTTAGATATTAGTCCCCTGCCAAGCTGCCTACATTGATGAAAATATTTTAAGAAATGAAACATGACTATTACAAGGACAAAGAATTAATTTGGATTTCTTAAGAAAGTTTAAAATAAAATAGAAGAAAATCATTATATTAAAAAATGGAACTCAAGTGTGACAAACTAAAAATTTTAATATTCAGTAACCTAATGTTTTGTTGATTTCTATATTTTGAAATTACCAATGTTCTAGATATTTATTTTATTACAACTAAGAATTATATCATTTCACTAACATAGCAATTCTTATCATAGATGAAGACTGCATATATATAAAAATGTCTCAGGATTTTCATGAATTCATTACTATTGTTGTTCAGTCATTTCGGTCATTTATGATTCTTTGTGGTCTCATTTGGGATTGGTTTTGGGAAAGATACTGAAATGCTTAGACATTTTCTTCTCCATGTCATTTTAGAGATGAGAAAAACAAGACAAACAGGGCTAAGTGATTTGCCCAAAGGCATAAGTAGCAATTGTCTGAGCCTGACTTGAACTCATGAAGATAAGTTTTTTTGATCTGCATCAAGCACTCTATCCACTCTGCCACCTAGTTGCCCTTATGAATTCATAGTATCATAGATTTAAAATGGGATCTTAGAAGTTGTCTCCTCCAACTTTCTGATTTTTGAAATCATACTTCAATATTCAGAGTCAATCTTTTTGGAGATAGTGATAACACATTTAAGCTACTTCTTAGATTCATTACTAGCTGCAGTTTTCTCAGTTTGTACCATTCAGAATTTAGTCTCCATCAACAAGACTCTAGGGTATATTTCATTTAAATAAGAAAGTATTATCATAGTCCAAATGGTTTTCATTAACTGTTGTTAAAACTGAAAATTAGGCATGGAATATTAATGTTGCTTCAAATCATATTGATTATAGATAAACTATGTATATATTTAATATAAAAGCATTTCAGAATTAGGACAGACTGTTGGCTAGGGAAATGCAAAGGATCATGTGGATTTTTAATGTTAGAAACTTTAAAAATAAGACACCAATGTTAGTCATCAAGTTAGTTCTTAGAATGTGAATTTATTAAAAATGCATGAAAAACTTCTGCTTTGTTCTAAAATTGCTTTGTAGTCTAATGAAAAAAAAATAGGATGATGAATATAGGGGGGAACGTTATTTTTAAAAGTTCAAGTATCTCAATGAGTTGTAGTTTTTGATTATTTTTAGAAGAATAATTCCAGTTTTGCAAAGATGCTAGGTAGCACTTAGTTGGCATATATTTATACATTCCTGGGAACAACTGTCTTCACATTACAAATTACTGACATCTAATGCAGTTATCCTCTATGTTTCCTGACCAAAAGGAATACTTCTTGTAAAAGAGAATTTGGGATTATAATATTATATTAGCTAAAAATGCTAAAATAAGAAAAATGATTTTCTAAACATAATCAATCATGCTACATACACTCCTTCTCACAATGTCATCTTATACTAGAATTAGACCAACATAATCACATTTGTGAATTTATTTATTCATTTTTATTTACTATAACTTTTTATGTTGTTCAGTCATCTCCAACTCTTCATGAACCATTTTTGTGATTATCTTGTCAAAGGACCCAGAGTAGTTTTCCATTTCCTTCTTCAAACTATTTACAAATGAGGAAACTGAGGCAAACAAGATAAAATAATTTGCCAAAAGTCATACAGCTATTAAATATCTGAGGATGGATTTAAAATCAGGTCTTTCTGACTCCAGGTGTGGTATTGTATCCATTGTATCACTTAGCTGCCCCCATTATAATTTTATTCTATGTCTGTATATTGAAAGCATATGACATTTCAGTGAAAACTTTTGTCACCTCTATTTCACGTATTTACATAGAACACAATTTGACAAAAAATTTTTAAAAAGTGGGAAATATTTATGCTTAATTTACCTTAAAATACACACAGAGACATGTGCGTGCATATACATAAGAGTCTATAAGTTCATTATGTTTCTTCTGTCCATTATAGAGCCACTTCCTAGTATTTGTCCTTCTAAAATTTATAGGATCTTAGAATTTGAACTATAATGAACTTTTAGGGTAATCTAGTGAAAATCTTGCATTTCCAAGTGCATAAACTGAGAAGTAGAGAAGAAAATTTCTTGCCAACAAGAGAACTGTTCGGTTCTGCAAACATATATTGTATCTAGGATATACTGCAACATATCCAACATATAAAGGACTGCTTGCCATCTAGGGGAGGGGGTGGAGGGAGGGAGGGGAAAAAATCGGAAAAGAAATGAGTGCAAGGGATAATGTTGTCAATATAATCATTAAATAAAAAATTTAAAAAAAAAGAAAATTTCTTGCCAGTATTACACAGATAATAAGTAGAAGCAGTGCCATTTGAACCCCAATCCTCCAAATTTTAATATATTGTCTTTTTTCTAATATGACAGTATCTCATTGCAAGGATTTTCCCAATTTGGCCATAGATGACAAATTATTCCTTGCTTGAGAGCTATATATAATACTTCCATTAATGTATCATTTTATAGTTTTCAAAGTGTTTTCTAATCAGTAGAACTGTCTCAATGTCCCTATGTGAGGAAAATGACTTTCCCAGTTTTACTTAGTATCAGAAAAAAAAGTGGAATTTAAGTTTTTTTCATTTAAAGTCAAATAGTCTTTCTGTTATGTGACTGTCTCTCAGCATATTGACTAAGCTAAGTATGGTTTGTTCCTCACAATAGCCAGAAAGCTGAAAGCTTACATATTCTTGTTTATTCTTTCCTTTTTAGGGTAGAACCACTGATTTAGTGAGAAAGAAGTCAGATTACAGAATAATCTTAGCCTTCAGTGCTAGATTATAACTCTATGAATATATGCCATGGCTATAGGAAGTTATTGTTGAGGAAAAGACAGTAAGTCATAATTTGCTATTTTAGTATCCTTTAGTACAGATTGCAAATCTTGTGATCATCAAACTTTGAAATGTATTTTAAGATATGGATGTAAACAGAGCATGACATTAAACATTTCTTCATTGATAGTTGTTGTTCAAACATTCAGTCATATCTGACTTTGTGACTCCCTAGACCGTAGTACATCAGACTATGGGGATTTTTGTGGAATGATTTGCCATTTTGCCTTTTGTCAGAACTTTCCATTATGACCTGTTCATTTTAGATATTGCTAAACACTATAGCTTGACTAAACTATGAAAATTTGACTAAAATATGAAAGCCTCTGGGACACTATGAGACAGTGATCCAGGAGAGATTGTTGATTGATTAGCATATTATAATTCCCATATTTGTGCTAAAATTTTGAGATAGTGTTGGGGATAAGAAGACTACTTCTTCATCTTGTGCAAGGGAGGGGTATGAAGAAAAAATTTTAAAGAGTTTAGGAAGTAAAAGCTGTAGGCCACACATATCTTGTCATCATATATACATAAAACACAAATATTCATAAACTTCAGAAATATTCAATGAAAGTATAGTTAAAAGGTTGAAATATTTTTTCTGCAGAATAAACACTGTTTCTATGGTCTAACCAGCTTCATTCTTTAGGAGAAAACCATAAGTTTAAACCAGAAGTCAATTTCCCTACCAAAGGGAGCAAGACAAAGATGCTCATCCTTTCCTTTTATTGTTTTTTTTTTGTTTTTGTTTTTGTTTTTGTTTTTTTTTTTTTTTTTTTTGTTATAGTTGTAGAATTCACTGCTTAGTCTGGGATTTCAATCAGAAATAGGAAATTTAGGTTGACAATTTCAATTTAATGATAGTTCTAGACTCATGAGAGAGAAAGAACTATTTCCTGATAGCTAGTATTTTTCCTTGGTAATAGGAACAAGCACGGAGCAATGGCAACTAACTTTTGTGCCAATTAATATTGACCACTATGCTATATTTGGGGTGAATCTTGGAAATTCATTGGAACTAATTCAAATTGGTTTGCATGTTCTAATTGTAAAATTTTCAGTGTTAGTATATACAATTTAGATATCAGCAAGTGCTAAAAATCAAAACTGATTTACTATTTTTCCACAATGGATAAAATGTAAATAAGGGATATTAAACATAAAAGTGTGCTGTATACATTCATTTTTTTTTTGTTTTTTTTTTTTTTGGGGGGGGGAAGGGATGCAACCCATTTGTTAGACATTTACCAACACATGATTAGTTATAGCTCTAGACTTGTAAGGTACATGATGTATTACTTAATATAGCACCTAGAGATTACAGAAAACCAAACAAAATAGCAGTAACCAAATAAGTTCTCAAATAGCTTAAATAACTTGCTGAATATTAAACACATGGTAAACTAATAGAATCATATTTTTGACTGGCTGGAAACTACTCAAAGACAACATAAATGTGGGGGGAAAGAATACAAATAAGATTGGTAGAATTAGAAACTGGTTTAATTAATTCATCAATCAACCAAAAACATTAATCACTTGCTATGTTTCTGCAATTATACTATATACTAGGAATAAAAAGAAAATATACATTGATAGATAGATATATACATACAATGCCTGTTCTTAATAATCTTATATTCTATGACCAGTAACAATATACATTCATAAGAATAGGCAAATTAAATATATGTGAAAGCAATACAAAATAAATATAACAATTAAATGCAATGTAATTAGGTGAGGAGGTAGACTGAGTTAGAATTTATACAGATTTTTAAAGAGTTTTACAAATATAATTTAAGTTGATCTTTATGACAATAATGAAATGTGTAATTACCTTCATTTTATAGGAAAACTATAAAACGAGTTAAGGAAACTTGTTAGACAAGGATTGTGATATTTTCAGGGTCTCAAAGTGAGTAATTGTCTGAGAAAGGATTTGAACAGGGCTTCCTGACTCTTTTCAGGGATCTACTCACTAACTTGATATATCTAATAATTTTTAAAGACAACTATGCAGTGAATCAACCTCACTTTGCTTTGATGAAATATCATGCTCCAAAGTCAATAATATGGTGATCTCTCTGCTCTTCAATTGGCCACAATCCTCAGACTTGAGGGTAAGTCAATCTCAGATTTACCTTTGGTCATCTACTCCCAAGTCTCCATTTCTGGCAAGAATTGGTGTATTTTGGTCTGGTCCTTCCATGGGTAGCTAGAAAGCTTTTACCAAAGATCTTCTATATAATTATTTGTAAATTTTCTTGGAATATTCATTTTGATGAAGGATGTGCCTAAAAAAAGGATCTCAGTGGTTTTCTTGTTATCTTGGCCAGGTTCATATAAATAAGTAGCAATTAAATTTAATTTGTGTGTATATACATTGCATATGTAATATATAATGCAATTATATATATATATATATATATATATATATATATATATATATATATGATTTTTGGTGGTGTGGACATCCCCACCAAGGGTTTCTTTTGGTTTTTATTATTAAATATTCTAATACAGCTTTAACTCATTTATGTTTCTAGTTTCTAGCTCCATATTCTTTTTTGTTATATTTGTCTGTGATGGATATGAAGAATATCTCAAAAGTTTAATGTCTCTTATGACCAAAGTACAAGCAATATTACAATTAAAAGTCACCTATCCAGAAAAACAGTATGTTTTTCAAGTGAAAAAAAAATATCTATTAAATGAAATAGAGGACTTCCAAGTATTCCTGTTGAAAAAAATGACTTGAATACAAAACTCAAGAAAATCCTAGAAATGTAAATACAAAAGAGAAATCAAAAGAAATTCAACAAGATTAAACTGTATTTCCATATGGGAAGTTTATGCTTGTAATTCCTAAGAGCTTTCTTATTTTAGGGCAATAAGAAGGAGTATAAATAGAAAGAGGTAACAGGTATGAGTTGAACATGATTGGTAAAATCAATGGGTGAGAAACAGTAATACACTGGAAGAAGAGGAAAGGGCTCAATTATGGTTTCAGGTAGTCCAGAAACTCTTTTTTTTTTTTTTTACCTTTTCACTTTGAAGAAGAATACTTTGGAATTACATTCTTGAAAGATTACTGGATGTTATTGTTGGTAAGACATTATCCCTTTCATCCCCTGATGAGGCACAGCCCACAGGAAATCAAATTCTGTCCTTCATCTCTGTGAAGTCTCAGCCCTATGTCATTAAACTGCATTCACTCCTTAAAATAATAGGATCTCCCCCCAAAATGCAAAATAAAAAACTAACTAAATCCCAACAACAAATAAAACAATGATCATCACATCAGACATGAGCAGGTACTAAGTAATCCCCATACTATACAAGAGGAGATAGCAATACTCCAATTCTCCAGATCTGTGATATGAATGCTGAATCACCATTAAATATTCTTTTGCAGCCTTGAATTGTTACCAGCATCTCCACTCCTGTGTTGTTGCAAGCTCTGTTGTGCTAGTGATAGTCCTGATCTTGGAACTAAAACTCAGAAATACAACATAGCTAAGCAATGCAAGAGTCCTCCTCCTTTCCCCCACCCCATGCCAGAAATGGTCCCAGTTTAATATGACTCTAATTTTTTATTCCCCTTACTATCTGCGAGAGGAGAGCTGCAGAAACTATTGCTGCTGATTCAGTCATCCACAAGTTTAGCTGCTGATTTTCTAAGATGCAATATGTGATAAAGATTATGCTCAACTTTCCCACCAATGGGGCAGATCTTTCCTGAAGACCTTCTAAGTTGACTTGGTCTAGAATATGGATACATCTTGTCTTTTTGTGTCTTCTTTTGATACAGAATTTGTTTGAAGAATCGTGTAAAGTTGTTTGGAAAGGAATTTAGAAGAATTCAGTTGGGTGCCTGTTTTTATCTGCCCTCTTCGCTCTGTCCCCATCTCCCATATTTTACAAATCCAACAATGCAAAAATTAAATGCAATCATAAAATAATTTTGATGGGATGAACATAAGAATTAAATAATTAATTTTAGATACATTTCTGGCAATTTTCTCCTCATACTCATACAGAATTTTCTAATTCAATATACATTTTGACTCATAGGTTGTAAATGCCATTTTAGTTTCTAACTTTTTTCCCCTAAGAAACTCTTGTTCCTGAGAAAGGATCTTTTCATTTATATTGACTCTTTGAACTATTTCTTCCCATTTGACATTTCCCCTAAGTTTAACTATTTCTTTAGTATTTGGGACCCCCGTTTGGAGTAATAAAGCATTAAGTTACATAGGAACAAATCATGTCATACACAAATTTCATGCAAATAGAAATGGGGTTCCTACATATTCTATATTGACTTAAAAGGCCATAAGTTAGTATTTTAATGTTTTATTAACTTTATACTAATTTTGAAAAAAAAACATTTCTTTTTAATTTGATTTAAATTGCATTGAAAAATTTTACAGTCTATAACACTTTGCCTTAATATAATTAAATCCCCCCCCTTTTTTTTTTAAGAATTAGAGTTTCTCCAAAGTGTAATATAATTTGGGATAGAAAACTACTGATCACTACTTGTCTTCAATTGGGTCCTGAATTCCCACTTTGGGGCAAAAGGTGTGAATATTATTCTATTTAGTTAGAAGGAGATTAAATTCAATGACTTTTGTGATATATTGTTTGTAAAGGAGGAAGTGACAAACTTTGAGAGAAAATTCAAGAAAGTTTTTATTTTTAATTGTTGGTGCTAAAAATTTCTAGGTTTAATTATTTAGACAAGTCAATTATATGTATGTAATAAATGAGCAGTGTATCCTTCATTTGGTGAAGCAGTTTTTCTTTAAGTGGTTTGCTGTGTAAGATAATGAAATGAGCTAGTGAAATATTTGTAATACTATTATCTATAGTATTTATCATAAGACTGAAAGACCCAAAGGAAAGCATCTCCGTACTTCAGTGCACCCTCTATGGAAGATTTATGGTATGACATGGACAAGCATCACATTATGAGAAGGTATAGCCAATTTGTGATATGGGCCAGTAGAGGGAATAACCATGCCATCAAAAACACTGATCTATAGACAAATTCTATAATAAATAATGAAATTTATTATCACTAAAAAGGGAAGAATTATGTTACCATATCACTCTTCTCTTCCAGTTTGAAAACATTATTCAGACATGGAATATATTGTTTTAAGTTTTGACAATTTATTTTCTGGTCAGTTAAAATAGTCAGTTCTGGTTATAAATTTAGAGAAACTTTTCTTTTGCCTTTTCATCTCAGTTTCCTATTTTTTCCTCTAGAAAATCAGGAAATTGCACCAGATAATCTCTAATTAAACTAACATCTTATGACTCTAATTATGTTATTTGTGTTTTCCTTAATAGAAATAATTAGTGTAAATGTGGATGGTATATGAAGGAAAATTCCTAATAAAGTTGATAGAAAAGCATTGAAAGCCCTTCACCATCTGGCTCCAGATGATTGCACATTGTAAAATCTCCAGTCTAGAGAAATTGTTTTTCATGTTTTTCCTCATATGTTATGTTCACTCTTCTATCTCCATGCCTTTGCATAGACCACTCACCCCATTCCTTGGCTAGTATGTCTCCTACCTTATACTGTAGATATCCTTAGTTATTTGGGGGCATGATATTTGTCGCCTATAAACCATTCCTATGAAGAGTTGATAATATTATAGGAAAGGCTGTTGTATAACCTAAATTTCTTTGAATCTCTCACTGAGTTGATGTTACACTTGAAATTTCTTAATCTTGAATTTTTTCCTCTTCTATTAATGAGACTAATGGTCTAGTCATCAATTACTATTACTCACTTTTCCTTTCAAGTCCTTGTACATATCTGTTTTTATAATAAATACAATCTAGGCAATGATCTTGGATAACCCAGCTTTGGTGCTGATTCTAAAAACTTCAATAACATGTTTAAACACTCCTTTCAGTTAATAATGAGCAATTTTATTTAAAAATCTTTATAAGAAATCCTTAATGAAGTATCCTTGAATCTCTATTTTTCACATAGCTTTTATACTTCCTTTTCCTTCCCCACCCCAAGTTTGTGTAAGCCTTAACAACCGATATGGCACTGAATTCTAGAGCTTTTTCTAGGTCTCCAAAAATTGAAAGTATATATATATATATATATATACATATATATATATATGTATATGTATATATATATATATATATATATATATATATATATATATATATATATATATATATATATATATATATATATATATATTATCAAATACTGACTCTCTTCTTTCCATACCACAATGGGGAAAAAATGAAAAGAGGGAAAACAAACAGCCACCAAAATAACTATGTATACATAGATAAAATAAATTCTGGTGATAGTCATAATAATGAAAAATAACATACCTCATTGTTTCCCCCATCATCATCAATGTTTATTGAGAGCTTACAATAGAGAAAAGTATTGTCTCGGCTCTTGAGAAGCTTACATTGTATAACAAAAAATGCACCTCTCTCTTTAAATGTCATGAATGTGTGTGTGTTGTTTTCTTTTTTCCTTTTTTTTTTCTCTAGTAAATTTATTTATTTTTAATACACATTGTTTTATGAATCATGTTGAGAGAGAAAAATCAGAGCAAAAGAAAAAAAATGTAAGGTATATTAAAAAAAAAAGAACAGGAAAAAAAAAAAAAGAAAAGAAATGAACATAGCATATGTTGATTTACATCCAAGCTTCTTAGTTCTTTTTCTGGATGAAAATGACATTTTCGGTCCAAAGGCTATGAGATTTGCTTTAGATCACTGAACCATTGAGAAGAATCAAGTCTTTCATGCATTCTTACTGCTATTGTGTATAGTGTATTCTTTTGCTCAGTATCAGTTCATATAAAATTTTCCAAATCTTTCTAAAATCAGCTAGTTCATCATTTCTATAGAACAATATTTTATTTCCTTCATATACCATAACTTGTTCAACCATTTCCCATTTGATGGGATTCTACTTATTTTCCAATTCTTTGCTACCACAAAAAAGAAATGCACATGTGGGTCCTTTTCCCTTCTTTGTTATTTCCTTGGGATGGATACCCAGTAGTAACACTGCTGGGTGAAAGGGTAGGCACAGTTTTATAACCCTTTGGATATATTGCCAAATTGCTCTCCAGAATGGTTGGATCATATTAAAACTCTACCAATAATATATTAGTGTCCTAGTTTTCCTGAATCCCCTCCAACATTTATTATTATCTTTCACTGCCATCTTAGCCAATCTCAGAGGTGTGAAGTGGTATCTCAGAGCTGATTTAATATGCATTTCTCTAATCATTTTATAGGATTTATCATATGACTATAGGTTTGATTTAATTTATCATCTGAAAATTGTCTGTTTATATCATTTATCAATTTATCAATTAGGGAATAACATGTTTTTTTTATAATAACTTTTTATTGACAGAACCCATGCCAGGGTAATTTTTTTACAACATTCAGCTGAAACATAATAAATTCTGTTCTAGCCTTTTATTTTTTCTCAATTGTGTTTTTCTGTGTCGAATGTATTTCTTGTAAACAATATATTGTAGGATTCTGTTTTTTAATCCACTCTTCTATTTGTTTCTGTTTTATGGAAGAGTTCAACCCTTTCACATTCACACTTATGATTAGCAACTCTGTATTTCCCTCCATCCTATTTCTCCACTGTATATGCTTTTTTTTTTCTCTTTCCACCCTATCCTTAGTTGTGTTTTTTACCCACCCCATCCATCCTCTACTTTATTTCCTATCACCCCTCCTCCTTTTCTTAGTAGTGTTTTTGTATAATCTACTCTATCCAGTACTGTATTTTCTATCACTCCTTACTTCCTTCTCTTACTGTTTTCCCCCCCCTAGGGTTTCTGCTCTGCCTTCTATCCTGGCCTTCCCTTTTGTTTCCTCTTTATCCTCCTATTTCTTTATATGATTATATAAATTTCAATACCCAACTTAATGATTAACTTATTTCTTCTTAGAGCCAAAACTGATGAGATGAAGGTTGATATAATGCTCACCTCCCTCCCCTCTTTGCCTCCATTGTAATAGGTCTTTTGTGACTCTTCATATGATCCAATTGTACCATTATATTGTACCATTATACATTTCCTTTTATTTTGTTCCAGTGAAAACCATTTTTTACCCTTAAAACCTTTTTCTTTGGTGTCATCACATCAGAGTCCATTCACAACCACACCCTCTGTCCATGTGATGCTCTGCTATGTCTTCCCCAGTGACACATACAATTCTTAAGAGTTATGGATAAAGTTTTTCTAGAAATGTAAACAGTTTAATTTTTAAATAGAGTATTTTCACTCTGTTTGCCTTTCTGTTTTTCTGTTGAATCCTGTGTTTATATGTGGAATTTTCTGTCTAGTTCTGCTTTTTTTTTTCAATAGAAATGATTAAATGTTTCTTACTTTATTTAAGATGCATTGCCTCCCCTGAAAGATAATGCTGAGTTTTACTGGGTAGTTAATTCTTGGATGTAACCTTAGGTCCTTTGCTTTCTGAAATATGGTATTCCAGGCCCTCTGGTCCTTTATTGTTGAAGCTGCCATGTTTAGGTAATACTGACTTTTGTGCCTTGATATTTCAATTGCTTTTGCCTGGCAGCTTTCAGTATTTTTTTTTTCCTTGAGATGAGTTTCATAACAATGTTTCTTGGGGTTTTCCTTGTGGGATCTCTTTCTGAAGGTGATCAATGTAATCTTTCAATGAGTATTTCCCCCCCTCTGTTTCTAGAATATTGGGGCATTCCTTAATGATCTCTTACAGAATGCTATCCAGGCTCTTGTTTTTGGTCATGGCCTTCAGCTAGGCCAATAATTTTTAAATTATTTTTTCTGGATTTATTTTCCAGGTCTGCTATTTTCTAATGAGTATTTTACCTTTTCTTCCATTTTTTTCATTTTTTAAAATGTTTGACTGATTTGTGCTGTCTCACAGAGTAATTAGCTTCTTTTTGCTCCGTTCTAGTTTTTAATGGGTGATTTTTTACAGTTAACTTTTGTAACCCTTTTTCCATTTGGTTAATTCTACTTTTTAAGGTGTTATTTTCTTCAGACAATTTTTTCCTTCTTTTTTCAAGCTTTTGGCTCTCTCATGCATACCTCTCATTTCCTTTCTCATTTTATTTACCTCTCTTATTTGCCTTTTAAATTATTTTATGAGCACTTCTAAGAAGCCTTTTGGGGCTTGAGACCAATTTATATCCCTCTTTGACATTTCTTCTGTAAATATTTTGCTCTTTTCTAAGTTGGTGTTTTGTTCTTCCCAGAGTAGCTTTCTTTTGTCAAAATTCTTTTCTGTTTCTTGCTTCTTTTCTTTCCTATGTTTTTTTTTTTTTTTTTTTTTTTTTTTTGGCCTTCCTTCTTTTTTATTTTTATGGTTGAACTCTGCTTCTGGGGCAAAGAGGGGATGCTATTCAAAACTTCCTATGCAGCTGTGCACTCTAGCTTTGAGCACAGCGACCCTTGTGTTTGCAGGGAATAGCTTTGCTTGCTTTTTTTGAGGAAAATGACTGGTTTCATCGAGTTTGCCTATGAGCTCGGACTGGAAGACCCACTGATTTGCTCCTCTACTGAACCAGTACTGAGAATCTTACTTACTGATTTGCTGTGATTAAGACTCTCTCACTGGTTTTCCCAGAGTTTTTCTGAGCTGGCCTGAACATCTTTTTCACCCCAGTGAGATTGATCTTTTTTGAAGTTTTTGCAATCTATCTTGAGTTTGAGAATGTTTTCCTTCCATCAGATTCTGTTCAGAGACTTTATTTTATGTTGTTTTTGAGGGAAACTGGAAGAGATTGAGCAGCTTCCTGGCTTTATTTTGCCATATTGACTTCATTCCAAGAAGTTCATGTGTGATGTTTTATATAAGGATAGTAATGAGGGGAAGATTTTGCAGCATGAGCATAAGTGTTATAACTTAGCCCCACCATCACTTGATGAGAGGATTTGTTATGGTAAGAATTTAAGGTTGAGAATAATGAATAACTCAAGGTAAGTATTGGAGTAAGATTTTTTTTAAAGCTACCATCTCACTAAACTAAGAGAAGATTTCCTATATGAACTAGGAATAGAGATGAGAAGTTTGTGGGATGCAAGCAAAGGAAGAAAAGGATTTCAGATTCTGTAAGCAGAAATATCATGTATTCTTTCCCCATTTAGCTTCCTACCAGGATAGGCATATGGTTGATGATAAGGCAGAAAGAGAAAAGGCTAAAAAGTGTACCTCACAAATTGGAATATGGCATTAAAATGCAAAATGCCTCATTCTTTATATTTGCTATAATATCTTTTTATTCAGGATATGGATAAATTGTTTTATTATTGGTACTTTGAAAAAAAGACACTTTATTCTAACGTATTTTCCTAATTTCCCAAGGTGATACAAGTAGTAAGTAACAGAATTAGAATTTGAGCCCAGATGATTTTATGTTAAATCCAATATGCTTTATACTGTAGCATAACTAGTAAATTTTCATGGGGAGATTATTTTCTCTTGATCAAATATTGCTAGCTATTATGATGACATAATACAGAGATGACATTCTATATTTCTCAGCAAATATATTACAAACATATCTTCAATAGAGGAGAGCATGATGCCATTCAGTCTGATTAATTTTGACTTCTCTTTTGGGGGAGATAAGCATAGAAGATAGACACATGATTCAAGTACTTTACATAAAACACCAGATGCTATCTTTCCCTCATTGTTTTGAGAACTTTAAAAAATAGAGAGTTATAGCTTTTTATATTCTTTCAATCACTGTTTTCACTTATCTACAATTGCTAGATTTAAAATTGAAAATGGTATTGGTGACATCTACATCTTCAAAGGAAGTAGTTCAATCTTCAGAGTAATCAGTGATAATAAGAGTCACAAAAGTAGGGTTAAGTCATAAAAAAAGTGGCAGATCTAGGTATTCAATGATTGGTGGCAGAGGCATTGACCCAAGAAGTAATTGCTTGGATCTTATTTAATATAATTTGTATCATCTCTGAAGATGCTATGGATAATGGATTGCTGACTCTTAAAAATATTAATTTGTAAAATCCCTGAAAATTGACTCTCTCTCTCTCTCTCTCTCTCTCTCTCAAAGCTTTCTAATTTTCAAAACAAAACATATGCGTGGACAATTCTTCAACATCAGCCCTTGCAAAACCCTATGTTCCAATCCCCCCTCTTCCTCATGCCTTCCCCTAGATGGCAAGTAGTCTAATATATGTTAAACATGGTAGAAATATATGTTAAATCCAACATGTGCACACATATTTATATAATTATTGTGCAGCAGAAGAGAAAAAGTGAAGCAAAATAAAATGCAAGCAAACAACAACAAAAAGAATGAAAATGCTATATTGTGGTCTTCACACAGCTTCCACAGTCCTCTTTCTGAGTGTAGATAGCTCTCTTCATTGTTGAACAATTGGAACTAGTTTGAATCATCTCATTGTTGAAGAGAGTCATGTTCATCAGAATTGATCATATAATCTTGTTGTTTCCATGTATAATGATCTCTTGGTTCTTCACATTTCACTTAGCAGCAGTTCATGTAAGTCTCTGCAGGGCTCTCTGAAATTATCTCTTGGTTGTACAAATAACTTTTGTACACCAGTATTCCACCAAAAGGCAATGATAAAAAAGCAAATAAAGGAAAAATTAAAGGGACACTATAGAAAAAAAAAAGAAGAGGGGAGATAGAGGAAGAAAGAGCATTTTAAATTCAACCCTCAGACATGATAATAGGCAAATTGTCACAGAATCCATTTCAAGTCTCCACTCCTTAAAGGAATGTGATGATGATTTCTTTGGATCTTTTTTTTTTTAATTTTAGCCCATGGGGATGAAATTTTTGTTTACACAGAAGCTTATCCTTCCTACATTGAGTTTTACAAATAATTCTCAATCTCATTTCAAGTTAAGAATCTTTGGTTCATATGGTAGCTAATGAAGGAAAGAATTTAATTATAATTTTACTTGCTTAGAGAAAGAAATCATTCTATACACACACAGACACACTTACACATATGCAAAAAAACACAACTGAACACACACACAGAGAAACACACACACACAGAAGGAAATGATGCAAAAAGAATGTTGAACATAATGTTGAAGGACTTGAACTTTGAATTTGTACACTTGAATGCACTCTATAAAAAATCATTTATTTTGTATTACTTTGGTAAATCGTTTAAAGTTTTTAAGTCACAGTTTTTTCAGCCTTAACATGTCAGTGTATGGGTTATAAAACCTCATAAACCCAAAACTAGATCAATCATCCTATGATTTTAAATGCCATTAAATATTAATGGATTTTTATGGAACTGGGATTATGTATGTCCTGTCTTAAGGTTTAGTAAATGTAGAAAAAAAAATTGTTAGAACAATTCTTCATTAATCTGACATCTTCACAGATAACTTTAGATAATTTATGGGAAACTCTTTGTCTTCCTCTTAATAACGTGACAGTACAAATTATTACTTTAACTCATTCTTTGACTCTGAAACTTCATATGAGCTACTTTACACAGAAGGAATGAGAGGAAATATATAGATAACATTGTCCAACATCATTGAAAATATCATGTCATATCCATTTTGATTTATATAATCTTTATTACATATCACTAAATGATAGATGGAAACTGAAGTTCTCATACATCATAGAAAAGGAAACGGTGCCTCACAAGTAGATATATTTTATTATTTATTAGACACCTTCATGTTTAGAGTTTTCATTGTCAATTAATATTTTTCATTATATCATATCAAGACAAAGGATTAATGAAATAACTGATTAATAAAAACAGTAATGATTTCAAAATATTAAAAAGCTCCTTAATAAAGATTTACTTACCGAGTAATATTAAAAAAGAGAACTTATGATCTTTTAAAAATTGTTTCATGACTTCCGGCCAAGAGGGTGGAGAGGATGCACACATCGACTTAAACTCTGCATTTTCTCTCAGAATAATTTATCTCATGACAAGACTCAGAATTAGTGCTAGACTGAAAAAAAAAAAAAAACACAAATAATTACCAAGAGAAGATATTCTCAAAATTCATCAGAAAAGGTCTGCTTTTGCTCGAGGGTGGGGACAGTTAGAATGGGGCAGGTTGAAGGCAGGCAGCAGTAGCACAGCAGACAGAGTAAGGCAGGCAGCTCACAGCTGAGCAGACTGAAGGTGGGTAGGGGATGATATCAGAAATTTCTGTGGAGAGAGCTTTAACACAATATTGGCTACTTTGCCCTGGCAGCAAGTCAGTAAATAAGCAGAAGCTAAAAACACAGGGGGTGAAGATTATAACACTGAAAAACTAGGGTCTCTCAGGAGCTGGCCACACCTACCCACAGTGTCTCAGCACACTCTCAGAGTGTTAGAGCACAGACATAGCACAGCCATTGCTGTCCTGCTAGTGCCTCGCTGCTGCCTCCTGCAGTATGTAGAGGACACTTGGTAATAGCATCCAGTTTCCTGCCTCCCCACCCCACCCCCACAAAAAAAAAAAAAAAAAAAAAAACAGACCATTTGTTTTTCTTATTAGTTTATTTTCTTTGACTTTTCCTTGACAAAATGAGCAAAAAATTAAAGCACACTAACTATTGATAGCTTCTATATGTATAGAGAGCAGACTTTAAACCCTGAGGAGACTAAAAACAGACTGTCTGCAGATGAATTCCCAAAGGGGTTTATTACCTGGTCCTCAATACACAAGACTCTCATAGAAGAAATTAAAAAGGCTCTCACAAGAGAGCTGCAAGAAAAATTGGAAAAGGAAAGAGAAGCTTAGCAAGAGAGTCTGGATAAGTCATCCCATTCATTTAAAGATAGAGTGGATAAAGAAATCACATCCTTGAAAAACAGAATTAGTGAGCTGGAAAAAGAAATAGCTCTTTAAAAAAATAAAATTGGCAAAATGGGAAAAAAAATTCCATAGAACAAAATAACTCACTTAAAAACTCAAATGGACAATTAGAAAAAGATATACAAAAAGTGAATAAAGAAAATACTTCATTGAAAATGAGAATCGAACAAAGGGAATTGAATGACTCAAGGAGACACCAAGAATCAGTCAAGCAAGACCAAAAAAAAAAAGAAAGAATCAAAAAAAAATGTCAAATATCTTCTTGGGAAAACAACGACCTGGAAAATAGCACTAGGAGAGACAATCTGAGAATTATTGGACTCCCTGAAAAATATGATGAAAAAAAGAGCCTGGATGCTATTTTCCAGGAAATTATCAAAGAGAACTGCCAAGAAGTTAAAGAAACAAAGGGTTAAAATAGAAATTGAAAGAATTCATTGATCACCTACTGAAAGGGATCCTAAAATCAAAACACCAAGGAATATAGTGGCCAAATGCCAGAACTATCAGATGGAGGAAAAAATACTGCAAGTTGCTATAAAAAATCAATTCAAATATTGAGGATCCACAATCAGGATTACCCAGGATCTAGCAGCGTGCACTTTAAAGGATTTAAGGGCCTGGGATATTCCAAAAGACTAATTAAATTTGTATGCAGCCAAAAATAACTTAACCAGCCAAAATGAGCATCTTTTTCCAGGGAAGAAGATGGACAGCCAACGTAATAAGCAAATTTCACCTATTTTTGATGAAAAAAACAAAACTAAAATAAAAATTTGATCCAAAAATATAGAACTCAAGTGAAATCTAATAAGGTAAAAAGAAATCTTGAGAACTATATTTCTGCTATAAAGATATATAAAGAATATATGTATACATTTTTCTAGAAACTAAAGGTAGAAAGGAAATTATACCTGAAAAAGGATAAAGTGGGTGCCACATCTCACAAAAAGGCAAAGGAAACCTATTATATCTGAGAGAAAGAACGGAAAGGAATGAACATAGTGTGTATCTTACTGCCATCAGAATTGGCTTAAAGTGAAAAACATTAGACATATTCAATTTATGGTGAAATTTCTCCCACCTCATTGAAAAGTAGGAGGGAAAAAGTGAAAAGGAAAGGATTAAGTTAAGTGGAAGGGAATATAGAAATTGAAAGGAAAAGGGGTAAGATGGGGAGGAACTTTAAGGTGAGCGGAGGATTACTAAAAAGTGAGGGCTGCGAGAAACAAGTGGGGCTCACAAGTTTAAATTGGGGAAGGGGATAAGGGGAAAGGAAAGGAGAAAAGCATAAGCAGGGGTTAACAAGACGGAAAATAATACAGAATTGGTAATTTTAACCATAAATGTGAAGGGGAAGAACTCTCCCATAAAGCAGAAGTGGATAGCAGACTGGATCAAAAGTCAGAACCTCACAATATGTTGTTCACAGGAAACACACCTGAAGCAGGGAGATACATGAAGAGTAAAGGTAAAAGGTTGGAGCAGAATCTACTATGCTTCAGGTGAAGTCAAAAAAGCAGGGGTAGCCATCCTGATCTCAGATCAAGCAAAAGCAAAAATTGATCTACTTAAAAGAGATAAGGAAGGGCACTATATCTTGCTAAAGGGTAGCATAGATAATGAAGCAATATCAATATTAAACATATATGCACCAAGTAGTGTAGCATCTAAATTCTTAAAAGAGAAATAAGAGAGCTGCAAGAAGAAATAGACAGCAAAACTATAATAGTGGGAGTTCTCAACCTTGCACTCTCAGAATTAAATAAATCAAACCATGAAATAAATAAGAAAGAAGTCAAAGAGGTAAACAGAATACTAGAAAAGTTAGATATGATAGATCTTTGGAGAAAACTAAATGGAGACAGAAAGGAGCACACTTTCTTTTCAGCAGTTCATGGAACCTATACAAAAATTGACCATATATTAGGACATAAAAACCCCAAACTCAAATGCAGTAAGGCAGAAATAGTAAATGCATCCTTTTCAGACCATGATGCAATGAAAATTACATTCAATAAAAAGCCAAGGGAAAATAGACCTAAAAATAATTGGAAACTAAATAATCTCATACTAAAGAATGATGGGTGAAACAGTAAATCATAGACATAATTAATAACTTCACTCAAGAGAATGACAGTGATTAGACATCATACCAAACTGTGTGGGATGCAGCATAAGTGGTAATAGGGAAAATATCATATCTCTCGAGGCTTACTTGCATAAAATAAAGACAAGGTCAATATATTGAGCTTGCAACTAAAAATGCTAGAAAAGGAACGAATTAAAAACCCCCATTCAAACACTAAAGTTGAAATTCTAAAAATAAAAGGAGAGATCAATAAAATTGAAAGTAAAAATTTAAAAAAATATATTGAATTAATTAATAAAACTCAAGAGTTGGTTCTATGAAAAAAACAACAAAATACACAAACCCTTAGTAAATCAGATTTAAAAAAGGAAAGAGGAAAATCAAATTGCTAGTCTTAAAAATGAAATGGAAGAACTCACCACTAATGAAGAGGTAATTACAGCAATAATTAGGTGTTACTTTGCCCAACTTTAAGCCAATAAATTTGATAATTTAAATGAAATGGAAGAATACCTTCAAAAATATAGCTTGCCCCGATTAAAAGAGGAAGAAGTAAATAGTCTAAATAGTCCCATTTTAGAAAAAGAAATAGAATAAGCTATTAACTAACTCCCTAAGAAAAAAATTTCGAGGACCAGATGGACTTACTTGTGAATTCTAACAAACGTTTAAAGAACAATTAACTCCAATGATTATAAACTATTTGAAAAAATCAGGATAGCAGGAATCCTAGCAAATTCCTTTTATGACACAGACATTGTACTGATATCTAAAGCAGGTAGGTTGAAAACAGAGAAAGAAAATTATAGACCAATCTCCCTAATGAATATAGATGCTAAAAGCTTAAATAAAATATAAGCACAAAAATTATAGAAAATCATCTCCAGGATAATACATTATGACTAAGTAGGAGTTATACCAGGAATGTAGGACTGGTTCAATATTAGGAAAACTATTAGCATAATTTACCATATCAATAACCAAATTAACAAAAACCATATGATCATCTTAAAAGATGCACAAAAAGCATTTGCTAAAATCCAACATCCATTCCTAATAAAAACACTTGAGAGTATAGGAATAAGTGGATTTTTCTTTAAAATAGTTAGGAGCACTTTTAAAAACTGTCAGTCAGCATCATATGTAATGGGGGAAAACTGGAACCTTTCCCAGTAAGATCAGGAGTAAAACAAAGTTGCCCACTATCACCATTATTATTCAATATTGTATTAGAAAAGCTAGCCTCAGCAATAATAGTCAGGAAAGAGATTAAAGGAATTAGAGTAGATAATGAGTAAACCAAACTATCACTCTTTGCAGATGATATGATGGTATACTTAGAGAATCCCAGAGATTCTACTAAAAAAGCTAATAGAAATAATTCATAACTTTAGCAAAGTTGCAGGATACAAAATAAATCCACATAAATCCTCAGCATCTGTATACATCACCAACAACATCCAACAGCAAGAGATACAAAGATAAATTTCATTCAAAATAATTGTCAATAGCATAAAATATTGGGGAATATAAAAGGAAAGTCAGGAAAATTTTCGAGCAAAATTATAAAACACTTCCCAAACAAATAAAGTCAGATTTAAATAACTGGAAAAAGTGCTCTTGGATAGGCCAAGCGAATATAACAAAGATGACAATACTCCCTAAACTAATTATTTATTTAGTGCCATAACAATCAGACTCCCAAGAAACTATTTTATGACCTAGAAAAAATAACAACAAAATTTTCAGGCTTCTCAGCCCACAGTTACCACATTCGATTTAGAAGTTTGGAGGAAATATTTCTTACACTAGACAAGAGGATCACACACTCCAGTACATGCTATACTAGCAAGCTCCTGCCCAGACAAACCAGGAGTAAATCATCCCTGCAGCAGCCATGGCCTTAGCAGTTTCCAGAAATCCCAATACATAGATGGCAAAGGGATCAAACATTTGGTCCGAAGAAGATTATGGGAGTCTCTTTTCTAGCACTAAGCAGAGCTCTGTTGCTTTTGCCCATACCCACATCTGGGTTACAATCCTAGGCCACATTACTAATGCACTCGAATTTACAACCACAGTGGATCTGAGACTCTCTCCACAATTCTAGTGCAAAAAAGATCTAGGTCAGAGTCTAGAGTACAGGCCAAAAGAGTAGCAAACAAACTTGTCCTTGGATCATACTACTTTGGATGAACTGAAAACTTAGAGATCCTTGAGAAAATTTAGAGATCCCCCAGGCATCTCTGAAAATAGCTGCACAAAGCTCCTGAAAGCTTGAGAAAGTATACACCTCACTCTGGAAACAGAGCTCTATTTTAACAAAGAGTCAAAAGTTGAGTAATTGGCTGGGAAAATGAGCAAACTGAAAAAAAAAATATTCTGATCTTAGAAAGGTACTATGGCGACAAGAAAGATCAAAACTCAGTCAGATGAAGATAATAATCAAAGATTTTATTTCCAAGTATCCAAGAAAAATAAGAACGATTTCAGATGTTTGGAGAGCTCAAAATAGATTTTGCAAAGTAAGAAAGACAGAGGAAAAATTTGGAAGGTGAATGAGAATGATTCAAAAGGAAATTCAAAAAGCCAATAAGGAATAGAATGCCTTAGAAATCAAAACTATATAAGTGAAAAATAAGCTACAAAAAGCTCTCAGGGGAAACAATTCCTTGAAAATTAGAAATGAGCAAATGGAAGCTAGTAACTTTGTGAAAAATCAAGAAACAATAAAACAAAACCAAAAGAATAAAAAATATAGAAAACAATGGGAAATGTCTCATTGGAAAAACAACTGACCTGAAAAAACCTGAAAGCCATGATCAAAGAAAAATAGCCTAGATGCCATTTTTCAAGAAATTAGCAAGGAAAACTTTCCTAGTATTCTAGAATCAGAGAAAAATAGACATGGAAAAGAATCCACCAATCACCTTCTACAAGAGATCCCAAGATGAAAACTTCCAGGACTATTATAACCAAACTCCTAGGTCAAGGAGTGTGAAAACCCAGTTAGCACCCTGGATACGTTAGAATCAGCTGGAGTCAGGATAAGCAAAAGTCCCTGGTCTTTATTCTTGGTCTTTAGAGGTAGAAGTGAAGGAAATGGACACAGAATCTCCACAATCTTCCTTCTCCTCTACTGTCAAAGTGACCCTGGCTTGTCCTACTCCACTCCCTAATCCCTCCCACAATTCTCTGTATACACCAAAAGATTGAACCAGCAAAGAATAGTGGGAAGGGCCATTTTCCAAACATATGCTAATAGAGTATTGTCAAATCAGTAATTAGCCTTAAGTGTTTGGTTGCCTGACCTCAGTGCATCAACTCAAAGTTTCAGCCCCTTTACATCTCCCACTTTCTTTAGTTTTAGAACACAGGTGGTCATGCCATCCCTGACTTCTCAGGAAGGGAGGTAAAAGCAGTCAAAAGGAGATGGTCATGCTCTCCCTGACTTCTCAGGAAGGGAGATGAAAAGCACCAAAGGGAAGTGGGGAGTCAAGCAAGATATTGCTAGCTGGTTTCTGGGCTGAAAGGTCTTATTCGAAATAGATATGCACAAACCCATAAGCATGAAAGGTATTACACAAGCACATAGCAATAACGCACAGGGTATTAGTGATGACTCTCCTCACAGACAGTGCAGGTTCAATGTGGTGTAACAAACATGAACTGTGCATGCAAGTAATGATATAACAAACAATATAAATCAACATGGTGTTGTAAAAGATTTCCAGAAGTCCTAGAAGGAGGGTATATAAACAACAATTCACAATCTTATTCAACAGCCAAAAGATAGTCCAAAACCAACCTATTGTCCATCATTTCATGTGTTAGGGAATCCAATGATGCCCACAAGTTTTTGAAGTCCTGAAACAGTCTTTTATATGTTAGAGAATCTAATGATTCCTGCAGATTTTAAGGTCCTATAACAGTCTTATGTTGCAGAGAATCCAATGATTCCTAAGGGCTTTGAAGTCCAACAATTTTTGATGTCCCTGAGTCAAACACCATAATTGCCAGGCTCTTTCAGTGGTGGGTACAGTCAGTGTTTCTTGAGTCTTCTCCTTCTTTTCAAGGGTCTGCTCCATCTCTCTCCAATGGACAAGATGAATATGACTTGTTGGCACCCATCTGATTCCTTCTTCATCTGTGGAGATACAAGCAATCCTTTCCTCCAAGCAGTGAACCTATCTGGTCCCTTCCATTCATCACTTTCTGATTCTCTCCACATCACCTGGCGATTATCTAAAGATAGTGGAGCTGCTTGCACTGGACATTGCCCTTCTGGTGGGTTACAAAACTTGTCTGCTGGAGCCAGGGCATCTTTGTCAAAAATCAAGAAGTTAATAGTATAAAGAGCTAGATTTAGAAGTTCTCTAGGGTTAGCAGTGGCTCCCTTTTTCTTTTGTTTTTGGAGGAGCGTCTTAATGTCTCTGTTTCTCCTTTCTACTATTGCGTATCCTTGAGGATTAAGGGGTATGCCAGCAGTGTGTAAAATTTTATACTGTGCACAAAAATGTGCAACATGTTTAGAAGTATATTCAGGTCCATTATCTGTTTTTATTTCTTGTGGCAACCCTATAATTCCAAATGCTTGTATAGGGAATTCAGTGACCACTGTCTCTTTTGCTGCTGGTATTGCAAAAGTGAATCCTGAAAACTAACTTGGCAGAAATTGGGTATCAACCCACACTTAACACTGTACCAAGATAAGGTCAAAATGGGTTCATGACCTAAGCATAAAGAATGAGATTATAAATATATTAGAGGAATGCAGGATAGTTTACTTCTCAGACCTGTGGAAGAGAAAGGAATTTATGACCAAAGAAGAACTAGAGATTATTATTGATCACAAATTAGAAAATTTTGATTATATCAAATTGAAAAGTTTTTGTATAAACAAAACTAATGCAGACAAGATTAGAAGGGAAGCAATAAACTGGGAAAACATTTTTACAGTCAAAGGTTCTTATAAAGGTCTCATTTTTAAAATATATAGAGAATTGACTCTAATTTATAAGAAATCAAGCCATTCTCTAATTGATAAATGGTCAAAGGATATGAACAGACAATTCTCAGATGAAGAAATGGAAACTATTTCTAGCCATATGAAAAGATGCTCCAAGTACTTATTAATTAGAGAAATGCAAATTTAGACAACTCTGAGATACCACTACACACCTGTCAGACTGGCTAGAATGATAGAGAAAGATAATGTGGAATTTTGGAGGGGATGTGGGAAAACTGGGACACTGATACATTGTTGGTGGAATTGTGAATACATCCAGCCATTCTGGAGAGCAATTTGGAATTATGTTCAAAAACTTGTCAAATTGTGCATACCCTTTGATCCAGCAGTATTACTACTGAGCTTATATCCCAAAGAGATTTTAAAGAAGGGAAAGGGACCTGTATGTGCAAGAATGTTTGTGACAGCCCTCTTTGTAGTGGCCAGAAACTGGAAACTGAGTAGATGCTCATCAATTGGAGAATGGCTGAATAAATTGTGGTATATGAATATTATGGAATATTATTGTTCTGTAAGAAATGACCAGCAGGATGATTTCAGTAAGGCCTGGAGAGACTTATATGAATTGATTTTGAGTGAAATGAGCAGGACCAGAAGATCATTATATACTTCAACCACAATACTATATGATCATCAATTCTGATGGATGGGGCCGTATTAAAAAATGAAATGAACCAAATCAGTTCCAATAGAGCATTAATGAACTGAACCAGCTACACTCAGCGAAAGAACTCTGGGAGATGTCTATGAACCACTACATAGAATTCCCAATCCCTCTATTTATGTCCATCTGCATTTTTTATTTCCTTAACAGGCTAATTATATGCTATTTCAAAGTCTGATTCTTCTTGTACAGCAAAATAACTGTTTGGACACATATTCATATATTGCATTTAACTTATATTTTAGCATATTTAACATGTATTGTTCAACTTGCCATCTTGGGGGAAACATGAAGGGAAGGAGTAGAAAAGTTGGAACAAAAGGTTTTACAATTGTCAATGCTGAAAAATTATCCATCCATATATCCTGTAAATAAAAAGCTATAATAAAAAAAAGAGAAAAGTAGATATTCAATTTATAAGAAGATTTTCAAGTATTTGTGATGAAAAAAAAAAAAAAAACAGGGCTGATAATGAGTTCATAGAGATCTTTCCAAGTTTTGCTGATAGCGTCCTACTCATCATTTCTTATATTACTAATATTTTATCATAATCAGAACTGAGCAGCAAATTTGACAAGCATAAGGGATTAATAGGAAAATCATAAGGACATGATAAATTTTATGACTTTACATTCATATGTGATAAAATGATACTTGTAACTTATAAGAACTTTCTCATTATTATGGCAGTTGAGAGAAGTATAAATGGAGAGAGGGCATAAACATGAGTTGAATAAGAAGAAATAATATCTAAAAATCAAATTAAAGGCGAGAAAGGAATGTGCTGCAGAAAACAGAAAGTTAGAAGCAGAGGAGTATAAATAATCTTCCATGAAAGAGGCAAGAAAAAGCTTTTATAGTGGAGGGAAAAGGGGAAATTAAGAGTAATGATTGAATCTTCCTTTCATCAGAATTGGTTCAAAGAGGAAATGACATACACATTCTTTTGGGTATACAAATCCTGCAAGAAAGTAAGCAGGAAAAAGGATAAGAAATGGGAGAGGGTGGTTGACATGAGGGCCTATGGAGAAAGGATGATCAGAAATAAAATAATTTTGAGGAGGGAGGGGGAAAGAAGAGAAAATAGATTAAATGGAGAGGAAATATAGTTAGCAATAATAATTGTGAAAAGAAATTTGAAGCAAATTTCTCTGATTTTTTTCAAACATATAAAGAACTTATTTAGATTTATATATGAGACTTTCCTTAATTGATAAATTATCAATAATTATAAATAGTTTTTAGATGAAATAGTCAAAGTATTTATAGGCATATAAAAAAACATTCTAACTCAGTTTTGATTGAAGAAAAGCAAAGTAAAACAATTCTGAGATATAAACGCATACCTCTTAGGTTGGTTCATAGGCCAAAAACGGAAAATGATAAAGGTTAATGGGAATATGAGCAAAACGAAACATCAATGCACTGATGATGAGATTTTGAACTGATTCAAGTATTCTGTGGAGCAACTTGGAGCTATGCCCAAAGACTATAACAATGTATATATACTCTTTGATTTAACAATATTATCAATAGATATGTATCACAAAAGAAAATTTAAAAAGAGAAAAGAAAGAGGACTTATATGTACAGAGATATTAATAGCAGCTCTTTTCTCAGGGCTAAGATTTGGAAATTGGGAGGATGCCCATATATTGGAGAATGATTGAATAAAATGTGGTAAATGATTATGATAGGTTATTGTATTATAAGAAATGATGAACAGGATGCTCTCAGAAAAAACCTGAAAAGATCTCCATGAGCTCAGGCACAGTGTACAAAATAACACTGATATTACAAGATGATCATCTGTGTTTTTTTGCTACTTGCTATTCTCAGCAATGCAATGATCCAAGACTAACAAATGCTATCCATATCCAAAGAAAGAACTGATTGTGTCCTAATACAGACTGAAACATCCTTTTTTTAAACTTTATTTTTCTTGAGACTTTTTTCCCCAAGGAGAGTCAATATTTTCTTTTGCAAGGTAACTTTTATAGAAATGTTTTCCATAACTTCATATGTTTCTTCTCAATGGGGTGAGTAGGAAAGTAGAAAGGGAGAGAATCTAAAACTCAAAGTTTTAAAAAGAAATGTAAAAAATGTTTTACATATACCTGGAAAAACAAAATTTTAAAATACACACATACATGCACATACTATATGTGTGCATATACACACATAAAACAGGTACAAAAATATATATCAATGAACTCACAAAAATGTTTTATATGTAACTGGTAGAAAATATCAAATAATGAAAAAAACTGGAATAAAAGAATTAAAAGTGCTATTATATTTCTCTAAAAAAGGAATCAAGTGGGCTTGACATGTATTTATCAAAAAGGATTAGATAAAAGAGGAAACAATTAGATAATATTTTCTGACCCCATGTGAAATATTCAGCCCTGATCCCTCTCCCCCCAAAAAAAATTCCTGTGAATGTTTGGGTGTTGTTCCATAATCTTTACCCAAGAGGCCTTGTGACCCAACGTCCAGCATTCTCACTCATCTCAATCTAATTTACTATTTTAACAGATTTGATTACTTTTCATTAAAGCCCTGTACTTGATTAGTTATGATTACATGTCTCAGTAGCATGATTACAAGCATCTGGTGTACTACTCAGCTACTAATCTTTCTTCAACATTTTCATTAATGCTTTCTAGTTTTTATCTTGTTGAGAAGAGTTAAGTCAGTCATAGCTGATCACCACACAATGTTGCTGATGTTATGTGTAATGTATTTCTGGTTCTTCTCATCATTTCATTTTCTACCAGTTCCTACTAGTCATATCAACTTTTTCTGAATTTGCCTATTTATCATTTCTTATTGCAATATTATACTCTATTACTTTCATATAATACTGCTTTTTTAGTTATTCCCAAATTGATTGGCATCCCCTCAGTTTTCTATAATTTGCTACCATGAAAAGGGGTGTGGTGATGTGATGATATAGTTCCATAGTTAGCACATGCTCAGTGTGCTGTAGTGATGTAATTATACTAAGTATTTTAGGGCTGAGAGGATTAAAATACAGGGACTCCATCTCTGACCATCCTCCTTGGTCCTGCCTTCATCACTCCTCCACTAAGACCAAGGATTCGAGCTGGTCCCGAAGTCCTCTAGAGAGCTAGTCTGGATGGTATATTTTGGCAACCTAATTTGGCGGTTCTAGAAAGCATACTACATTTAAAATGTAGTGGTCTTAATGGTATGAGAGCTTGAAATCCTTCTTTTTCATTGAATGACATTCCCCCTTGATGCTTAATTTTGCCAGGAAAAGTGATTCTTGATTGTTATCCTAGCTCTTTTGTCTTCTGGAATATTGTGTTTCCATGAGCTCCAAATACTCATTGTGACTGCCTGATATTTTATTTTTTCTTCCCCAAAATTTGTGGTATTTTTTTCTTCCCTTGACTTGATCTGAAATTTGGTTATACTATTCCTTGATATTTTCATTTTAGATCTCTTTCCTGAAGAGATTGATGAATTCCTTAAAAGACTATTTTGCCTCAGTTCCAGCACATTAGGACACTTTCTTGATAATTTCTTAAAATAAAAAAAAAGATAATTTCTTGAAAGATGCTGTCCAAGTTCTTCTTTTACTTCCAAATGGATCAAATGTTGTCTTAATTGTGTCTATTTTCAGATTACTTATTTTTCTCATGAAGTATTTGGTCTTTTCTTACATTTTTCAATTCTTTTGAATTTATCTAATTGATTCTCGATGTTTTCTAGGATCATTAGGTAAAACTTGGACAACTCTAACCTTTAACCTAATTGTTTTCTCAATTAGCTTTAGTACTTTCTTTTCTATTTGACCAATAGTACTTTTAAAAGAGTTGTTTTTCTTCAATGAAAAATTTTAGATCTGCTTTTCCATTTAGTCAATTCTGCTTTTGAAGCAGTTTTCTAATTTTTTATAATGTTTATAATTCTCTTGCATCACTCTAATTTCTTTTCTCAATTTTTCTTTTATCTCTCAAATGATTTTAAAGCTGCATTTTGAGCTGTTCCATAAATTCTACCTGGAGTTGAAAGCACTTCTGATTTTCTTGTGGAGTTTTACCCATAGATATTTTGACATTGTGATCTACTTTGAGTTTTTGTCTTGTTCTTCTCTGACACCAGAGAACTTTCTGTGGTTAGATTCTTTTGCCTTGTCTTTTTTTGGGGGTGGAGGACTCTTACCTTTTTTTTTTAATTTGTTCTCTAACCCCAAGATGGAAGGGAGATTGTTTCAGGATTCTTGAGCCTGGGAATGCAGTTCCTAGCTGTTTAACTTGTGCTGCTCTGATATTATCCTGAGACCCACAGGGGTCTCTTATGTATGGTGCTCTGCTGAGAAGTTTGGTTGAGAGATGACTGATACTGCTGGGGTGTCACAGCGTATTTGGTCATGAGCTGATATTTGGTAGAGAGTTTCTGCATTTTACTGAGGCTACACTGAAGCTTGAGGAAGTCTCTTGCCTCAAGAGGTGCTGAAGCATTTAGAAGTGTCAAACTGGATGATGCTGCACCAGGGACCACACTAAAGCAAATGGTGGTTTCCAGAACTGGAATTGGCAGCCTTGCTTGGCTATGTGAAAGCTCATGTGGGTTCTAGTGTTGGAGTTTGCCACTCCACCTTACTGAGGCTCAGGATCTACTGCTTGTTTACTGAGATGGGAATTGCTTCTCGCTTGCTGGAAAGCTTTCTGAACTGAGCTATGCCTTCCCCTTATCTGAGTGAGTCAGTCCCCTCCTCCAAGTTTCCAAAACAGATTGTTTTGCCCTGCTTCCTTGCCGGTTGAACCCACTAGTTTATGGTTACATACAGATGAATAAGAGAGAAGTATAATGATTCATTGCTTACCCTGCCATCATGGCGCCTAAAACACTTCGAATCAAGTTTATCATGTATTATATCATAGTCCTATTCCCTCAAATATACCACATCTTGTTAAACCATTCTGCAATTGATGGATATCTCTGCAATTTCCAGTTCTTTTCCACCATAAAAAGATCTGCTGTAAATATTTTTGAAAACACAGATTCTTTTCCTTTTTACCTAATCATCTTTGTAAATGAATCTAGTAGTCATCTTGCTAGGTCAAATGGTATAAGCAGTGTAATAATAACTATGAGATGATTCTAGATTACTCTACAAAATGAATGGATCAGTTCACAATACCACCAACAATGAATTAATGTCTCTTTTTTCCACATTCATAATATATAATTTTATATAATATATAATAATTTTAGCCAGGCTAATAGATGTAAAAGGATATTTCAACTTTTGGTTTTTTAATTTTTTTATTTGTAAATATATTTAATTAATTAAAACTTAAATACAAAATAAGAAATAAAGGAATTAGAAAAAAAATGTCAGGTGCAAAATAGAACAAAAGAAATAATTCAAAATATGTGACAATACATTTCTACTTCAAGGAAACTTACATATTAATGGAATGCACTGTATTAGGAACTGTCTATATTTTCTTTGCTTCTTTGTATGTTTTCTTTTGTTCTCTGCTGTGCACTTTTTACTTTATGTTATTTTTTTTGCCCCTTTCCTCCCTCCCCCACTTTGTAAAACTATATATGATGGTTCATTAATTTCCTCCTTTTCTGACTCTTGTTTTACCACATAATTTGTTATATTAGGATCTATTGCTTTTTTTTTCTATGAAATTTCATGCTTCATGTGTATATTTTATTACTTTAATTAGTCTAATTCATTTTGAATAACATCTTGTAAAGCATTGTTCATAAATTAATACTATGTAAATGCAAGTGAAATTATTCATCATTGAAATTATATATGTTTGAATTTTTTAAAGATGCATTAGCATATCTCTAAATCAAAGCAATGAAATTAAAATGACTGACTAATGTTGCTTTTACAATTTCCTGGTTTTGAATACATAACCTAAAAGTAACTTCAAAATTAAGATCATTGGTTGTAATGCCTTACCAAAGATCAGACACTGATGTTCATAGTTTAGGGAACGTGGAAAAACTTGAAGCAATGTAAAATGGATTTAACACTAATCCTGAAAATTGATGTGTGTGAGAGAAGTCTGCAACAACTTTTAACCCACTGGTTTATTGTCATATTTCTGGAGTTCTTCATACTAACCTAAACTGTTTTTAGTCAACATTACCAGAGAAATTTATCATAATATACTGACATTTGATAAAAATGATCATTTTTTCAATATTTTCCTGATTCCAACCTTATGAGAATTCTCACATTTTCTTAAAGATAGTTTCTATTTTTTTTCAGAACAATCTTTCTGAGAGCCTTTAGCATATAAACTAATACTTGATCATGAAATTTTCATCACACCTAATAACAACAGGGAAGAAAGGGACAAAGAACTAAAGTAAAGGGATGACCATGAAGCTAAACAAAATGTTGAATAAGACTGTGAAAAGTCTTCATTTTTTCTTGAAATGAGAATTTAAATTTCCTATAGCAGGAAATTTAATTCAATTCAACATGAAAAGTTTTTATTTAGAACTATGTATATGGGGACAGCGAGTTGGTGTAAAAGATGGAGTACCAGCACTGAAGTCAGGAGGACCTGGATTCAAATCTGGCCTCAGGAATTTAATAATTCCTGCCTGTGTGACCCTGGGCAAATCACTTAAGCCCAATTACCTCAGCAAATCTCTTAAACTCAATTGCCTCAGCAAATATATCTATATCTATATCTATATATCTATATCTATATATCTATATATCTATATCTATATCTATATCTATATCTATATCTATATCTATATCTATATCTATCTATCTATCTATCTATCTATATATATATATATATATATATATATATATATATCTGGATCTGGAAATGATCCAATGTAGGCTTGCTTTTTTCTTAGTCTGACAAACAAAGTAGCCTACATATAATAGAACTGAGTGGCACATTTCAAATCTGTAGTAGAAAAGTTATAAGATGTTTAAAGAAAGTATTTGTAAAAGTTTCTCTTAAGCGTAAAGCCCCTTAAAATGAAGATTAGGCAGCCTACAGATATAATCTCAGTGGTAATTAATTAGTATAATATAGATAATAATTCATCTTTGCTTATTATATGTAATATATATACAAATATATATTTATTCCTATTGGTTTAAGGGTATATAAAAAACTTTCTAAGAAACAATTGTTTAAAGGAAATTGTGGAAATATTATGAATTTTCCTTTTTACAAATGAATTAATTGAGTCACTTTTTGAATTTTTTCTATCATCACAGTTAGTAAGAATAATATTTAGGAATAACACAGGTCATCTTATTTGAAAACAATCCTCTTTCCATTCATTCATTTAGCAAGCATTTATTAAGAATCTAGTATGTTCAGGACAACATACTAGATTTTTAATACATTAAGATAAAATTAATTTTTCAGGGGGTTTGAAGGTTAAATATGTAAGCAGAAATAAATACAAGATAATTTGAACAGGGAGAGAGGAGCAACATGTAGGGAAATAGGAAAAGTTTCCAGAATGTGGTGGCATCTACATTAATACTTAAGTTGAACAATGAATTCTAATGAGCAGAATTTTCAGACATTGGGCCCTGTCCACATTAGGACAAGGGATCTAGGGAAAGATTGCTAAATTTTAGAAATAGAAAGTAGTTTAATTTGGCTAGAATAGTGTGTACATAAATGACAGTAATTTGAAATACATCATAATTAATTGTTAAGTTAAAAAATTTGTACTGTAACCTGGAGACAACAGGGAGCCGCTATTCAAGGGAATGAAAAAATTACATATAACATAGAATATTTTTTTTTACTTGTGAGAACAATTGAAAGACATGTTGAAAGCAGAGAATCTAATTAAGAGACTGTTGTTTTGTTTTCTTTAATGAAAGAATAAGAGTCTGAGGTAGGATTGTAATCATGTGAGCAGAAAATTATTAAGGTAAAGGAATATGAAATATATTGTGGTTGTATAATGGAAAAGTCTTGTTAACCATGAAGGAAATAAAACAATCATCAATGACTAAAATAGTGTAAAAGTCAGAGACTGCATGGCAGTATTCACAAAAGAAATTAGTAAATTTGGAAGGGAAGATTCCAGGGGGAAGAGAATGATTCCTTATTTGGAAAAGTCGACACACACACACACATATATGTGAGAGCACTATGGGAGAAAACCCATAATCCCATTCTTTCAGAAGGTTCACATATAAGGCGAGACAGCCATTCCAGAATACACATTTTTTCCTCTTGGCTGGCTGATCGCGCTGGACTCGAGAGGAATGACTCTTGTGCAGAGAACACTTTGACGGATTTCAGTGGAGCTACACCAGAAGCCCTCTCTCCGCGGCAAGTTGGTGGCTGGGCTCCCCAGAAGGAGATAAGAGAGACCTTCCATCTCTGTCTTGGTTGGAGGCAGAAGAAAGCAGAGTCAGAGGCTGAAGGACAGAACCTTTGGATTTGGAGACATCCGAAGGGCTCCAAGCCTCTAAACCGGCTGGGCTCTGAGAAGAACAAACTCCAACATTTGAACTCTAACATTTGAACTCACACGTATATGTGTGTATGTGCATGTGTATGTATACATATAGGTTTGTATATGCATATGTAGGTATATACATATAGGTGTATGTATGTATTTGTATGTAAAATCCAGTGAGAGACTAAGGAAAGATGTGTGGGATGGATATAAATTGGGAATCATTTATAAAGAAATGTTAAATAGATATATGGGAGTTCAAATTACCAAGGGATGCAATTTAAAGAAAAAAGATGGAAAAGAACAGACACTGAAGAAATGACACATCAAGGATGATGGAGTACGAAAAAAAAAAAAAAAAACTTGGAAGGAACAGTAATTCAGTTAAAAAACACACAGGAGCATATACAATCACAGAAGCTAAAAGAAGAGATGGTATCTAGAAAGAAAGGATGGACACCTGCAGAGAGTTCAAGAAGGATAAGCCCTGAGAAAACGTCATTAGATTTATCAGTTAGGACATCTTCAGTAACTTTAGAAAGAGCATGCTGTTCCTTAAGCAATCTAATTTCAGGCCAAATATGTGACTTCTTCTTGTTGCACACAGTCCAACAGATCAATTGTGCTCCTCACCAGGGCTCTTAATTTGTTCAAAAATTCACAAAGAAGACTATCCTTTTATGAGAATAAATCATTTTGGGGCAGACCTCAATCAAATAAGACTCAAATACAGCATAAGAAGAAACAAGAGTCTCAAAATATTGTGGACAAAGAATTCCCCAGGATCAACCTTGCATGAACTTGTTTCAATAAATTTTCACTGCTTCCCTGCTGCAGTGACTTGTTCTACCAATAACACAATGGCAGGGGATCATATTGGGATGAAATCAGCAGCAGAGATCATGGTCTTAATTTTTATAGGTCAGGCTGACTGCTTCTAATAGGGATTAGTTGCCAAAGAAGGAGAATTTACAAATGCTATTTTTTCCCTATTCTTTTGTGTTTTCTCTCAATGGATCTCCATCTGATAAAAAATAGGGTTTAGCATTTACTGAATATCTTTGGTTTTTTAAGAGTTTTGTTATTTAATATGTGTCTGTGATGCACATATATCCAAGTCATGGATTGCAGCTATTGAAACTTTTTTGATTCTCTTTCTTCTTAGTTTTTCTGCAGTTGAAGATATTTTCTTTGCATAGTATTAATGATGTAAATGATTAATTTAGAAAAAATACTATCTTCCTGTTTCTCATAATCAATAATAGACCTCCCGTCTTCATGATGTAGTATTGACTCTACTACATGTCAGGAATGCCTGAGTTTTTCCTCTTAGAATTTGTATTTTCCTTCAAAACTCAAATCAAATTGCACTTTCTACATAAAACCTTTTTCAGATCTTTAATTGCACCATTTCATATCCAATTTATGAAAATAAATGACTTCATATCCATTTTATATAACTTTTATATACTTATAAAAGTGCAAGTTGTCTCCATTAATAAAGTATGAGCTCCTTGAAGCCAAAGACAAACCAAAAGACAAACTTTTATCTTTTTATTCTTACCATTTAAAATATCACTTTTCATTAAATTTGAACTTCATATATGCTTATTGATTTCTTCATGGGCTATTTATTTTGGTTTAAGGACTGACAAATAGTATTTCAAACATAGTATGGGTGAATGTCAAAATAAATAAATAAATCAGTTGTTAATCAAAATATCAACCTAAAAGGAAGTCTCTAGCTGTGGATCCTCTAGATTATCATTCTCTCTTTTATTCATTCATTTAGATAAAGCTATACATAGCCATAACATTTTCCCATGCATCGAATCAGAAAGTCTTAGCTAAATTATTATAATTTTAAATGTAAATTGATTATTCAGTGAATTAATTCATTAAAAGAAAGGATTTGATGGATAGGTTTAGTCATATCCCTCAAAGATACAAGAATTATTATTTCTAAGAACATCCAGTCATCATATATTTTATGCTTTAGTTCCTTGTCCCATTTGAGGCCTGAAATGTAGTGACAATGGCAAGATCTTAAACTAGTAACCTTCTACTGCAGCTCCAAAAAACAACACAAACTTGTTCAGAAACTTGCAGAATGGAGTCCCAGAATGATGACAATAAGATTTTGTCCCGGGTTAGATCAGTAAAGATTAAATTTGAATTTATAATTTCTGGACCTGATCTACATTAAGTATAAGGGATTCCCAAAACACGCACACAAGGGAAAAATACTACCAAAATACTTATAAACAATGTTTCAGAATGAAAACATACAAAACAACAACAAACAACAAAAATAGTACAGCCAGCACAGCAAAAAGAATTCCTTAAAAAATGCAACAAAAACAAAAAAATTTAAAAAATAAATGTTGTTTTATAAATAAAATTACAAAGTGAAATGAAATAACTAGGAAAAATGTGAATATTAGTGAAAATACTTGAAAAGAAAGTTTATAATGTAGTACAAGATGCATAAATCCCTATTAAATAATGACTTTAGAATTAGAATGGAACAAATAGAATTTTAATATTCTTTTCTTTTTAGATTCTTTGAGTTCAAGATCCTCTCCCTATATTCCACAATTCTCCAAACCTCCACAGAATCAACCAATGTGATAGCAATTATAATTGTGTAATAATACAAAATAAGAACAATCATGTTAAATTATTTCCACATTATTCATATTGTGAAAGAAGATTCAAAACAAAGGGAAACATCATGAGAAAGATAAAAAAGTGAAAATAGTAGGCTTCAATTTGCATTCAGATTCCCTAGTACTTTCTCTGGATGTATTCAGCATTTTCTATCAAGAGTCTCTTGGAATTGTCTTGGATAAGTGCAGTGTTGAGAAGAACTCAGAAGTCTAGTCATTGCACCACTTGATTTTAGTGTATACAATGTTCTTCTGGTTCTGTACCTTACTCAGCATCATTCCATGTAAATCTTTCTAGATTTTTTTCAGAAATCAACTTGCTCATTATTCCTTATAGAAAACAATCATTATTACATTGATTTACAATAACTCAATTAGCCATTACCCAAGTGACGGCTATCCATTCAATTTTCAATTTTTAGCCACTACAAAAAGAGCTCCTATGCACATTTTTGCACTTGTGGGTCTTTTCCCTCTTTTATGGTCTCTTTTGGCAACAGCCAAAAATACCTGAATCAAAAGGTATGGACAATTTTATTGCTGTTTGGGCATCGTTCCAAATTGCTCTCCAGAATAGTTGAATTAGTTCACAACTCAACCTAAACAGTTTTAAAAATTAATATCTCTTGCTGCTGCTCTTGCTATAGCTTGTGGGTAAGATATAGAAATGTTAATTTATGTATGTGGGGGGTTGAGCCAAGATGATAGAGAGTAGACATGTCTCTATCTGAACTCTTCCTAATATCATTCAGATCAACATCAGATCAAGCCTTTGACTTGGTTTTGGAGTGACTTAACCCACAAATATTTGGAGTATAACAAATTTCCAGAAGAAGATGCTTTGGAACTACTTTGAAAAAGATATGTTTCAATTGGACAGGGAAGAGACTGCTGAGCCCAGATAGAGTGTAGGGAGGTGGGACAGGTAGCCACAATATCGTAGAGTACACAAATTGTGGACTAGGGAATCTACTGTGAGGCTCTTAGGCTACACTGTCCTGGTTACAAGTTAATAGTAAAGTACATTAGCTGCGAGATAACCAAAGCAAATACAAAAGGCAAATAGTGAGCTTTTAAACCCCAGAAAAAACATGGGAACTGACCATTCCTACTTACCACCAGAAGTAAGTGAGAAGCAATGGAATCAGGATAAACTAAAGTGGTTGTCACCACTTTGCCTTAACAACAGACTTTAACCTTTTGAAAAAATGAGGTAAAAAACAAAAAAAATTGTGACCATACATACCTTCTGTGGAGAAAGAGAAGAACAGATGTCAAACACTAAGGATCCTAAAGGCAAATCATCACTAGATGAACGTCCAAATACCAAAAGGTATTATGAGTTGGTCCCCATTTCACAAGACTGTCTTAGAAGAACTCAAAAAGAATCTTAAAAGAAAGTTAGAAAAGAATGGGGAAAGGAAATGACAACTTGGCAAGGAAGTTTAGAAAAGGAAAAATAGAAATTATTTGAAGAAAACTTAAAAATAAATTTCATGAAATAGAAAAAGCATAAAACTTCTTACAAAATAGATCTGATGAAATGGAAAAGGCAAATAACAATTGACAAAATAAATTTGACAAAATGGAAAAAGCATATAACTCCTTAAAAAATAGATATGCAAGAGAAACCAATTTGTTGAAAAACTGAATCTGTGAAATGGAAAAAGAAAAGATGCAATGAGTAAAACCATTCATTTAAAAGTTCAATTGATCAGAGAAAAAGAGATAAAAAATCTAACTGAAGAAAATAATTCACTAAAATTAGAACTGGACAAATGGAAGTGAATGACTCAATGAGACTTTAAGAATCAGTCAAACAAAACCAAAAAAATTGAAAAAGTAGAAAACAAAATGTAAAGTACTCATTGGAAAACAACTGACCTGGAAAAAAAGATCTAAGAGAAAAAATCCAAGAATTATTGCACTTCCTTAAAACCATGCTAAAAATAAAAGCTAGACATCATCTTTCAGGAAATCATCAAGGAAAATTTCCCTGATGTCCTAGAAGCAAAGTTTAAAATAGACATTGAAAGAATTCACCAATCACTTCCTGAAAAAGAGCCCAAAATGAAAATTCCACAGAATATTGAACCTAAATTTCAGAATTATTAAATCAAAGAGAAAATATTGCAAGCAACCAGAAGGAAACAATTCAAATATCAAGAAACAACAATCAGGATTACCCAGAACCCAGCAGCTTCCACTTTAAAAGATGGAAAGGCATGGCATTTGATATTCTGAAAGACCAAGGAATTTTAATTGCAGCCAAGAATGAAGTATCCAGCAAAACTGAGCATCATCTTTCAGAGGAAAATATGGACATTAAATGAGATAGGTGAATTTCATTTATTTCTGATGAAAACACCAGAGCTGAATAGAAAATTAGATCTTCAAATACAGAACTCAATAGAAGCATAAAAAGGTAAAAAAGGAAGAGAAAATGACTTCCTTTTAAAAGTTACAAATCTTATATTCCTATATGGGAAGATGATATGTTTAACTCTTGAAATCTGTAACTCTGTTATGGGTATACTTAGAGGTTGGATGTGAAATTACATTTTATTATGATGATATAGAAAAGAAACTAGAGGAGTAAAGGGTATTATATTAGAAAAAGAGAAAAATGGAGTTAAAAATGCAGTAAACATTTCATGGAAAAGCAAAAAAAAAAAAAAAAGACCTATTACAATTTAAGGAAAGAAGGGAGTGAGATGAGCATTGTGTGAATCTTACTCTCATTAGATTTGGCTCAAAGAAAGAATATCAGACACATTTAACTTTCACAGAATCTTGTCTCACTCTATAGGAAAGTAGGAGGGGAAAGAAGAAATGAAAAGGGGTGACTAATAAAAGGGAGAACATAAGTAGAAGGGGAAAGATACAAGAAAGGGGGAGGGGCTGCAAAAGGGGAGGGCTATTTGAGGGAGAGAGTGGTCAGAAGAAAAATATTGGGGAGGAGGGGAAGGGGCCAAGGGAAGACAAAAATATAACTTGGGGGAAACAAAATGGTGGGAAATAATTTTATCTGTGAATGTGAATAGGATGACCTCTCCCATAAAATGGAAGCAGACAACAGACTGGATTAAAAGACAGAATTCTGAAATTAGTGGTTTACAAGAAACACATTTAAAGCAGAGTGATAGATTTAGATGTATTACTAAAAGGATAGAGCAGAATTTATTATGCTTCAGCAGAGATTAAAAAAAAAAAACACAGTAGGGGTAGCAATGCTGATCTCAGATCAAGCAAAAGAAAAATATAGATCTAGTTCAAAGAAAACTACATCTTATTTACCATAGATAATGAAGTAATTTCATGCTAAACATATATGCCCCAAGTGATATATCATGCAAATTTCTAGAAGGAAGTAAAAGAGCTGAAAGAAGCAGTAAACAGCAAAACCAAACTAGTGGGGAATCTCAATCTTGCTTTTTCAAAACTAGATAAATTGAATGAAAAAATAAATTTTTTAAAAAGCTAAGGAGGTAAATAAAATTCTAGAAATTTAGGTATTATAGGCCTAAGGAGAAAAGGAGGCAGAAAGGAATATACTTTTTTTTTGGTAGTACATGGAATCTATACAAAAATTGACCATATATTATGCTATAAAAACCTTAAAATCAAATGCACAAAGATAGAAATACTAAATGAATTTTTTCAGATCATGATTCAGTAAAAATTAAATTCAGTAAAAGACCAGGGGAAAATTGATCAAAATTAATTGGAAACTAAATAATCTGATTGTAAAAATGACTTCACATAAAGAATGTGAAACAACAAACCATAAACACAATCAATAATTTGATCAAAGAGAATGACAATAATGAAACAACATACCAAAACTTGTGGGATACACCCAAAGCAGTACTTAGGAGAAATTTTATATCTCTAGATGCTGTTTTGCATAAAATAGAGAAAGAGAAGTTCAATGAATTGAACTTACACCTAAAAAAATTAGAAAAAGAAACAAATTAAAAACCCTTAATTAAATATCAAATTTGAAATTCAGAAAATAAAAGGGGAGACTAATAAAATAGAAAGTAAGAAATCTATTTAATTAATAAATGAAACTAAGTTGATTTTGTGAATAAACAACAAAATAGATAAAACTTTAATTTCATTAGAAAAAGGAAAGAAGAAAATCAAATTGTTAGTGTCAAAAATGAAAAGAAAGAAATTTCCAACAAGGAAGAAGAAATCAGAGCAGTAATTAGTGTAGAGGGTCACAGATAATGGGCAGCCATCAGTGAGGTATAAAATCCTTTAATCCAGTAGAACTCTTCTGGTGTGTCTAGTTTGGCTCCCCATTCCCTATAGGAGCATCTCGGCCTTCCTAAGGAGTTAGGGGACATGACAACCTGTGTTGTAATTAAAGCAGAGTTTTACTAACGTGGTAAGGAAACATCTGCAAACAATAGCAAAGGGTTTATGTGATCCTGCATGTGCAGTATCCTATAGTTAGTGCATGCACAGTCACAGTGTGATATAGTTATGTAAGTGTATTAGGGTATAAAAAGCTGAGAAAATTTTGAATAAACAGACTACTGTTTGACCATCTTCTTGAATACTGCCCCATTCACTCCTCACCCATGAACAGGATTCAGGCTGGTACCGAAATCCTCTAGTGAGCAGGTCCAGACATTTTGTGTTCAATGTGGGGCCCTGGAAAACAGGACACACAACAGCTTGACTGACAAAAGCAATGTGAGTTTGAGTAAGGGATCCCTGTGACACAGAAACAGGGTAAGTTTAAAAAAAAAAAACAAAACAGGTGGGAAGATTCTATAAGGACTAATCTAGTTACTTTTGTAACTAATGGGGCAAATGCTAACAAAAGAACCTCCCTCTTAAGGGAAGTATGAAGAATGCTTAGTTAAGTTGATAAAGAAGCAAGACTTCCGGTTAAGATGGCGGAGAGGAAGCACACAGCTGTGTAAGCTCCACGCTTTCTCTCACTATCCATTTCATTACAAGCCTCTGAATTAATGCTTGACTGAAAAAAAAAAAACCCACAAATAGTTACCAAGAGAAGCCATCCTTGAGATTCGCCAAGAAAGGTCTGTTTTTACTGGAGGGCTGGGACGGTTTTAGATCGGGCGCAGGCGGTGGGCAGCGGCAGTGAGAGCACGGGAGCAGACTGGAGAGGGGGTGGGGAGTGATTGCAGCCGTCTCTGCGGGGAGAGCTTTGCTACAGGACTGGATACTTTGCTCCAGAAGCAAGTCAGCAGCCCAGCAGATAAGCTAAAAACACCAGGGGTGAAGAATACAACCCCAAACAGCTGGAGTCTCTCGGGACCTGGCCACCTTCCCCCTTCACCCCCCCCCCCTCCACAGTGACTCAGCACGCTCTGGGATCTCAGAGCGCAGGCGCAGCACAATCCTGCTAGTGCCTCACTGCTGCCCCCCGCAGTCTGTAGAGGAAGCTCGGTAACACACCCAGCCCCTTCCCCAAAGAAAGACTCCAGTTTTTTCTGTTTTTCTTTGCTAGTTTGTCTTTGATTATTAGACAGAATGAGCAAGAAACTGAAGAGGACTTTAACCCTTGACAGCTTCTATACAGATAGAGAGCAGACTCTAAATCCTGAGGAGACTAAAAGCAGACAGTCTCCAGGTGAATCCCCAAAGGAGGAGATCATCTGTTCCTCAGCACAGATGAACCTCATAGAAGTAATTAAAAAGGCTCTCACAAGGGAGCTAGAAGAAAAATGGGAAAAGGAGAGGGAGGCTTGGCAAAAGAGCCTGGAGAAGTCAGTTAAAGAGAGAGTGGATAAAGAAGTAAAATCCTTGAAATAGGATTGGTGAACTGGAAAACAAAATTGGCAAAATGGAAAAAAATTCCACAGAACAAAAGAACTCAATGGGACAATTAGAAAAAGATTTTTAAAAAGTGAGTGAAGAAAATACTTCACTGAAAATCAGAATTGAACAATTGGAATTGAATGACTCGAGGAGACAAGAAGAATCAGTCAAGCAAATCCAAAAAAAATCAAACAATGGAAAAGAATGTGAAATACCTTCTGGGGAAGACAACAGACCTGAAAAACAGATCCAGGAGAGACAATCTGAGAATCATTGGACTCCCAGAAAAGCATGGTGAAAAAAAGAGCCTGGACACTATTTTCCAGGAAATTATCAAAGAGAACTGCCCAGAAGTCATAGGAACAGAGGAAAAAATAAACATTGAAAGGATTCATCGATCACCCACTGAAAGAGATCCTAAAATCAAAACACCAAGGAATATAGTGGCCAAATGCCAGAACCCTCAGATGAAGGAAAAAATATTGCAAGCAACTAGAAAAACCCAATTCAAGTATCAAGGAGCCACAATAAGGATCACCCAGGATGTGGCAGCATCCACATTAAAAGATCGAAGGGCCTGGAATATGAAATTCCGAAAGGCTAAGGAACTTGGTATGCAACCAAAAATAACTTACCCAGCGAGAATGAGCATCTTTTTCCAGGGAAGAAGATGGACATTCAACAAAGTAAGTGAATTTCATCTATTTCTGATGAAAAAGCCAGAACTTAACAAGTTGACAAAGAAGCAAGGTTTTTAGTAACTTTGCTGTCATGGAGTGCACATCTCTGTGTCCCTCTGGCAAGGGATGTGGAAGGCAGTGAGAGAAAAATTAACTTAATGCTACCAGGCTATGGGTTCTAGCTCAATCCCCGAGCACACTTTCCTTATATACAATGTAATAAAATTGGCTTTAAGAAATCCCACAAATCATGCCCAAAAAGTTGTCAAACTGTACATACCCTTTGATCCAGCAGTGCTACTACTGGGCTTGTACCCCAAAGAGATACTAAAGAAGGGAAAGGGACCTGTATGTGCCAAAATGTTTGTGGCAGCCCTGTTTGTAGTGGCTAGAAGCTGGAAAATGAAAGGATGCCCATCAATTGGAGAATGGTTGAGTAAATTGTGGTATATGAATGTTATGGAATATTATTGTTCTGTAAGGAATGACCAGCAGGATGAATACAGAGAGGACTGGAGAGATTTACATGAACTGATGCTAATTGAAATAAGCAGAACCAGGAGATCATTATATACCTCAACAACGATACTGTTTGAGGATGTATTCTGATGGAAGTGGATCTCTTCGATAAAGAGAGCTTTAATTGATCAAAGATGGACAAAAGCAGCTACACCCAAAGAAAGAACACTGGGAAATGGATATAAACTGCTTGCATTTTTGTTTTTCTTCCCGGATTATTTATACCTTCTGAATTCAATTCTCCCTGTGCAACAAGAAAACTGTTTGGTTCTGCACGCATATATTGTATCTAGGATATACTGTAACCTATTCAACATGTAAAGGACTGCTTGCCATCTGGGGGAGGAGGTGGAGGGAGGGAGGGGAAAAATCAGAACAGAAGTGAGTGCAAAGGATAATATTATAAATGGAGAGACTTACATGAACTGACACTAAGTGAAATGAGCAGAACCAGGAGATCATTATATACTTCAACAACCATACTATATGAAGATGTATTCTGATGGAAGTGGATTTCTTTGACAAAGAGATCTAACTCAGTTTCAATTGATCAATGATGGACAGAAACAGCTACATCCAAAGAAAGAACACTGGGAAATGAATGTAAACTGTTTGCATTTTTTTTTCTTTCCCAGTTATTTCTACCTTCTGTATCTAAGATATACTGTGACATATTTAACATGTATAGGACTGCTTGCCATCTGGGGGAAAAGGTCGAGGGAGGGAGGGGAAAAATCAGAACAGAAGTGAGTGCAAAGGATAATAATGTTAAAAGTTACCCTGGTATGGGTTCTATCAATAAAAAGTTATTTTTTAAAAATCCCACATATAAGGAAAAGAAAGCTTTTAATGTGGGGTATCAAACAAAGAAGTATGAGAACAAATTAGGGGATGGCACCCACAGCCCTGAAGGGTATGTGGACCAGGGACAAAAATAAGAATTGCCCTGGGAAGTTTGAGGGCCTTGGCATTGCTCTGTTTTTCATCCCTCCTTCACTTTTACCTTTGCCTACAAATGCACCCTTGCCTTGGAGTAACCTTTGCTTCCTGATCCTCCTCCTTCAACTCCACCTTGGTGGGCAGGAGAAGGAGGAGCAGGAGAGGTCTGACACTATCAGCATTATCACCTCAGCAGTTTTGTCTTTCCCCTATATCCTGATTGTAAGAGGCATTTGTTAAAGCAAGGGAAGAGGGATGGGATATGTTTGGACTTAGATGGAAATTTGAAGATAAAACAAGTGTTTATTCCTTTTGTAAAAAAAAAAGAAAAGAAAAAAAGAAAAAAGAAAAATTCCATCAGTCTGTGGGGAAGAGACATTTTACAGAAATTGGAATTACACTTGAGCATTGTGGCTTTTTAGGCAGAGCTGTGTTGAAATCCTACCAGCTCTTACACACATTCCCATCCAATATAAAGTTAATATACCAGTGCAGGTGGAACAGTGTCCCTTAACCAGGGTAAAAATTCAGGCCTTATTAGATATACTACAGGAGTAACTTGGCCAGGGACACCTATGACCTTCTCTAAATTCTTGAAAATCCCCTGTTTGCTATAAAAAAGAAATCTGGTAAATGGAGGATGTTAAGTGATTTGAGGAAAGTGAATGAACAAATGGAAATAATAGGAACTCTTCAACATGGGTTTCCATTTCCTACTTTTTACCTAGGGAATTGCATCTTTAGGTTGTAGACATTAAGAGATTTTTTAGCTGAACCTACACAAGATTTGAATGGACAGTTTTGCCAAAGGGAATGAAAAATAATCCTATCATGTGTCAGATATGTGTGGCTGGATGCTGTTACTCTAGTAAGAAAAGCATTTCCAAAAGTTGTGTTATTACACTACATGGTTGGTATATTGTGGTGTGCTCCTGAGGAGCAAATGTGAAGCATGCCTATAAAAATCATAGCAACAATATGGAACTATCAATTGCATATAGTTCCAGAAAAAAATTCAAAGGCACACTCCTTTTCAATATTTAGGATATGAAATATATCCCAAGGTACTTTGATACAAAAACTTTCTTTAAGAACAGAGATGTTGGACACCATAAATGACTTTCAGAAATTGATAGGAGATATCCAATGGATGCATCAGTGTTAGGCTTAACTACTAATCAATTATAACTATTGCATGACATCTTAAGGGGAGATACTGCTTTAAACTCACTCTGCTAGCTTACAAAAGGAGCCCAAGAGTTTCTGAGAAAAGTTGAACTGACTTTATCCAATGTGAGTGAAAGGGTGAAAACATCAACTTTTTGCTACAAAGTAGACACTTACAGCAGTCCTTCATCAAGGACACAGTGTGACTGAGTGGGTGAACTTTCCAGTGCAACCAGAACAAAATCTTATTCCTTACTTAGTATCTTGTTAAAGGCCATTAAATGAGTAATACAATTATCTGGGATAGGACATAACAAGATATATACCTTTTATATTAATGTAACAAATTAATAACAAATTAATGTATGTTGTGAAACCATTCCAAGTGGAAATTTTATTGGTCACAGTTCTAAATTGTACACATGGGTTCCCTTTAAACTTAGTCCAGCTATTACACAATTGTCTATGGAGTTTTGAAGAAAAGGTTTTTAAGATCCCTCTTAAAAGGACCGACTATTTTTCCAGATGCATCCAAACATAACATTTGTGCTGTATATTCTCCTGACGTAGCTACTAAAAGAATAGTCAGAGCTTCCTTTTAGTCCATTCAGCAGAATGAGCTGTATACAATTATGCTAGCTCTTATTACCCAGGAGATGTAAATATAATATCTGATTCAGCTTATTCAGTAGGTGTGGTATAATGAATTGCCACAATCAAATAAATTTTGTAGCCTCTAATATATTTCAGCTTTTTAAGGAACTTCAGGTGCAAGTGAGAAACCACCCAGGTAAGTATTACCTATTGCATGTCTACTCTCATACAGGATTTCCAGGACCTATTTTTTAATGGAAACTCAAATGCAGATTATCTTCTCTCCATGTCAGCCAACACTCTCCTATTTCAAGCCACCCAAGAATCTCATTGTAAATGTCATCAGGGTGCACAAGCTTTATATTTGTAGTTTGTGATAACAAAAAAAGGAAGCTAGGGGATAGTAAAAGCCTGTACAGCTTGCCTTCCTTTCTACACTCCTACGCTCCTTCCAGGGAAAAATCCTCATGGTTTGAGGCCCAAAGTAATTTGGCAAATGGATGTGACCCATTATAAATCTTTTGGTCATCTGTCTTTTATCCATGATTTCGTGGATACCTTCTCAGGGTTTATTTTTGCAGTACCACCAGCAAAAGATACAGCCTGATTGGTCACTGAATTCCTTACACTGGCTTTTGCAGTTATGGGCATGCCACAAGCAATAAAAACAGATAAAGGAGCTGCATATATTTTCAAACATTTCATACACTTTTGTGTGCATTATCAGATTTCACACATCACTGGCATATCCTTCTATCTTTAAGGACAGGAAATCATGAGAGAAGGAACAGAAATATTAAGACTCTCCTCTAAAAACAAAAGAGAGGATGAGCCACAGGTAACTGTAGAGAACTTGTAAGTTTAACCCTTTATACTATTATTATTATTTTTTTGATGACGATACACTGGCTCCAGCAGTCAGGTTTTATACACTGCCAGAAGGGCAGTGTCTCATTCGAGCAGCTCCTGTATCTTTAGATAATCACCAGGTGACGTGGAAAGAACTGAAGAGTGGTGAATAGAAAGGACCAGATAGGTTACCAGCTTATTAACTCCATAGAAAAAAATCTCCAGGGTCAGAAGTATGTACATGTGAATTCTACCAAAGATTTAAAGAACAGTTATTTCCAAAAGCTTGCAAACTATTTGAAAAATAGGGAAATAAGAAGTCCTACCAAATTTCTTTTTGATATATACCATAGGTATATATGCTGATATAATGCTGATACCTAAACCAGGTAGGGTAAAAACGGAGAAAGAAAATTATAGACCAATGAGTGAATATTGATGCAAAAATCTTAACATATCAGCAAAGAGTTTACATAGTCATCCCAAGGATAATACACCATGATCAAGTAGGATTTATACCAGGAATGCAGGGCTGATTATCTTGATTATCTCAACTGATGCAGAAAAAAAACAAAAACTTTTTGATAAAAGTCAACACTCATTCCTATTATAAATGCTAGAGAGTATAGGAATAAATGAAGTTTTCCTTAAAATAGTCAATAGATGCTAAAACCATCAGCAAGCATCATATGTAATGGAGACAAACTGAAACCATTCCTAGTAAGATGAGTGATGAAACGAAGTTTCCCGCTATCATCGTTAATATTCAAGATTGTATTAGCAGTATTAGCTTTGATAATAAGAGAACAAAAAGAGATTATAGAAATTAGAGTGTGTAATGAGGAAACCAAATTATCACTCTTTGTAGCTGATATGATGGTACACACAGAGAACTAGCATCAATTAATTAATTAAATCAACTAAAATCAACTAAAGAGGATCAACTGAAAAAACTACTAGAAACCATTTATAATTTTAGAAAAGTTGCAAGACACAAAATAAATGCTTCTGGGTACCAGAGGACACAGTTCTAAGCTTCCAATCTTGTGGGTCAGGGAGCTGATCAATGGCTTCCCATCCTGGAGCTTTAGGTATTTGTGGCTTGTCTATTGCACTGAATTTCTCTACCCTAGTTCCAGTGCTCAAAGAAAAAAAAATCACTGTCTGAGTGATTGGAGACTAACAACTGGCCTGCTGTGGCAGTGATTCAGGATAAAGGATACCTGTTATCTAAGAACTTCCATCTTCCTTGAGCCTTTTATTTGAGAGAAAGACCTTTCTTGAATTCCTTCTAAGTTAATTTGGGATGGATATTTGTTTTGTTCTGTTTTTGTGAATTTTTTCACTCCAGAATTCATCTGATTTAGTATTGTTTATAAGGGAATCCTATTTCTTTCTACTATTTTGATAATACTCTCTTGAAGCATTTTATTAATAAGAGTAGACAAGTCTTTCATAATTGATCATAACTTTACTTTGCATCAAGTTATAGTTATTACCATGTTTTTTTGTGAAACTATCTTTCATGTCATTTCTTTTTTTCCCCCTGAGGCCAGACAATTGGTGTTAAGTGACTTGCACCCAGGATCACGCAACAAGGAAGTATAAAGTTGTCTGAGACTAGATTTGAACTCAGGTCCTCCTGACTTCAGGGCTGGTGCTCTATCCACTGCACCACCTAGCTGTCCCCATGTCATTTCTTATAGCATGATAGTAAGTAATCTACCACAACCATATCCTATAATTTGTTTAGAAATTCTTCAATCGATGTGTGTCCCATCACTTTGCAATAAGTTTTCATCACAAAAATAGCTATTATAAATAATATGTGTAAACAATTCATTTTTCTTTTATCTCTCTTAAGTACTGACTTGTGAGTGGTATTACTGTATCAAAAGGATATGCTCTTACTTGAATTCATGTTTTAATGGTTCTTTGGGCATAGTTATAGATTATTGCACAGAATAATTAGATCAGTTCATTACTTCACCAATAATTGATGAATATCTATATTTCTCATTCCCTCTATCATTTGTCACTTGAGATAGGTATGAGGTAGTACCTAGGAGCTATTTTAATTTGCTTTTCTCTAATTAATAGGGATTTAGAGTACTTTTTTTCATATAACTATTGATAGGTTTAATTTATTTTTCTGAAAACTGCCTGTTTATACATAGTCTTTCACCAGTTGTCAATAGGAGAATGACTCACATTTTTTTTTTATAAATTTGATTCAGTTCTCTATATATGTGATAAAATAGGTTTGTAACAAAGAGACCTCACACAAAATATTTTGATATACTTTCATTGTTTATGTTATCTTTTTTAGCAAAAATGTAGTTTCATTAGTTATATATTTTAATTAGGTCTATTTTTGTTTTTCTTTGTCTAAGATCATGATTTCTACTTCAGTCTTTCATATACTTCAGTTGTGTCATAATATATTCTGCTAAAACTTTTTAATTTAATACTGTGTGCACTTCTGTTTCAATGCCTCATGCATAATATATTATTTACTTTTGGTTTTTAATCCATTCTGCTTTTCACTTCTGTTTTATGAAGGTGCTCATCACTTTGAAATCAAAAGTTAATATTATTATTAACAGTGTACTTCTCTCCATCCTGTCTTCTTCTTTCTCCTTTTCTACTTTTTTTTTAATCCAATCTCTCCTTAGAGATTGGCGGTTTTGCTTCTATCACCTTCCTTCCCTTTTATAACCCTCTTTTCTCTCTTTTATCCCTTACCTTTCTTATTCTATGTTATCAGTGAAATTGTTAGAATTTTTTTTAGCATTTTCTTTTCCTCCAATTACATGTAAAAAAAAATAATGCTTGTTTTTTAAATTTTGAGTTCCAAATTGTCTCCCTCCCTTTCCATCCTTTTTACTAAGAAAGAAAACAGTTTAACATAGGCTATACCTATGTAGTCTCACAAACATATTTTCGTATTTCATTTGTTATTAAAAAAAAAAATAGATCCAAGAGAGAGAATCTGAAATTCAATGTTTTAAAAAGAAATGCAAAAAAAAAATTACATGTAACTGTGGAAAATAAAAATATTAAAACATAATTATATCTTTTAAAATAAAAATTAAATTAAATTAAATGCTTTTAAAAAGTGTTTTGCTTCTGTCTTCTATCTCCCCCATCTTCCTTCTCTTCTATCAGTCCCAAGTCCTTTTTTTATCTCTTGTATCTCCTTTCCCTCTGCCTGCTTTTCTGTAGCATAAAATAGAGTTCTGTATCCAACTTAGTGTGCATGTTATTCACTCTTTTAGCAGTTCCAATGAGAGTAAGGCTTTAGTGTTTCCCTTGCTCATCTTCTCCTTCACTGCAAAAGCTTTGTGAGATAATTTATCCCATTCTTCCCTTCTTTTTCCACTTCTCTCAGTGAATTCTCCTTTTGCACTCCTTAATTTTATATTTTTTTAGGTATCATTACATTATATTCAATTTATATTCATGACCTCTGTCTATCTTATTTCAAAGTTTCCTATTAAGAAAATTCTTAAAAGTTACAAATATCATATTCCTAGTAAGGAATGTACATAGTTTAACCCTATTGAACCAATTTCTATTTCCTGTTTACCTTTTTCAAATGATTCTCTTGAGTCCTGAATTTGAAAGTAAAATTTTCTATTCAGCTCTTTACTTTTTATCAGAATTGCTTGTAAGTTTTCTATTTCATTGAATATCCTTTTTCTTCCAAACTGAAGGATTATAGTCAGTTTTGCTCAGTAGATGATTTTTGGTTGTAATGTTGGTATCTTTGCCTTTTGGAATATGATATTTCAAACGTTATGATACTTTTTAAAGCAGAAGCTGTCAATTTTTTTGTTATCCTTACTGTGGTTCCACAATACTTGAATTGTTTATTTTTGGTTGTTTGAAACATGTTTTCCTTAATTTGGGAGGTCTAGCATTTGGCTATAATATTCCTTAGAGTTTTATTTGGGGATCTCTTTAAAGTGTTGGAGGTGTTTAAATCCCTTTTATCCTCTGGTCCTAGGATATCAGGGAAGTTTTGTTTGATATTTTCTTGAAAGATGATTTCTAGGCTCTTTTTAAAAAGTCATAGCTTTCAAGTATTTCAAAAAAAATATAAGTTATCTCTCTTCAAACTTTTTCCAGGTCAGTTATTTTTCCAATTAGAAATTTCAGATTTTATTCTGTTTTTTAATCTTTTGATTTTGTGGGGGTTTTTTTGATATCTTATAAAATCATCAATTTCCACTTCCTCAATTCTAATTCTAAGGAATTATTTTCTTTGGTGAGCTGTTTTATCTCCTTTTTTTTTCCCATTTGGCTAATTCTGATTTTTTTTTTTTACAAATTATTTCTCTTAGTGATTTTTGCTGTATATATTTCAATTTGTTCAATTCTGCTTCTTAAGACATTCTTCTCCTCATTGGATTCATGTGCCTCTTTTTTATGTGACATTCTGTTTTTAAGGTCTTATTTCTTTAGTATTTTTGTGCCTCTTTAAAGAAACTATTAACTCCTTTTTATGATATTTCTTACATTGCTCATTTCTCTTCTCAATTTTTTTCCTCTCTCTTGATTTTGAAAATCCTTTTCTTAGCACCTCCATATCGTAAGATTAATTCATATTTTTCTCAGAGATTTAGGATGTAAGAGCTTTGACTTTGGTGTCTTCTTCTTGGAATATAGTTTGATCTTTCTTGTTACCATAATAACTTTCTCTGGTCAGAATTTTTTTCAGTTGTTTGCTCATTTCCCCAACCATTTTCTTGACTTTTAACTCTTTGCTTGCAAGATGGAGGTCTCAAAATTCAGGGGTTTTGTGCACAAAACTTTAGAGACCTGTAAGTTCTTCCAGGCTCATATTATGCAAGAAAAGATGTATTTACTATTCTCCTGTATTGTGCTCTGATGTGTGAATGACATTGAGCACTCATTTCTGTCCTAGAACTGTGACTAGTGCAAATACTCTTCCCAGCAATGGAACTTCTACCCAGATTAAAGTAATGAAAAGTACAACAAAGTCTTATCTCTGGTGCCAGAAAAGGAATGCCTGTGATCTCTTTCTGACCACTTGTTCTAATCCTTTATCATCTGTGAGCTGAAAGCTCTGAAAGTAGTCACTACCATTGCATGATTCATTCCCAAGCCTCCCTGCTGGTTTGCTGGGCCTTTTCTGCACAGATACCACCGGCATTGAATTCAAACCCTTGTGCAACAGACCTTTCCTGCCAACCTTCTAAGTTGTCTTGGGCTGGAAATTTTTTTATCCCATCCATCTGTGGGTTCTGACATTTCAGAATTTGTTCTGAAGAATTATTTAAAAATATGAGGAATATTAGGGAGAGCTCAGAGTTGTCCCTTTTTTTTTTTTCTACCACCTCCCAGTTTACTTTTTAACATCATCCCAATTTAATCCACTCATTGCTCCCTTATTTTTCTATGTAACTACCCTAATATTGATAGAGTTATTAGGTACTTTTTCTGTTTTTAGATACCCTTAAAGGTAACTGTTTTAACCTTATCAAATCTCTTATGACTCCCCTTAATATTTATGTTTTTATGGTTCTCTTGAATTTGATTGCTATTTTCCATACAGTTCTGGTCTTTTCATCAAGAATGTTTCTAAACCTTTATTTCAATAAATATCCTCCCATAACTACTCCAAAGGATTATAGCCTGTCTTTCTGGCTAGGTTATTTTGATTTTAATCCTAATTCTTTTGCCTTTTGGAATATATTTCAAAATATCCTATAGTAACTGTCAAGGCATGTGTGATCCTTACCATAAAACTCAACAATATTTGAATAACTTTATTTGCAATATTTTTTCTTGACCTGGAAACTATTATATACTTATAAAGTTTTTGTGACTTTTTAATTTTGTGATGTCTTTCAGGAGGTGATTGGTGGATTCTTTCTATTTCTCTTTTACTCCTGGTTTTCTCACTTTTTTTGATCATGGCTGTCAGGTAGTCTAAAATGCATGGCTCTAAAGAAAGGAGCTTTCATTTATGATATTCTGAAAGTCACCATGGCAAATTTGCATGTTATGCTGGGAAGGGATGATGAGAGACAGAAATAAAACTTTAGTGGAACTGAGGACTTGAGATCCCTGATGAAGAGAAAAAAAGTCAAGAAAAAAAGATTACAACCTGAGACCTGTTTCATGCAAATCTGTATGAAGACACATATTATTGCTCTCAGTAGTCTGCAATATGTAATTAGTGAGTACTGAAGAGAAATAAAGGTAAAAAAGTCATTAAGAAACTATATATAATAGAAAAAATATGTTTATCATATAGTGAGATGAGTTTGCAGACAGAAAACTCCAATAGAAGGGAGAAAGTAATTATATCTTCCAAAATTTTGGATTTCTTTGACTAACTTTTGGAAGGACATGAATAATAGCTGCAATGAATTAGTAAGAATACACTATAAACTGCATTATTAGCAACACATTTCCTAATTGGTGCAATGGCAGGTATATATATATATATATATATATATATATACACACACACACCTTGAGCAAAGAAAGCTACTATAGTGACTGGGAAGATCAAAATACCAACAGAAAAGGACAAACTGTCCACAGAGGAAATCTCTAAGAGTGATATGAATTATTCTCATATAGTATTGCCAAAGATTCAGAAGCATAGAGGAAATGAGGAAAAGGAGAATGAGAACAGAACAAAAATATGTTTGATCAGGTAGAGGTGGTGTAAAAGATGAGGTTGGCCAAAAATGAGATATTACCAAGAAATGTGAAAGGAAATAAAATGCTTTTATAAATATGTCCTAGGGTAAAATAAGATGGTATATGAATGATCATTTGGAACTGATTTGGATCATCTCATTGTTGAAGAGAGCCATGTCCATCAGAACTGATTATCATGTAATATTGTTGTTGAAGTGCTCATTTCACTTAACTTCAGTTCATGTATGTCTCTCCAAACCTCTCTGTATTCATCCTGCTAGTCATTTCTTATAGAACAATGATATGCCATAACATTCAGATACCACAATTTATTCAGTCATTCTCCAATTGATGGACATTTCTTCAATTTCCAGTTTCTAACCATTCCAAAAAGGGATGCCACAAACATTTTTGCACATATGGATCCCTTTCCCTTCTTTAATATCCCTTTGGGATATAAGCCCAGTAGTAACACTGCTGGATCAAAGGATATGCACAGTTTGATAACTATTTGAGTATAGTTCCAAATTGCTCTTCAGAAAGGTTGGATCAATTCACAACTCCACCAATAATGTATCAGTGTCCCAGTTTTCCCACAACCCCTCCAACATTTGTCATTATTTTTTCCTGTCATCTTAGCCAATCTGATAGGTGTGTAGTGGTATCGCAGATTGTCTTAATTTGCATTTCTCTGATCAACAATTTGGAACCCCTTTTCATCTGACTAGAAAGAGTTTCAATTTCTTCATTTGAAAATTGTCTGTTCATATTCTTTGACCATTTATCAATTGGAGAATGGCTTGATTTCTTATATATTAGAGTCAATTCTCTATATATTTTGGAGATGAGGCCTTTATCAGAACCTTTAGCTGTAAAAATATTTTTTCACTTTATTGCTTCCTTTGTAATCCTGTCTGTACTAGTTTTATTTGTACAAAAGCTTTTTAACTTAATATAATTAATTTTTTTCTATTTTGTGATCAATAATGATCTCCAATTCTTCTTTAGTCACAAATTCCTTCCTCCTTCACAGGTCTGAGAGGTAAACTATCCTGGTTCTTCTGATTTATTTATAATTTCTGATTTATTTATAATCTCATTCTTTAAGCCTAAAATATGAACCTATTTTGATCTTACCTTGGTGTATAGTGTTAAAAATGGGTCAGTGGATTGGGCATCATATTAACAATAACATTGAAAAAGGGTAAGATATTGAACTTAACTCCTTAAAATACCCTTTCACAAGAAAAGAGTTCCATGAAGGCATATGACTTTGTGTGTCTCTAATCTACATAAATGAATTGTTAATATATTTAAAAGCTTTTATTTCTTTTTCTATCTGCTTTCTTTTTGAAAACTGGCAAAATGACCTTTATCATTGACATTCTAAAGAATAGCAACTTGGCGGAAACTAAGGATATGTTGACATGACTATTAAAAATAAACAAAGTGAGAGACAATCACTGTTTTGTGATTAAAAAGCCATAAAAATTAAAACCTATTTTACCCTACTTTTTTTTCTTTACATAATTATATAAACCAATCAATTAATAATAATCTACTCTGTACCAAGCACTGCCCTAAATACTTGGGAATGCAAAAAGAACTAAAAGACAATCACTGAGCTCCTCTAAAGAACTCAAATCTAATGAGGGAGTCAAAATGCAAACAAATATATTTAAAAACTCTCTATTTAGGATAAATAGGAAATAATTAACAGAGGGAATGCCCTAGAATTAAGAAAGGAAAAACTTCTTGTAGGACATTCTTTATTAGTTGGGATTTAAAGGAAACCAAGGAAGCCAGAAGGGGAAGATAAGGAAGGAGGGCACTCTAGGCTTGGGGGAATGGGGTATTAACCCATGAGAAAATGCAAAGATTTGAGCAATAGAGTGTCTTGTTGGTGGAACAAGTATCATTAGATCAGAGAATATCTGCTGTTGAGGAAGATATGGGCAGCTTAGAACTTGTGTACTAAATTTTTATTATGACTTCAGTACTAGATAATTTGCATGTTTCAGAGCTTTAATCCCATTTTTGGTGGAAAATTATGACTAAATATAATATTTCATATCTTCATTCCATTTCTCTGTAAGGTTAAAAAGGGCAGAGAATTGGGTGAGTAGCATATAAGGGGCCACTAATACCTTCTTAAAAGTAAATGGTATTTAATTTTAAAAATTTTTTAGCCTTTGTATCCAGTGCATAGTCTTTTACAACATAGATTATTGCTAAAGTTTGTGGAATTGCTACTTAAAATTAAAGAAAAAATCTTGAATAAGAAAATTTTGGCCAGGAGATTCATAGGATCCTACATTCACTCAGTCTATCAGTATGAATATTTCCTCCTTTTCTTATGAAAATATATAGAAAAATGTTGCCTCTATGTGTTGTCTCCATGTGTTCTCTTCTCTTCTCTTATTCCTCAGCTATGGGCAACATAGGTTATAACTCAACTGAAAATAATTTCTAAAAAGTTATCAGTAACCTCTTAGTTTTCAATCTGATGGACTTGTTTCTTCTGTTTTGGTTCTTTTTTGCCTCCTCTTCTAGATTTGATATGGTTTATCGTCCTTTACTTCTGTATAATCTCTTTTCTCTGTCTCCGAGTCTCTGTCTCTCCCTTTCTCTCTATCTCTCTAAATTCTGTCTCTCTGTATATCTATGTCTCTCTGTCTCTTCCTTTTTCTCTTTTTCTCTCTCCTCACTAGTCTCTTGATTTCTTGATTCTCTTTCTTCCTGTCTGATCATTCCATATCAATTTCTTTTGAAACCCAGATTATTTCCCCTAATTAGCTCTGTCTTGGTTCCTCTTGTCTTTTTATAATTTCTCTCTTGATAATTTCACCAGTTCATGTCTATGAATTTGATTCTCATCGTTGTAGATTACATCTGAATGTCTATTGATGTCTTATATTTAAAACCACCTACTTAACTCATATTTTAAATAGGATGTCAAGAAACTCCACTATTCCCCTGTTATGCCCCTGCACAAAAAAAAAAAAAAAATAACACTTTTTGTATGACTTTTAAAGTCCTTTACTTTTGATTTCCAGCCAATGTTCCACTGTTTATGATACATGGCTCAGTCAATTATTTTGTGATTCAGCCAAATTGGTCTATGTGATGTCACATTTTCAGAATCTTTTATGTCCTATCTCTGTATCTTTGAATAAGAAGTCACATGCCAGAACTATGACTCACAGAATTCCTAATTTCCTTCAAGGCTCAATTCAACTATCAATTCCTATAGGAAGATGATCTAGATCTCCCAGTTCTAGTGTCTTCAATTCTTTCAAATGTATTCTCCCTACTTTGTAAATATTGTGATTTTGATATTTTGTGTATGTGCCATTTCTTCTCTAAAGACTTTTAATGGCAGGGATATTTCCCTTTTTGTCTTTGTATCCCTGGCACAGGACCCACTATTCCACATAATTATGCTCTTAATACATGTTTGTTTGACAGTTTAATAAAAGTATAATTTAAAAATAAAATACCTAAAAAAGAAAAAAATGACCTAAAATAATTTTCTTTTTTTTTAATAGCCTTTTATTTACAAGTTATATGTATGGGTAATTTTACAGAATTGACAATTGCCAAACCTTTTGTTCCAATTTTTCCCCTCCTTTCCCCCACCCCCTCCCCTAAATGGCAGGATGACCTGTAGATGTTAAATATATTAAAGTATAAATTAGATACACAATAAATATACATGATCAAACCATTATTTTGCTGTACAAAAAGAATCGGACTCTGAAATATTGTACAATTAGCCTGTGAAGGAAATCCAAAATGCTGGCAGGCAAAAATATAGGGATTGGGAATTTAATGTAATGGTTCTTAATCATCTCCCAGAGTTCTTTCACTGGGCATAGCTGATTCAGTTCATTATTGCTCCATTAGAACTGGTTTGGTTCATCTCATTGCTGAAGACGGCCAGGTCCATCAGAATTGATCATCATGTGGTATTGTTGTTAAAGTATATAATGGCTCTACTCATTTCACTCAGCATCAATTTGTGTAGGTCTCTCCAGGCCTTTCTGAAATCAGCCTGTTGGTCATTTCTTACAGAACAATAATATTTCATAATATTCATATACCACAATTTATTCAGCCATTCTCCAATTGATGGGCATCTACTCAGTTTCCAGTTTCTGGCCACTACAAAGAGGGCTGCCACAAACATTCATGCACATACAGGTCCCTTTCCCTTCTTTATGATCTCTTTGGGATATAAGCCCAGTATCACACTTTGATAACTTTTTGAGCATAGTTCCCAATTGCTCTCCAGAATGGTTGGATGTATTCACAATTCCACTAACAATGTATTAGTGTCCCTGTTTTCCCTCATCCCCTTCAACATTCCGCATTATCTTTCCCTGTCATTCTAAGCAGTCTGACAGGTGTGTAGTGGTATCTCAGAATTGTCTTAATTTGCATTTCTCTGATTGATAATGACTTGGAGAATCGTGTCATATGACTAGAAATAGTTTCAATTTCTTCGTCTAAGAATTGTCTGTTCATCTCCTTTGACCATGTATTAATTGGAAAATGGCTTGGTTTCTTATAAATTAGAGTCAAATCTCTATATATTTTGGAAATGAGGCCTTTATCAGAACCTTTGACTATAAAAATATTTTCCCAGTTTATTGCTTCCCTTCTAATTTTGTTTGCATTAGTTTTGTTTGTAAAAACAACTTTTCAGTTTGATATAGTCAAAATTTTCTATGTTGTAATCAGTAATGATCTTCTCTGGTCATAAATTCCTTCCTCTTCCACAGGTCTGAGAGGTAAACTATTCTGTGTTCCTCTAATTTATTTATAATTTCATTCTTTATGTTTAGGTCTTGAACCCATTTTGACCTTATCTTACTGTACAGTGTTAAGTGTGGTTGATGCCTAATTTCTGCCATACTACTTTTGAATTTTCCCAGCAATTTTTATCAAACAGTAAGTTCTTATCTCAAAATCTGGGGTCTTTGGGGTTGTCAAACACTAGGTTGCTATAGTTATTGATTGTTTTGCCCTTTGAACCTAACCTATGACTTCCAGGCCAAGATGGCGGAGAGGAAATACACTGCTGTGTAACCTCCGTGTTTTTCTCTCACTATTCATTTCATTTCATGCCTCTGAATTAATGCTCGACTGAAAAAAAAAATACAATTACTTACCAAGAGAAACCATCCTTGAGACTCGTCAAGAAAGGTCTGTTTTTGCGCGAGGGCGGGGACGGTATTTGGAAGCAGTCTGCGGGCAGCAGCTGCAGCGAGAGCACAGATAGCAGCTCAGAACCGGGTAGAGCGGAGAGGGGGTGGGGCGTGATCGCAGCCGTCTCTGCGGGGAGAGCTTTGCTACAGGATTAGATAATTTGCTCCGGCAGCGAGTCAGCAGCCCAGCAGAGAAGCTAAAGACACCGGGGGTGAAGAATACAACCCCAAACAGCTGGAGTCTCTCGGGACCTGGCCACCCCTCCCCCACAGTGTCTCAGCCCGCTCGGATCTCAGAGCGCTCGGATCTCAGCGCGCAGGCGCCATAGCACAGTAGGACCCGTGCCTCACGAATACCCTGCCCCTCCCCCAAAGAAAGCAGCCTCCATTCAAGGGGTTTTTTTTCCTTCTGTTTCTTTGATAGTTTGTCTTTGATAAATAGACAGAATGAGCAAGAAACTGAAAAAGAATTTAACCCTGGACAGCTTTTATACAGATAAAGAGCAGACTCCAAATCCTGAGGAGACTAAAAACAAACAGTCCCCAGGTGAATCCCCAAAGGAGGAGATCATATGTTCCTCAGCACAGATGAATCTCATGGAGGAAATTAAAAAGGCTCTCACAAGGGAGCTAGAAGAAAAATGGGAAAACGAGAGGGAGGCTCTGCAAAAGGGGAAGGAGGCTTGGCAAAAGGAGAAGGAGGCTTTGCAAAAGGAGAGGGAGACTTGGCAAAAAGAGAGGGAGGCTCTGCAAAAGGAGAGGGAGGCTTGGCAAAAGAGCCTGGAGAAGTCAGTTAAAGAGAGAGTGGATAAAGAAACCAAATCCTTGAAAAATAGGATTGGTGAACTGGAAAACAAAATTGGCGAAATGGAAAAAAATTCCACAGAACAAAAGAACTCAATTGGACAATTAGAAAAAGATCTTAAAAAAGTGAGTGAAGAAAATACCTCACTGAAAATCAGGGTCGAACAATTGGAATTGAATGACTCGAGGAGACAAGAAGAATCAGTCAAGCAAATCCAAAAAAATCAAACAATGGAAAAGAATGTGAAATACCTTCTGGGGAAGACAACAGACCTGGAAAACAGATCCAGGAGAGACAACCTGAGAATCATCGGACTTCCAGAAAAGTATGATGAAAAAAAGAGCCTGGACACTATTTTCCAGGAAATTATCAAAGAGAACTGCCCAGAAGTCATAGAAACAGAAGGTAAAATAGACATTGAAAGAATTCATCGATCCCCTACTGAAAGGGATCCTAAAATCAAAACACCAAGGAATATAATGGCCAAATGCCAGAACCCTCAGGTGAAGGAAAAAATACTGCAAGCGGCTAGAAAAACCCAATTCAAGTATCAAGGAGCCACAATAAGGATCACCCAGGATCTGGCAGCATCCACATTAAAGGATCGAAGGGCCTGGAATATGATATTCCGAAAGGCTAAGGAACTTGGTATGCAACCAAAAATAACTTACCCAGCAAGATTGAGCATCTATTTCCAGGGAAGAAGATGGACATTCAACGAAGTAAGCGAATTTCATCTATTTCTGATGACAAAGCTAGAACTTAACAAAAAATTTGATGTACAAGCACAGAACTCAAGAGAAATCTAAAAAGGTAAAGATTAATCTTGGGAACTATATTTCGGCTATAAAGATGTATAAAGAATACATGTATACCTTGTTCTAGAAACTAGATGTGGAAAGGACATTGTACCAGAAAAAAGGGAAAGTGGGGGTACTACATTTCATGAAGGGGCAAAGAAAACCTAGTATATCTGAGAGAAAGAATGGAGAGGGATGATTATAGTGAGTATTTTACTGCTTTCAGAATTGGCATTAAGAGAAGAATTTTAGACATATTCACTCTATGGTGAAACTTCTCCCACCTCATTGAAAAGTGAGAAGGGAAAAGTGAAAAATGAAGGAATAAGCTAAGTGGAAGGGAATACGGTAACTGGGAGGGAAAGGGGCAAGTTGGGGGGGGGAACTCTAAGGGGGGGAGGGATACTAAAAAAGGGAGGGCTGTGAGAAGCAAGTGGTGCTCACAAGCTTAATACTGGGAAGGGGGGTAAGGGAGTAAGAAGGGAGAAAAGCATAAACCGGGGTTAACAAGATGGCAGGTAATACAGAATTGGTCATTTTAACCATAAATGTGAACGGGGTAAACTCCTCTATAAAGAGGAAGCGGTTAGCAGAATGGATTAAAAGCCAGAATCCTACAATATGTTGTATACAGGAAACACACCTGAAGCAGGGAGATACATGCAGGTTAAAGGTAAAAGGTTGGAGCAAAATCTACTATGCTTCAGGTGAAGTCAAAAAAGCAGGGGTAGCCATCCTGATCTCAGATCAAGCTAAAGCAAAAATTGATCTAATTAAAAGAGATAAGGAAGGGCACTATATCTTGCTAAAGGGTAGAATGAATAATGAAGAAGTATCTATATTAAACATATATGCACCAAGTAGTGTAGCATCTAAATTCTTAAAAGAGAAATTAAGAGAGCTGCAAGAAGAAATAGACAGTAAAACTATAATAGTGGAAGATCTCAACCTTGCACTCTCAGAATTAGATAAATCAAACCACAAAATAAATAAGAAAGAAGTCAAAGAGATAAATAGAATACTAGAAAAATTAGATATGATAGATCTCTGGAGAAAATGTAATGGGGACAGAAAGGAGTACACCTTCTTTTCAGCAGTTCATGGAACTTATACAAAAATTGACCATATATTAGGACATAAAAACCTCAAACTCAAATGCAGTAAGGCAGAAATAGTGAATGCATCCTTTTCAGACCATGATGCATTGAAAATTACATTCAATAAAAAGCCACAGGAAAGTAGACCAAAAAATAATTGGAAACTAAATAATCTCATACTAAAGAATGATTGGGTGAAACAGCAAATTATAGACATAATTAATAACTTCATCCAAGAAAACGATAATAATGAGACATCATACCAAAATGTATGGGATGCAGCCAAAACGGTAATAAGGGGAAATCTCATATCTCTAGAGGCCTATTTGTATAAAATAGAGAAAGAGAAGGTCAATGAATTGGGCTTGCAACTAAAAATGCTAGAAAAGGAACAAATTAAAAACCCCCAATCAAACACTAAACTTGAAATTCAAAAAATAAAAGGAGAGATCAATAAAATTGAAAGTAAAAAAACTATTGAATTAATTAATAAAACTAAGAGTTGGTTCTATGAAAAAACCAACAAAATAGACAAACCCTTAGTAAATCTGATTAAAAAAAGGAAAGAGGAAAATCAAATTGTTAGTCTTAAAAATGAAAAGGGAGAACTCACCACTAACGAAGAGGAAATTAGAGCAATAATTAGGAGTTACTTTGCCCAACTTTACGCCAATAAATTCGACAACTTAAATGAAATAGAAGAATACCTCCAAAAATATAACTTGCCTAAACTAACAGAGGAAGAAGTAAATATCCTAAATACTCCTATCTCAGAAAAAGAAATAGAACAAACTATTAATCAACTCCCTAAGAAAAAAACCCCAGGACCAGATGGATTTACATCTGAATTCTATCAAACATTTAAAGATCAATTAACTCCAATGCTAAATAAACTATTTGAAGAAGTAGGGATTGAAGGAGTCCTACCAAACTCCTTTTATGACACAGACATGGTAGTGATACCTAAACCAGGTAGGCTGAAAACAGAGAAAGAAAATTATAGACCAATCTCCCTAATGAATATTGATGCTAAAATCTTAAATAAAATATTAGCAAAAAGATTACAGAAAATCGTCACCAGGATAATACACTATGACCAAGTAGGATTTATACCAGGAATGCAGGGCTGGTTCAATATTAGGAAAACTATTAACATAATTGACTAAATCAACAACCAACCAAACAAAAACCATATGATCATCTCAATAGATGCAGAAAAAACATTTGATAAAATCCAACAGCCATTCCTAATAAAAACACTTGAGAGCATAGGAATAAAAGGACTTTTCCTTAAAATAGTTAGGGGCATATATTTTAAACCTTCAGTAAGCATCATATGCAATGGGGAAAAACTAGAACCTTTCCCAGTAAGATCTGGAGTGAAATAAGGCTGCCCACTATCACCATTATTATTCAATATTGTATTAGAAACACTAGCCTCTGCAATAAGAGTCGAGAAAGAGATTAAAGGAATTAGAGTAGGCAATGAGGAAACCAAACTATCACTCTTTGCAGATGATATGATGGTATACCTAGAAAACCCTAGAGATTCTACTAAAAAGCTATTAGAAATAATTCATAATTTTAGCAAAGTAGCTGGCTACAAAATAAATCCCCATAAATCCTCAGCATTCTTATACACCACCAACAAAATCCAAGAGCAAGAGATACAAAGAGAAATTCCATTCAAAATAACTGTTGATAGCATAAAATATTTGGGAATCTACCTACCAAAGGAAAGTCAGGAATTATATGAGCAAAATTACAAAAAAGTTTTCACACAAATAAAGTCAGACTTAAATAATTGGAAAAATATTAAGTGCTCTTGGATAGGCCGAGCAAATATAATAAAGATGACAATACTCCCTAAACTAATCTATTTATTTAGTGCTATACCAATCAGACTTCCAAGAAAATATTTTAATGATTTAGAAAAAATAACAACAAAATTCATATGGAACAATAAAAAGTCGAGAATCTCAAGGGAATTAATGAAAAAAAAATCAAATGAAGGTGGCCTAGCTGTACCTGATCTAAAATTATATTATAAAGCAGCAGTCACCAAAACCATTTGGTATTGGCTCAGAAATAGATTAGTTGATCAGTGGAAAAGGTGAGGTTCACAAGACAGAATATTCAACTATAGCAATCTTGTGTTTGACAAACCCAAAGATTCTAAATTTTGGGATAAGATTTCATTATTTGATAAAAACTGCTGGGATAACTGGAAATTAGTATGGTAGAAATTAGGCAAGGACCCACACTTAACACCAAATACCAAGATAAGATCAAAATGGGTCCATGACCTAGGCATAAAGAACAAGATTATAAATAAATTAGAGGAACATAGGATAGTTTATCTCTCAGACTTGTGGAGGAGAAAGAAATTTGTGACCAAAGATGAACTAGAGACCATTACCGATCACAAAATAGAAAATTTTGATTATATCAAATTAAAAAGCCTTTGTACAAATAGAATGAATGCAAACAAGATTAGTAGGGAAGCAACAAACTGGGAAAACATCTTTACAATTAAAGGTTCTGATAAAGGCCTCATTTCCAAAATATATAGAGAACTGACTCAAATTTATAAAAAATCAAGCCATTCTCCAATTGATAAATGGTCAAAGGATATGAACAGACAATTTTCAGATGAAGAAATTGAAACTATTACCACTCACATGAAAGAGTGTTCCAAATCACTATTGATCAGAGAAATGCAAATTAAGACAACTCTGAGATATCACTACACACCTGTCAGATTGGCTAAGATGACAGGAAAAAATAATGATGAATGTTGGAGGGGATGCGGGAAAACGGGGACACTGATGCATTGTTGGTGGAGTTGTGAACGAATCCAGCCATTCTGGAGAGCAATCTGGAATTATGCCCAAAAAGTTATCAAACTGTGCATACCCTTTGATCCAGCAGTGTTTCTATTGGGCTTATACCCCAAAGAGATACTAAAAAAGGGAAAGGGCCCTATATGTGCCAAAATGTTTGTAGCAGCCCTGTTTGTAGTGGCTAGAAACTGGAAAATGAATGGATGCCCATCAATTGGAGAATGGCTGGGTAAATTGTGGTATATGAATGTTATGGAATATTATTGCTCTGTAAGGAATGACCAGCAGGATGAATACAGAGAGGCTTGGAGAGACCTACATGGACTGATGCTAAGTGAAATGAGCAGAAACAGGAGATCATTATACACTTCAACAACGATATTGTATGAGGATGTATTCTGATGGAAGTGGATTTCTCTGACAAAGAGACTTAACTGAGTTTCATTGGATAAATGATGGACAGAAACAGCTACACCCAAAGAAGGAACACTGGGAAATGAATGTGAACTATTTGATTTTTTATTTTCTTCCTGAGTTATTTTTACCTTCTGAATCCAATTCTCCCTGTGCAGCGGGAGAACTGTTCGGTTCTGCAAATATGTATTGTATCTAGGATATACTGCAACATATTTAACATATATAAAACTGCTTGCCATCTTGGGGGGGGGGGGAGGGAGAGCGAAACATAAGTGATTGCAAGGGATAATGCTGTGTAAAAATTATCCTGGCATGGATTCTGTCAATACAAAGTTATTATTAAATAAAATAAAATTAAAAAAAAAAAAAAAAAAACACTAAAGCCAAAAAAAAAAAAAAAAAAAAAAAAAAAAGAACCTAACCTATTCCACTGATCAACTAATCTATTCCTTAGCCAATACCAAATTGTTTTGGTAACTGCTGCTCTATAATATAATTTTAGATCTGGTAGCTAAGCCACCTTCATTTGATTTTTTTTTCATTAATTCCCTTCAAATTCTTGACCTTTTGTTTTTCCATATGAACTTTGTTGTTATTGTTTCTAGGTCATTAAGATAATTTTTTGGGAGTCTGATTGGTATAGCGCTAAACAAATAGATTAGTTTGGGTAGTATTGTGATATTTATTATATTTGCTCGTCCCATCCAAGAGCATTTAATATTTTTTCTTCCAATTGGTTAGATCAGACTTAATTTGTGTGAAAAGTGTTTTGTAGTTTTGCTCATAAAATTTCTGATTTCCTCTTGGCAGATAGATTCCCAAGTATTTTATACTATCAGTAGTTACTTTAAATGGAATGTCTCTTTGTAACTCTGACTGTTGGATTTTGTTAGTGATATATAAACATGCTGATCATTTATGTGGGTTTATTTTGTATCCTGAAAATTTGCTAAAGTTGTGGATTAGTTCTAATAACTTTTTAGTAGAATCTCTGGGGTTCTCTAAGTATACCATCATATCATCAGCAAAGAGTGACAATTTGGTTTCCTCATTGCCTACTCTAATTCTTTTAATCTCTTTCTCAACTCTTATTGCCAAAGCCAGCATTTCTAATACAATATTGAATAATAATGGTGATAGTGGGCAACCTTGTTTTACTTCTGACCTTATTGGGAATGGTTGCACTTTTTTCTCATTACATATGATACTTACTGATGGTTTTTAAATAGATGCTGCTGATTATTTTAAGGAAAAGTCCACTTATTCTATAGTCTCAAGTGTTTTTAATAGGAATGAATGTTGGATTTTATCAAATGCCTTTTCTGCATCTATTGATATGATCATATAGTTTTTGTTAATTTGGTTATTAATATGGCCAATTATATTGATAGTTGTCCTAATATTGAACCAGCTGTGCATTCCTGGTATAAATCCTACTTGATCAGAGTGTATTATCCTGAGGATGAATTTCTGTAGTCTTTTTGCTAATATCTTATTTAAGATTTTAGCATCAATATTCATTAGGAAGATTGGTCTATCATTTTCTTTCTCTGTTTTCAACCTACCTGGTTTAGGTATCAATACCATGTCTGTGTCATAAAAGGAATTTGGTAGGATTCCTTCATTCCCTATTTTATCAAATAATTTATATAGCATTGAAGCCAATTGTTCTTTAAATGTTGAGTAGAATTCACATGTAAATCCATCTGGTCCTGGGGATTTTTTCTTAGGGAGTTGATTAATAGCTTGTTCTATTTCTTTTTCTGAAATGGGGCTATTCAAGCAATTTACTTCCTCCTCTGTTAATCGGGGAAGTCTTTATTTTTGTAGGTAGTCATCCATTTCACTTAGGTTAAAATTTATTGGCAAAAAGTTGGGCAAAGTAACTCCTTATTATTTCTCCAATTTCCTCTTCATTGGTGGAAAGTTCTCCCTTTTCATTTTTAGACTACTGATTTGATTTTCCTCCTTCCTTTTTCTAATCAGATTTATCAAAGGCTTATCTATTTTATTGTTGTTGTTTTTTTTTAATAGAATCAACTCTTAATTTTATTAATTAATTCAATAGTTTTTTTTTTTTTTTTACTTTCAATATTATGAATTTCTCCTTTTAATTTTAGAATTTCAAATTTAGTATTTGATTGGAGGTTTTTAATTTGGTATTTTTCTAGTTTTTTAGTTGCAAGCCCAATTCATTGATCTTCTCTTTCTCTATTTTATTCAAGTAGGCCTCTAAGGATATAAAATTTCCTCTTATTACATCTTTGGCTGCATCCCACAAATTTTGGTATGATGTCTCATCGTTGTCATTATCTTGAGTGAGATTATTAATTGTGTCTATAATTTGTTGTTTCACCCAATCATTCTTTAAGATGAGATTGTTTAGTTTGCAATTACTTTTTGGTCTATTTACACCTAACTTTTTGTTGAATGTAGTTTTTATTGCATCGTGATCTGAAAAGAAAGCATTTGTTATTTCTGCCTTCTTGCATTTAATTTTGAGGTCTTTATGTCCTAATATGTGGTCAATTTTTGAATAGGTTCCATGAACTGTTGAGAAGAACGTATATTCCTTTCTGTCTCCATTCAGTTTTCTCCAAAGATCTATCATATCTAATTTTTCTAACATTCTATTTACCTCTTTAATTTCTTTCTTATTTATTTTGTGCTTTGATTTGTCTAATTCTGAGAGTGCAAGCTTGAGATCTCCCACTATTACAGTTATGGTGTCTATTTCTTCTTGCAGCTCTCTTAACTTCTCCTTTATGAAGTTAGATGCTATACCATTTGGCGCATATATGTTTAGTATTGATATTGCTTCATTGTCTATGTTACCCTTTAGCAAGATATAGTTTCCTTCCTTATCTCTTTTGATTAGATCAATTTTTTGCATTTGATTGATCTGAGATAAGGATGGCTACTCCTGCTTTTTTGACTTCACCTAAAGCATAATAGATTCTGCTCCAGCCTTTTACCTTTACTCTTTATGTATCTCCCTGCTTTAAATGTATTTCCTGTAAACAACGTATTAATAGTGTTCTGACTTGTGATCCAGTCCGCTATCTGCCTCCTCTTTATGGGAGAATTCATCCCATTGACATTTACAATTAAAATTACTAATTCTCTATTTCCTGCCATCCTAATATCCCCAGATTATGCTTTTCTTTTTACTTGCCCCCCCAACCCTCTTTCCCAGTTTTAAACTTATGCACCCCATTTGTATCACAACACACCCTCTTTAAGATCCCTCCCTCCCCCCCAATCTCTTCCCCTTCCTTGTATCCTTCTCTTATTACTCTTTTTCTTTTCCCTTTTCCTCTCCCCTTTTTTAATGAGGTGAGAGAGGATTTTCTGTAAAAGAAGTATATCAATTATTTTCTCTTTCAGCCAACTCTGATGAGAGTAAGATTCACACAATGTTCCTCCCCCTCTCTGAGTTCCCTCAGATATGATAAGTTTCCTTTGCCTCTTCATGGGATGTAGTTTCCCTCTTTTTATCCCTCCTTTCCCCCTTTTCTGACATTATCCCTATTCCATTTCTATTTCCTTTTTTTTTTATGTTGTATCAATAAAATCAAATTATACATGTAGTCTTTTTGTATATCCACAACAGAAATAGAATTCTCAAAAGTTCCTTTTACCTTTTCTGCATCTCTTGAGTCCTATGGTTGGAGATCAATTTTTTTTTGTTTAGTTCTGGTTTTTTCCTTAGAAACAAATGGAATTCATTTGTTTCATTAAGTGTCCCTGGAAGAAAATGTTCAGCTTAGCTGGGTATTTATTCCTGGCTGCATTCCAAGTTCTTTTGCCTTTCAGAATATCAGATTCCAGGCCCTTCAATCTTTTAATGTGGAGGTAGCCAGATCTTGGGTGATCCTTTTTGTGGCACCTCAGTATTTATTTTTTTTTTTCTGGCTGCTTGTAAATTTTTTTCTTTAATCTGATAGTTGGGGAATTTGGCCATAATATGTCTTGGATTTTTTATTTTATTTTAGAGTCTTTATCAGAAGGTGTTTGATGAATTCTTTCAATGTCTATTTTACCTTCTGATTCTAATACCTCTGGACAGTTCTCTTTGATGATTTCTTATAAAATAGTATCTAGGCTCTTTTTTTTCATCATAATTTTTGGAAAGTCCAATAATCCTCAGATTATCTCTCCTAGGTGTATTTTCCAGGTCTGTCATTTTTCCAAGTAGATATTTCATGGTTTTTTCCAATTTATCATTTTGTGGGGGGTTTCCTTGACTGATTCTTGCTGTCTCAATGAATCATTAGTTTCTATTTTTTCAGTTCTGATTTTTAATGAATTATTTTCTTCATTAGCTTTTTTACTTCTTTCTGTATATGTCCAATTGAGTTTTTAAATGAATTGTTTTGCTCTATGGAATTTTTTTCCATTTCACTAATTTTTTTTTAGTGAATTATTTTCTTTTTCCAATTCACAGATCTTACTTTCTTGTGAATTCTTTGTTTTTTCCAATTTACAGATCTTACTTTCCAGAGATTTTTTTTTTTACTTTTTCCAATTCACAAATTTTGTTTCCCTGCACTTCCTGGGAATTTTTTTACCTTTTCCAATTCATATTTCAGCAAGTTGTTACTTTCTTGCATAGCTTCTCTTTCCTTTCTCCATTTTTCTTCTAACTCTCTTTTGAGACTTTTAATGGTCTCTTCTATGAGAGCTTTGTGTAAGAGGGGACAGGTACCATTCCCCTTTGGGGTATTATCTGGTGACTGTTTGCTATTTGTCTCTTCAAGATTGCAGACCTGATCTTTTTCTGTATAGAAGCTATCAATCATCCTTTTCATTTTTTTATTCATTTTTTAAAGCCTTTAGGGTATGCCTTCAGCGCAAGGGTGTTAGCAGCTTCCTCTGCAGAGTAGGGAGAGATGTAAACCGGCATTAGGCTCAGAGGTATGGGAGTGCTATGAGTGAAAGTTTCCCCTTCCCCCAACCGGAGATGATTTAGCACAGCAGAGCTACAGAAGTGCCCGGTGGAGAACCCTGGCTGTGTGGTTTAGTGACTGCCCTAAGGTAGGAGACTAAGTGGTGAAAGTGTCACTGCCCCAGGCCAGAGCCCCTTGTGGGGCTGTGGGTACTAACAGCTGACCAGTGTAAAACCCCATTCTGACCGGAAGTCTCTGCCAGGAAGTTTCTGCCCGGAAGCAAATCGCCCTGCAAAAGTTCTATTGCTCTAAACTGAGCCCCCCACTGTGCAGATTAGAGGCTGCCCTGGGCTGTGCCTCCCTGCAATGCAGGTTAGCAACTGCACCAAGGAAAAGCCCCATACTGAGGGTTGGGGCTGCGAGCTTGTGCTGAGATTTGTGTTCTCACTTCTGGTTTGGGGCTCCACTCAGAGCTTCTGGTTCTCTCCCTTCCCGGTCTGACCTCCCCAGCCCCGAGGACAAACCTTTTCTGGCAAGATTTCAGATAATCTTTGGCTGGTGAGTTGATGTACTTCTAATCTTTATGAGTCCTAGCGGTCAAGCCTATTTTTGAGTCTGGATATAATATTGATAGTGAGTGTTAAGAGAGCAACTTAGAAAATCATGTGTGCCTTCTCCACCACCTTGGCTCCACCCAAATAATTTTTCTTTAGAAAGTCATTTAACATTGTAAGTTAGTAAAAAAACAGCTTATTTTAAAAAATTTAAATCACAAAATGTGAACATTAATAAATTCATTCAAAAGTGCTCATTTTTTTATCTCTGAAGCTTGCCAAATTAATAAGCCTGAATGCATGGATGGCTCAATCAGTAATTGTACCTTTAGTAGTTTAAAAAATTTCCTTAAGTCTTAAGTTTGCTAAATCAACGACTGACTCCTCAGAAAATCCATAGGCCTTCTTGTTTTTGTAGTAGATCATTTACATTTTATTGTTCTGCATTTGTTCTTTAAGCTATTAATTCCACAATCCTTTGACAGTTTGCCCCACCTATATCTTAATGACTAGGAAAGAAAAAAAGAGGGGATTTTTTTTTCCCCTTATGAAACCAACACTGTTGGAATTTAAGTTACCTGAGGAAAGGAAACACAAAGGAAATAAGTAAAATCCTGACAGCTTTCTCTTACCTGTAATGTCGATAATGGAATATGATCTTCTGGAAATTGTTCAACATCCCAGAGAGACACATGCATTGAATTGCCTTTCCAATGAGAACATTTTATTCTATGCTGGAGGCACAATTATGAAAAGCTTGTCTTGAGTACAGATGACCTGCTCTAATCTTTTCTAATTCTTATGATTTATGTAATTCCAGGTTACATTTTCCCAAAATTTTAAAAAGGCATTTCCATTTTTCTTATGTTAGAAAAAGCTCATTATGTAAAATATACTCCCAAAGACAATTTCTGCTATTCCACCCCCTACCCCTCTCTCACCTCACTTTCCACATTTGCTAAAAATGCAAGGAATGTTCACTTAAAACAACATTAGAAAGGAAAGAACATTTAAAATGCTTAGGATTTGACATTACTTTTACCAGTAAAGGATAATATTATCCTAATTTTAATAAAATATAAAATGACTCCAGATTTTATTTAAATTCTCTAAATGAGTAATATTTACATCCTAAAAGAATGTATTTCTCCCCACATTTTAACTTAAGCTTGAAATGTAGTAGACATGTTGAAAAGTTACACATAGGACATGGTTTTATTTTATTTTTTAATCTTCTAATGGATACTAAGGGGAAGTATTTAAAAATTCTCAAAAACTTAACACAAATGTCAAAGCACAAAGCAATCTTTAAACACCAGCATATTTATTAGCCTCCTTCACCTAATTAAATCTTGACAGTTCTAAGGTTCTTTCATTACAACTCAACCAAAATAAATGTACCTTGGGACTTTCTCTCAAAATAGAAGATTCTGCCAAATGAACATGTACACAATCCCTACCCCCCCACTGAGAGAATTTTCTTTTGTCCTTTGTCAAGATTTTAGTTTTATTTGTGTTCTCTGTGCATGGTATAGGACATTATGTACTGTTACCTTCCTCATATTGATGGAAATAAAAGGTCACTCTGTTAACATTGCAGCAGGTGATTCTGTATCACTGAGCTTTTTTTTTCTCTTTTTTTTTTTTTTTTAAGGAAAGCATTCATGGAATGAGAAATTGGTTGTCCAATAGTATTTTAGAACTAGATAATGAAGATTGATAAGCAAAGGACATATTCAAGGTCTGCACACTCATTGATAGAGTAGGTGTCATTTGAGAGTTTTTTAGAGTGATATGGAGACAAAAAATATTTTCTACCTAATGCAACCCTCATTTTGATGAAATACATGTAGAATTTTTCATTGTTTGAATCAGTCACTGACTTTGGGAAAGTCAACTATTCCCTCTGACCTTCTCTGTTCCTTTTTGTTTATTTGTTTGTTTGTTTGCTTTTGTTTTGTTTTTGGTAAAACAATGCTTCTCTATACTTATATCTCACTCTGCTCTCTAGCCCAAGTAGCAAAGTTATTAGAATATTAGGCAATAGTAGGACTCTGTGGTATAGGACTTTGTGTGTGTGTGTGTGTGTGTGTGTGTGTGTGTGTGTGTGTGTGTGAAACTTAAATGGCTAACAGTAGAGTCAGTCAATTCCTATATATTTACAATCGTTATAAATTAGTAGATAAGCAGAGAAATAAGTAGATACATAAATAAATGGTGTTTCTATATTTGACTTGCATCTCAAATCACATAATAAAATGTTCTTTTAAAATCACAATTATACACTAACTTGTCCCTAGTATGTGACTGTTGAATTGAATAAAATAATTGAATATAATATGATGTAATAGTAAAAGAAATGAAGACCATATGAGTCAAAATCCATGCCCAAATTTATGAGAATTTAAAGAAATATGTAATTCATAATGTGGACCTCATTTCTAAAATATATATAAAATTAACTGAAATTTGTAAGACTACAATTGATAAATGGTCAAAGGATATGAACAGAACAATTTTCAGATGAAACTGAAACCATTTCTAGTAATATGAAAAGGTGCTTTAAGTCACTATTGGTAAGAGAAATGCAAATTAAAACAATTCCGAAATACCACTACACACCTCTCAGATTGGCTAAGATGGCAGAAAAGATCATAATGAATGTTCCAGAGCATTTTGCAAAATTGAGACACTAATACATTGTTGGTAGAGTTCTGAATTCAACCACTCTGATAGAAGTATGAAACTTTGCCCAAAGGACTATCAAACTGTGTATACCCATTGATCCAACAGTGTCTTTACTGAGCCTGTATCCCAAAGAGATCATAAAAAAGGAAAAGAACACACAAGTGCAAAAATGTTTGCAGCAGCCCTTTTTGTAGTGATGAGGAACTGGCAACTTAGGAGATGCCCATCAGTTGAAGAATATGCATATTATAAAATATTATTGTTATACAAAAAAAAAAAAATCAGCAGGATGATTTCAGAAAAGTCTGATAGAGTTACATGAGCTTCATTTCATAATGGAAAGAATTACATGAAGTGATGCTAAGTGAAGTTAGCAGAATCAGGAGAACATTGTACATAGTAACAAGATTATATGATGATCAATTCTGATGAACATGGCTCTTTGCAATAATGAGATGATTCAGGCCAGTTCCAATGCTCTTATGTTAGAGTCACCTGCAAGAAAGGATGTATGGACTTTGTGGATCACAATATAACATTTTTATTTTTTGTTGTTGTCTGCTTGCATTTTTTTCCTCTTTTTTCCCTTTTTGATCTTATTTTCCTTGTGCAACATAATTAGGGAAATATGTATAGAAGAATTGTACATGCTTAACATATATTAGAATATATGCCATCCAGGGAAGATGATGGGGAGAAGGTTTTCCAAGAGTCAATGTTGAAAATTATCTGTGCATATGTTTTGAAAATAAAAAGCTTTAAAAAAAAGAAATTCTTAGCATAATTATCATTATCTTTTGGACTATTTTTAATCTGATTATTTTGAACATGTAAATTATATATGGATATACATGAATATGAATATTATAGTTCACTCAATTTAATACTCTTGCAACATTTTCAGTTAATTTCTATTTTATTTACTCTTTTATTTCAATATTGTCCCTAGTATAATTCAACTAGAATTTAAAATATCTTTCCTCATTTTTTTTTCCTTCCCACCCCCAATTGAAGTTTACAGGGTATTTCCTTATTAACAAAAACATATTTCTTTATTAAAAGCAAAAATAAATAAGAGAATTGCTTTTAAAAATCAGAGATTGTCATTTGAATGGCAATATGTCTACAAATAAACACAATAGGTATACATAGCTCATTATATATTTATGGCACATATCTTCCTCTTTTTGTTCTGTTAGGTACATGCTTGTTTCTTCAACACACTACCTGAGAGTGTATATAAAATAAGCAATGTAGTTTATTCCAGCCATTAAGTAAGAAATGTATGCTGTTCTCATTTTTATCCTAATCATTCTTGCACTCAACCCTCTTCTCTTCTCTCTTCTTGCTATATTTATTCCTCTCTTGCTTCCCTTTGTCTTCCATTTTGTTCCATTGAGCATTTAATGCTCAATTCTTATTAGCCACAAATAAAAATTCTTCTAATCTCTTGAAATCTATTTACTTGCTTTTTTTAATCCAAATATTTTTTTCTTTTTTTTCATATTTTTATTGATTTTTTTTTATTTTTAAAAATATATACAAGGATAATTGTTCACCATTGACCCTTGCAAATCCTTGTATACCAATTTCCCCCCTTCTTTCCACCCTCTCTGCTAGATGGCAAGTAATACAAAAATGTTAAGCATTGTAAAAATATATGTACATCCAGTATAGGCATACATATTTATAAAATTATCTTGTTGCACAAGAAGAATCAGATCAAAAAGGGAAAAAAATGAGGAATAAAAAAAAATTCAAGTTAAAAAGAAGTAAAAATGTTATGCTGTGATCCACACTCAGTTTGTACATTCCTCTCTCTGGGTGTAGATGCTTATCATCATCACAAGATTATTGGAATTGGCCTGAATTTTCTCCTTGAGAAGAGCCACATCCATCAGAAATGATCATTGTATAACTTTGCCATGGCTGTGTACAATGATTTCCTGGTTCTACCCATTTCACTTATCATGAGTTCATGTAACTCTCTCCAGGCCCTCTATGAAATCATCCTGCTGGTCATTTCTTGTGGAACAATAATATTCCATGGCATTCAAATACCATAATTTATTCAGCCATTCTCCAATTGATGGGCATCCATTCAGTTTCCAGTTTCTTGCCACTACAAAAAGGGCTGCCACAAACATTTTTGCACATGTGGATCCCTTTCTCTCCTTTAAAATCTTTTTAGTATATAAGCTCAGTAGAAACACTGCTAGATCAAAGAGTATGCACAGTTCCAAAATGTTCTCCAGAATGCTTGGGTCATTTCCCAACTCCACCAACAATGTATTAGTGTCCCAGTTTTCCCATATCCCCTCCAATATTCATTATTATCTTTTCCTGTCATCTTAGCCAATATGAAAGGTGTTGAGTAGTATCTCCTTTATTGCCTTAATTTGCATTTCTCTGATGAATAGTGATTTAGAGCACCTTTTTCATATGACTGGAAATGGTTTCAATTTTTTCACCTGAAAATTGACTGTTCATATCCTTTAACTATTTATCAATTGGAGAATGGCTTGAATTCTTATAAATTTGAGTCTGTTCTCCATATATTTTAGAAATGAGACCTTTATCAGGACCCTTAAATGTCAAAAATATATATATTTTCCCAATTTGTTTTTTCCCTTCTAATCTTGTCTGCATTAATTTTGTTTGTACAAAAACTTTTAAACTTAATATAGTCAAAATTATCTATTTGATGTTCAATAATGAATTCCAATTCTTTTTTTTGGTCACAAATTCCTTTCTTTTCCACAGATCTGAAAGGTAAACTATCCTATGTTCTTCTAATTTGCTTATAATATCATTCTTTATGTCTAAATCATGAATCCATTTTGACATTATCTTGGTATATAGTAATATTATATGCCTGTTTCTGCCATGCTAGTTTTCAGTTTTCCCAGCAGGTTTTGTCAAATACTGAGTTCTTATCCCCAATGCTGGGGTCTTTTATCCAAATTTTTTTTCAAAAGAAACCTTATAGATACAGGATGTAAGTAAGGGGTGAGGAAAAGAAAGAGGTTAGCTTTAGTGAGAGTAAAGTCCTATAGATTCAGAATACTTAAGTTAAATAAATTAACTTCAATTTGATTCAACAAAAGTATGTTAAATGTCTTCTATATGCAATGAATGGTCCTAGGTCCTGGTGTTATAAAGAAAAAAGAAAACAATTTTGTGCTCAAGGAATTTATAGTCTAACATATATATATATACAAAATATGTATGTATATGTATGTATATCTATATATAATGCACATGTATATGAATATACTTGTGAATATCCATATATTTATACACATATGCATGTGTGTATGTCCAGATGTCAACACAAAACAAGTTAAGTTGCAGGATTGAAAAATTGTCACTGAAGAATTTAGGGATGGTATCTGAGGAAGAAGTGCTTTTTTATCATTTTGTTTAGAGTTACTTATTAACTCCTTATTTTATTATACTATATTATATTATACTAGGCATTGAAGAGAAAATTTGAAGAATGAAACAATTCCTACATTTTAATATTGGTGACATCAAATACCCATGTATATGTACATAGCATAAAAATAAAGTGTATAAATATAATATTTTAGTAAAGTAATTAAACATGATCTTGTTGTTTGTCCTTTATTCTCAAAGAAGACCATGATATCAGAGAAGTGATACCATAACATTGGTTATGAATTGGATTGTAAGTGAAGGAGGGCTGTGCAAGGTCACCTGACTCACTTTCCCCTCCAGAGTCCAGATATAGAATACAGATATAGAATGCAGATATAGAATTGGAGAGGTTCGAGATGCAATAAGCAACCTTGGCCTTTTTTAAGCTAAGGTCTTTAACAGGTCACAATTTGATTGAGGTTGCACCCATTCAGCAATCAAAGCTAGGTAAGACTTGAATCAAATAATCCCCTTTTTCACCCCAACAATAAATAAATAAATAAGCAGATAGATAGATAGATAGATGAATCATTCTAGGAGGGGAAGACTTGCAGAGTTTCTGGCCAAAGCAGAAATGATTGTTATTTACATTCAACTTCAGTCAGTCAGGATCCAAACCATGACTAAATGATGCTTGGCCAGGTACCTATGTGTGACTAATTAATGAGAATCAGAGTGGTTTGGGTTTACAGCATGATCCTTAAAAAAATAAATCTAGCCATTTAATCTTTAACATATCTTGGGAAGGTTCAAAAATTCAAAAGAAAAAAAATGATCTTTTTGGGGAAAGAGGGAATATTCAGTTGGGCTGATAAGGAAAGTCATTGTAGAAAATGATCATTAGCTGTATTTTAAAGGAAGAAAAGAATCCCATGAGGCATAAATCAGCCTTGAAAGAAGATAAGTTTTTTGCTTCATTGAATTCTAGTAGTACAATTTGTACACAATGTCAAGGAAAAACAAAATTGTCTAAATATAGGTGGATTGTATCATCATAGACAACAACTGAGAAAATAATTATCCCAGTGAGGTGTCTGAGAATTATTAGCATTTTAGCAACATATATTCTACTAAGGTAAGTGGCATTATTTAGTACAGAAATCTAGAAAATTGCTTAGGGAAAGTTAGTTGGTATCTTGCAGAAAGATAGTTATGGAGGCAGGAGACTTCTGATGTGAAGATCAACTTATGGGTTTGTACAGATAGATAGCAATCCAAACTCCTTTGCCTATAAGAATAATTTGTCCAGTTCAGGCCTTCAGTTCATTAAAGTGGAAGTGACTTGGTCCTGGGTAATTCTGATAGTGGCTCCTCAATATTTGAATTGCTTCTTTCTAGCTATTTGAAGTATTTTCTCCTTGATCTGATAATTCTGGAATTTAAATACAATTTTGGAAGGTGATCTGTGGATACTTTCAAAAAATATTTCCCCCTCTGGTTCTATTAGGATAGTTTTCCTTGATTATTTCTTGAAAGATATTTCCAGGCTATCTTTTTCTCCATGGCTTTCAGGTAGTCAGATAATTCTTAGATTGTTTCACCTAGATATATTTTCCAGGTTAGTTGCTTTTCTAATAAGTTATTTCATATTTTCTTCTATTTTTTCTGATTTTTGGATTTTGTTTGATTGATTCTTGATACCTCATTGAATAATTCAGTTCCATTTGCCCAATTCTAATTTTTAAAGAATTATTTTCTTCGATTAGTTTTTGCATATAGCCAATTATGCTTTTAAAGTATTTGCATATAGCCAATTACACTTTTAAAATTGTTTTGTTCATTAGATTTTTTTTTTCATTTCACCAATTCTATTTTTAAGGAGTTGTTCTCTTTTTCCATTTCAACAATTTTATTTTTAAGAAGTTTTTTTTTTTCCCTTCAGTATAATTTTTTCCTTTTCATCAAATGTATTTTAAAGAGTTGTTTTCTTCAATCAATATCCATGTTTCCTTTTCCAAACTCTCCTCCTAAGCTATCATTTCTTTTCCCCATTTTTCTTTTAACTCTTTTTAAAGATCCTTGTTGATCTCTTCCAAAAGAGCCTTGTGAGCTTGAGACTAGTTCACATTCCCTTTTGACGCTTCAGCTAGAGGAATTTTGTCTTTAGTGTCTTGGTGTCCTTTGGGATTGTTCTGTTATTTTTTCTCTATATAATAATTCTCTATGGTCAGAACTCCTTTTGCTTCTTTGCTCATTTTTAAAGGTTGAGGTCTGCTCCTAGGACACAGGAAAAATTGTTCTGAGCTTTCTTAACAGAGTGACAGGGGCTTCAAGCTTTCTGCAATGGGATTGGGGCTGCAGGCTTCCCCACCTCACTGAGTGGAGCTGGCCAAGTCTTGCCTGTTATGCTGGGATTCACGAACTCACTACTTGTTTTCTGTAGTTGCATTGGAGATCTCATAGTTAGTTTTCTACTTCAATGGCCTTCTGGACCAGGACAGAATAGCCAATATTGCTGCTGAGCTTTCTGCTAGATTCCCTGTGTTGGGTCAATCCATCTTAGATCTGCCTGTGCTGTGCTTGTATTGGGCTTGACCTCCCCACAGCTCAATTAAGACAGTGCTTTCCTGAAGTCTTTCAAAGATATCTTATTCTGGAAAATTATTACACACCAAACATTTTGTGAGTTCTGTCACTCTAAAATCCTTTCAGAGGACTGATATAGTGTTGATTCTGAGGGAAGCCAGGAAGAACTCAAGCAAAGTCTGGTTTACTCTCCACTCTCTTGGTTCCACCCCCTCGGTTTGTACAGATAGAAATACAGACAATTAAAATAAAGGTTTGATTTTCTGGAATGTTCAAGATACTGCTTAAAGTGCTCTAGGATAGTATCATACTTTTCTGCCTTAAGGTATGTATCTATGTATTTATTGTTCAATATAACTGAGTTTAATAATTGAAGATTTCATTACAAATATGTCATTGCACTGCAACTATAGAAGATATTAGAAATTGAGCAAACAGCACAATTGCTATAAGATTTTTAAAAAAAAAACCTCTAAATTATATAACTATTCTCCTTTCTTGTGATTTATTCTTTATTTACAAGTATCTTTATTCTCTTTTTAGAAGTATATTATGTATGTTTCCATTTGTTAGAGTAACAAGCATTATTGTGTGTGCACTTATGGGTGTGTGAAAAGAGAAAGTAAAAGGCTTAAATCACCTACCTGAGAATTCTAGTAGGTAGGGGTTTAATTAATTTAAGTTCTCCCTAATGTAATGTCTTTACAATCTATTTAGTATTTAATTGTAAAGCATTTAGCTAATTTAAAAAAAAATTAAAAATTACATAAAAGAATGAAATTTTCATGTCTAAATAAAAATCACCAAGGTACTCAAACTGTTTATATGCACATATATGAATACACTCTCATTTAATCCTGAGTTTAGAAGTGTTCCACTGGCAGGTTTTCTCACTGAATATATTCACTGTCCACATAAAAGGATTAAAATAACTAGATATTTTAGGGAATTTGTAATTAAGGAAAAATACAAAATAATCCTCATTCCTTGCCAAAATACGGGGTGCAAGAAAAGGCCTAAATTTAAGCTTACTGTTTCTATTTCTTTTTCTTCTACTTATGACAACATTTTTAGAGAAGGTAGCTCCCTCCCCCCTCCATTTCTCTCCATCTGTCTTTGAAGCAACATGGTAATTAGTTTTAGACTGACTTCACATTAATGACAGAACTTACCTTTTTTCTGTTGGCCAAAAAAACTATGCATGGACTAAGAAATAGAAGACAACACTCACGTGTTGATAGTGATGGTTTTTAGTGTATGTGTAGTCTGTTTATATAATTATTCACAAAAAAAGTGCCAGTTGAGCCTTAATTCATGGCAATTATGCTGCCATTAGTCTAAATCTTCAGAGTCCTAAAAAAATTAAAAACTAAATGAGGAAGTTGGTTTCTGCGACTTGTTGTCTCAACCACCTTGTTAAGAAATTTTAGTATGAGTTAGAACTGTTGATTCTCTTGTATTGTAAAGTGGTTCCCATACTCTGAGTGATGCTTGTAGCCTGAAACCTAGATAGCTGATGATCAGAGTTCTGGTACTTATTCAACTAATTATCATGAAACCTAAGGTAAGTCATTATATATATATATATATATATATATATATATATATATATATATAAAGTCTGTACTTTATGTTTCCCAGTTATAAAAGAGAGGTGGAGGGGGTGGGGGGATGACTAACATCTGTGTTATTATCAATCCCACAATGCTTATTATAGGAGACAAAGGGGTAATAGATATGAAAGTGCTATTAAAATGCCAAATGAGTGAGCTTTTAAAATATTCCAGATGTTTTTTATCATCCCCTGTCTCAAAGCTTCCCATCAAAGAATTATCAGATGAATCATATTGTCCAGAAAAGGACTCCTGCCATTTAGACAATGGTAGTTGATTAGAAGACCCCAGTTAATTGTCAGTCAGTGAAGAAGTATTTAATAAGGGCTCACAATGTGCTGCCATGCAATGTGCTGTTGTAGAAATACAAAGAAAAGTTAAAACATAGTCATTATTCTCAAAAATCTCACATTCTAATGAGAAAAATAATACATAAATAACTTTAAATCCAAGATATTTGGTGTGAATAGAAGAGCTTTTTTTGTAAGTGAAAAATTAGTAGCATGAAGGATTTTGAAAGAATTCTTGATTTTTTGTTTTAGTAAAGGATTTTGAGTGTCAGAATTAAGGAAGGAGAACATTCCAGGAATGGAGGTCAGGCATCATAAATATAGTCTGAAGATTTAAGTGTCAAAATGTTTTATAGACACAGAATTCAAAATAATCTTAGATGTAAGTTAGTAAAACTCTCTCATTTTACAGATAAGAAAATAGAACCCCAGATATATGGAATGATCTGCCTGAAGTGACAGAACATAATGACATAGATCGACCCGTCCAGCAGGTCACTTACATGTGGGTCTCGAGGTGGACAATGCCTGTAAGGCTAATGCCTGTAAAGGAATGGGGTTAGAAATGAGGAGGGAGACGAGTTGAGGTAGAGCAAGGTCTCTCTTTTATTGAATGAAAAGGGTCTTAGTTATATATGATTTCTGGGTGGGGGGGTTGCAATGTAAAGAGAAGAATGTCAGACCACATGTGTGGCTGACATCCTGGGGCATACTCGTTATCTAGTTCCTGGGCTGAGATGACCGATTTCCTGGGACACACATTATCTTATCTCAGGAATTTAGGGTGTTTGCTAACCGTATCAGAGTTTACGCACAGGTAGTCACGTTCTTCTTGGCTTCTTTGTTTCCTGGGGTGCCCGTAGGCACTAAGGTATAGGAGAGTCTTTTATGCATGGTTTCTAGCATGTCCCCCTTTTTATTTATATATGGGTGGGAGGCCTGTCTTAGGCTATGTGGCCAGTGTCCATATTCAGTACCCAAATAATCTGACCTTAAAGGCCAGAAAAAAGGCAGGATCCCTGTCTTAGGCTATGTGGGCGGCATCCGTCCCAGCACCCCAGCATCAAACTTCCGGGGTGTGCTTCTGGAGAACGGGCCCACAATAATCCCGTCATTGGGTGTTCCTGCAGCCAGAAGGTATGATGTTCCTGAAATATGGGGCCACAATAATCCCGTCATTGGCTCACCCACGGCCGGCACAGGGGGACTTCAACCGAGTCCACCATCTACGATACCAGGGGTCATTCATAACCATGGTAGAAAATTGTAAAGCTGCACCAGGCTCATTGATGTTGAGGTTTTCATAAGAATCTGCCTTAGGAAGGCGTTGATAGTAGATTTGAACTTTCTTCTGAAAGCTGCATCAACCTGAGACTTAACAAAACCAGTTAACTTAGCAAACAGCCAAGGTCCGAAAGAAATAAGAAGAATAGCCACGAACGGTCCCAGAAGAGTAGGAAGAAGGGTTGTCAGCCAGGGGGATTTTAACAAAATAAGGGATTCTAAAACTAAAGCATCCAAATTCAATCTGAACTAGTGAGATAGGGGGTGGGGCAAAAGTGCTTAAGGCAAAGTGAATAGGAGCTAGGCGTTCCCATTCTTTCAGGTATTTTGAAAAAATATATACCAGTTTCCCAATGTTCTATCTCTATCTCCCCCCCTTTTTTTTTTCTCACGGAAAGGAATTATCAAATGACCATTCCCCATATAAATTCTGAGAGTGAATCAAAATCCCTATACATAACAGACTAATACAGTAGCATTTCCTAAAAAGTCCTCAAACATAACAGCAATAATTACACAATTTTAACAAATCCCATCCCAAGTCTTAAACACACAGTAATAGATGATCCAGGCAAGGTTTAACAGTCAGTCATCAACCATTCCCAAAGTCCCTTATATCAGTCCAAAGTACACTCGATGCAGGGTCCAGTCCATGGTCTCATGTACAAACTGCTGCTTCAGGCTGTGAAGTGATAGGAGGCTCTCATTCCATGCAGAGTGGGTGTGTGCTGTGGTGACAATCAAAGCTGATCAAAGCTGATCCAGGTTCCAGAAGCAAGCCAATATCTGTAATTTGACCAAAATCTAGAGCAAAAACACAAATCTAGCAAATAAAGATTAGATCAGTCTCAGATAGACTCAGTTCATCAGACTGCTGCAAAATATGAGGAGGGCAAAATTAATTGGCCAACAGTTTCCTATGTGAAGAGATGAGTTTGCTTTACAGGCCATGCAAACAGGTGCAGTCCCAAGTTGTAACATCAGTGAGGTCTCATAGACCCCTGTTAATTGTCCTCTTATTATGTAGAAACCTTAAAGAAACAAAACACAAATATCCAGTAATAGACAGATGACCAGGTGAAATACTCAGTTGCCCAAGCATTTAGGATACAATGATTACATATAACCAGACTGAAAATAGCAAAGCATGACATAATTGAATTGCATCAACAATTCTATTGACCATTGCTCTGATCAGAGAGAGATCAGTTACAGAAGGAAAAATTCAAGAACATAACTATAATATAACATAAGCAGTTGAGTTTTAACAGCTTATCAATCAATTGCCCCAGTAACTGTCAGAGGGTGGAGCTTTAAAACTCCCAAATAGCATTAACTAATTAACTCTAAGCCCCAAAACTTTTACCTCCAATAACAGATGTCATTAATCAAATTTCTGATAAATCTTAAACAAAGATTTATCATAACTTTACAGTAATAACAGAAAGAAATTTTGTCTCAGTAAGTTCACAACTTAGAACAATTATCATATCTGAGTAGATGTTACATAAGTGAACATTATACATACAAATAATTTTGCTTTTAAAATACCCAATACATAGAAAAATATCCCAAATTGCATATTGTCCATAACAGAAACATTTTCAAAAGGACAAAGAAAAAACTATTATGTTCAGAGGCCCTTTAAATAACCTCAGGATGACCCAATACAATCAATTTAAATTTATACAAAAGACCCAATTCCACATAAAAGAATTCAAGGTTTTTTTTAACATAGCAATTAAACTCTTAGAAATATTTCTACCAAAATATGGATCACATTTATGACCATATCTCTTAAAATATTTGTATCAAGAAACAAATATTCAATCAATTAACCTAAAAGTAAGCATGTCCTTAAAAATCACAGTTTGCTGCACTGTCGCAATCAGATAAGAAAAAAACGGCAGGAACACACTTTAGAGGGGTGAGGGAAGGAGAGGATTCCATGTGGCCACCCTTCCCCCACTCCTGACCCCCTAGAAAAAAAATTTCCCTCAGGTTCCCCACTCAATTTCCTACATGGGGATCCTTTTCAAGATTTAACCCATCAGTTTCCCAATATCAGGTTTCTTCCCAAATCCACCCATTTCCAACTTTCTCTTTCCCCTTGAGTACATACTTAAAAAAACAATCTCCTTAAAGAACTTTCCTTCCCAGATGCTCCTTTGGTAAAGTAGCAGAAGGTAGTGGGGGTGGGAGGCTCCCTCCCCCACTTCTTCACCTACTCCCAAAAGTCTTTCACCTTCCTAAAACCATGCAAACCTCTAATTTCCCTACAAATCAGTCCTTCCTAAATCACCTGCATTCCTCTTTCCTTTTCCCTTCAAAAACCTGTAAGATTCACACTATAGTGAATAACCCAAACCTCCACAAAACCCACACTGTCCAGCAGAACTGGAATTTAAAGTATAACTTATGTTAACAAATAACTCAATATATTTCAAAAGGTAACAAACTGAATCAAACTAATGCAGCTGTTTTTAAAAGTTTTTTCTTCTACCACATTTCTTCTAACAGCTATTAGCATCTTATCTCCAGAGCTTTTTATTGCCCAGGCCAGGCTAAGCTTGAATTTTATTGCTCTTTACTCTAGTAGGCTTTTCCTAAAAAAAAAAAAAAAAAAAAAAATTTAAATCACAAGCAAATTTTCCTTAATCATTGTTCTTAAAACTTAACAAAGCTTTTAAATCAGCAAAAACAGACTAGGGGCTTTTTCCAGGATTCCCCACCCTCAGAGAGAAGTTTGTTTCCCTTTTTCCCTTCCAGAATCCAAAGGGGCTTCTGTGAACTTCCAAGCCCATTTAGTGCTTTACTCTGCCTTCACAGAAAATGCCTAGATATTCCATTCAAACGTCTTTCCTTTAAATGTTAGCATACTGCTGTATATTAACTTTCCAAACTTTCAAATCCCTTTCAATCTATTTTTTTTTTCTTTTTATTTCTTCCTTTCTCTCCCTTTTCTCCCTTTTTCTCACAGGCTGCTGCAGTCAGCCAGAGACAGAAGAGAGAGAAAGATTTTTCAAACTTCTTGATATTTTCTAAGCCTGCAACACAGAGGCTGAATTCTTATCTCTTACAAGCTTACTAACTTTTAACACAGACACACACAGACAAACATGGAGCTCCAATTTACTATGCACAGTTGCAATGTTGTTTTCCAACCAACAACATAACAGACAAACCACACAGAACATAGAACATATATCACACAGACTACACAGTTACAACATTAAACAAACATATAACATATACCCAGAGGATATTTTCCAGCGTCCCAGAAAATACCCATCTCAGAATTTTTAAACCCGTCGGTATTTATTCTGAGACTACAGGTTGCTAGCAACAGACCAGACCAGAACCAAAACCAGAACCAGAACCAGAATCAGAACCAGATGGTACCCCAAAAGGTACCCAGACAGACTTACTCTCCTGAATGCTGAATCATGCCGAATCAATTTCGTTGGCCTTCTGCTACTCCTTCTTCTTCCCCTGAAGCTTCTGCCTCACCTTCATCCCCACCTTCCTCCTCTGTCTCCTTTGGTGCCACTAAAGTTTTCTGGCTTTTTAACATAGGGAAGGCAAGCTGTGCAGGAGCAGGGTTTTTAATTTTTGTGAGTGAGGCGGGGTTTCTCTTATTCTTCAAGGGTCTCACCGCTTTGGGTAATTGTCTCTGATACCCTGACATAGGGAGGGAGAGTTCTTTGTAAAGATTGTTGTAATGCCGAGGGTTCATTCGTCATTTGTAGATATTGAGTTTGTAAGTCTAGAACTTCTTGAAGGTTTTTTACTTTTTCAGTTAAGTCTTGCTTAGCTGTGGTGAGGTCAATGACCGGGGCGACAGGGGGGTTAAGTATCGGGGCGGTAAGAAGGGGCAAGCTGTAAGGAGGTGGAATATACCCTGCGGCCTCGCTTTCTAATTCAGCAACGTCTGAGGCGCTAAGGGCATCTTGAGTTTCACTTTCATTTTTCACAGGGAGGTTAGGTTCGGCGGCGGGGAAAACGGGGTATGCGAGATTGCTTTCTACGGGGGGAGTCCCTTCTTTGGGAAGTGGGGGGTAGATAGACTTGATGGAAGGGATCTCAATGATCCCTGACGGAGGTCGTGAAGATGGCTTCCCTGTTTTTTGGAGAGACTGGATGGATGCCGCATGGGACAAAGGGCGGAGACAGGACTCTGCAGAAATGAGTAACTGTCGTGTACCCCCGTCAAGGGAGGCACATTCTACAATGTCATTGATCAGATTCCAATAGGAAAGAACATGAATGGGTACGGATTAGGGCCCTTCGGTTTTCAACTTGTTATTAAGATCCCGTCCCACCTTTTGCCACTTAGCAGGGTGGATTTCAGGGCCATTGATAATGAACCAGGGACAGACATCATCAATGAAAAGGAAAAACCGAACAAGATCCTTTTTCTTAATTTTTACTCCTCTTTCTCTAAGGCTATTCTTAAGGTCCTTAATAAAGGCCTGTTCTTTAGATAAGTTAGTCCCCATGAATGTGGCAGATGATTACTCACTTTTCAGTTGCGGGCTCTCTGTGGAGCGGTCTCGTAGCAGGTCCGGACGAATGGGCTTCTTCCTAATCTGTCGGGCAGGTGTCCAGCCTCGGGGCCCCCACATTGGGTGCCAGATGACCCGTCCAGCAGGTCACTTACATGTGGGTCTCGAGGTGGACAATGCCTGTAAAGGAATGGGGTTAGAAATGAGGAGGGAGACGAGTTGAGGTAGAGCAAGGTCTCTCTTTTATTGAACGAAAAGGGTCTTAGTTATATATGATTTCTGGGTGGGGGGTTGCAATGTAAAGAGAAGAATGTCAGCCCATCCTGGGGCATACTTGTTATCTAGTTCTTGGGCAGAGATGACCTATTTCCTGGGACACACATTATCTTATCTCAGGAATTTAGGGTGTTTGCTAACCGTATCAGAGTTTACGCACAGGTAGTCACGTTCGTCTTGGCTTCTTTGTTTCCTGGGGTGCCCGTAGGCACTAAGGTATAGGAGAGTCTTTTATGCATGGTTTCTAGCAATAGATGATATTTTAAACCAGTTTTTCATCTACAAATGTTGTGCTTTTTCCCTTTTGCTATGGGTGTCTACTCTATCTAAAGTTATCTTTCTCATCACACTCAATCTGTAATGATTATTTTCACTACCTTTACTTGTCTGGTTATTTCCTTCAAAACATTTCTCACTTCCTTTTGTCAAGATGTTAAGAAAGACCCTGTTTTCCAAAACTAAGATCCAGCAAGAAAGTTGAGTCTGAACTTGGCAGAACAACCATCTCATGAACAAACTTTTTGTTACTAGACAACCTTGTCTCAATTGCTTTTCTATCTCATTGTTGCAATTGTCTCACTACTGTTGCTATACTATGTAGGTTGACTCTATTTAACCACAAATATGTTAATCAAAGTTCAACTATACTAAACCCGCTCTTTTCCCTCAACCAGCAGGTGGGACTTGATCACATTTGTCCTTATTTGCAAACTATTTCCCTCACTTTGAAATTAAAATTATATTTCATTCTTTAAGGTCTTATCTCTAGTCTGCTCTGTTCAGCTTAGGCTACCCACTGGTTAGAGGTCAGCTCTTTATATAATATATAATATGGATATATTATCCAGCTCACCCTTTCTACTTAACCAAGTGCCATTTCTGTTTTGAAAGCTATCTGGAGCTTCACCTCCATTCAAAGTCTTTCCTGATCATATTAACTCAGAGTGATTTCTTTAGTTTTTATAGCATTTGGTTTGAAATTGCCTCCTCTAGCCCCAACAGGGGTGGTTTGATTACCTAAAATCACAAAGAACAATGTTTTGATTACCTAACAGCATTTTGTTAAGTTGGGGAAATGTAGTTTCTAGTACAATTTGTAGGCAAGCTAACAGGTGATGATAGAAAGTTTACCTTTGCCAGTTTACTGATATCTTATTCATAGATAGTAATAACCATATACCTTTAATAACATTTATACTTGTTTCTTCCTGGGTTTCTATCTCTACAGTATGACATTCAATAATAGTTCTTAAATTGTTTGCTTTTTGTGGGGCTAACCATTTGTTATTCAATCTTTTTTTTTTCTTTCTCAATATGTCACCTAAATAATTCATTAAATCAGAATTTAAATTAAAATAATTTAAAGTTCTAGCTGTGTGACCCTGGGCAAGTCACTTAACCCCAATTGCCTCAGCAAAAAAAAAAAAAAGTTATCATCAAAATCATTCTAATTAATATTATTAATAAATTAATTAATAATCATATAATTATAATTAATAAAATTGGTGAAATCATCAAATAAAAAAATCAAAATAAATTGAAGAAATTTAAGGAAAAATCAAGTAAAATATAATAGTCTAAAAAAAGTAGAAGTGAAAAGGTATTTTGAAAGTTTTGAAATGTCCCAGTTTCAAAGTAACAAAGGTAATCAAAAAATCACCAACCTCTCTACTTTTGACTCCTTTATATGGCTAATTGTGAAAATGACTTCTGCTATTTGGCAATCCCTATATATGTTTTCCTCTCCAAATTTTCTATTAATTGTCTCTATGATTGAAAAGACAGAGACACAGAGACAGAGATAGAGAAACAGACAAGACATAGAGAGATTCAGCGAATAGAACAAGTGATAGAGATGAAGAAACACATGGGAAAAAATGGAATGCCAGAGGGAAACAGAGATAAGGAAAGAGAGAAGAAAGAAAGAAAAAGAGAAAACTATGTAAAATGTTTTATCATTTTTTTTAAAGTTTTACCAGAATTCAATGCAATGTAACCCTGACAATGGTCCTCTACTATAGCCAGCCTTTGAAAATTTCCATGCCATGTTTTTATTTGTTGGTACCTAAAGACATATAAATAATAAAGTGTAACTGCAAATCAAAAGGAACAGAAAATGAAATTTGTTATAACATGGGTAGAGAGAAAAAAGAGAAAATATAATAGAAAAGCATTTTTAACACTGATTTATTACAAAATCACATTTAACACCATAGAGTCAACAAATATTGACTACTATGTTCACATATACAAACTGATCAAAAATAATGCTCAGAGGCTGTTCCATACATGAATAAAAATTCCTAGTATAATGTGCCATAAAAATGGTGATACATGTGGCAAAACTAATAATGGCAGGGATTCACTTGAGCTTTCCCCCAAACCCCTCCAAATATGTTTAAGTAACAATTCTCAATAAATTCTAGAGCATCAGAACACAAAGCATATCCAAAATAACATAGATCAGAAAGAAAGGTCTGTTGCACAATGGTGAGGAATGGAATATACCCCAACAAAATCCTAACTCCAGGATACCAGGAACAGGCTTTGGGGTGATTGAATTAGTGGCAGCTATTGTGGGTTTTAGACCATTCAATCCATTGACAATGAAGATAACCTAGAAAGTCAGCAGGAAAGGTTTGTCATACCAGGGTAAGAATAGAACAGAGTCCCACACAGGTAGCCCTAGCTGGAGGACAAAAAAGGAGAGGTTTGGGAGACACAGAATCATCATCAGCAGTTGCAGCAGGAATGTTTTCTGGATATCTCAGCCTTAAAAATTATAATTGAGGAAATGGAAACTAATGACTTTATACGAAATCTTTAAAATGACAAATAAAACAATATCAAAAGAATTAAAAAAGAAGACACTATCTCCTTTTTGAGTTTGTGTAGCCTAAATAAAAGTACCACAACACAGATATTCTAGAGACAGGAAAAAAAGAAAAAGAAAAAAAAAATCAAAACATTGAGGTAGGTTTTATTATATTTAAGCACCAATTTGGATATTACAAAAATAAATAAATAAATAAATTGAACACTAATTAGGATTATAGCAAGATTTTAAAAAAATAAACTTTAATAGTTTTTGTTTTACTTCAATTAAATACAAAAGTATTTTTCTTTTTTTCTTTTTTATTTCTTTCATTTTCATTTTTACTTAACGCAATTTTAGAAAAAAATATTGAATAACAATTACAAAACTAAGAGAAAGCATATATGATAATCTCAGTAAATGCAGAAAAAGCCTTTGACAAAGTACAGCAGCCATTCCCACCAAGAACACTAGAGAACAGAAGAACAAATTGAGTTTTCCCCAGAATTAAAGGCAGCACCTAAAACTACCAATAAGCATCATTTGTGATGGAGAGAAGTAAGAAACATTTCCAGTAATATCACAGGTGAAACAAGGATAACCCAAGCTAATATAATAAAAATGACAATTCCACTCAAATTTATACATGCCATAACAATCACATTTCACAAAAATCACTTAAATTTTTTTATGATTTTTTTTTCAAAACATATGCATGGATTATTGAGGCATTAACTCTTGTGAAACCTTGTGTTCCATTTCCCCCGCTTTCCCTACTCTCTCTCCTAGATAGCAAGTAATCCAATATATATTAAACATGATAGAAATCTATGTTAAATCCATTGTATGCACACATATTTATACAATTATCCTGCTGCACAAGAAAAATCAAATCAAACTGGAGAAAAAATGAGAAAGAAAATTAAATCCAAGCAAACAACAACAAAAAGAGAGAAAATGCTATGTTGTGAACCATACTCAGTTCCCACAGTCCTCTCTCTGGATGTAGATGGTTCTCTTCATCACAAGATAATTGGAACTGATCTGAATCATCTCATTGTTGAAGAGAACCATGTCCATCAGAATTGATCATCATATAATCTTGTTGCCATGTAAACATAGTTTTCAACTTTCATTTTTCTAAGATTTTGAGTTCTAATTTTTTCTTCCCTCTTTCTCTTCCCTCCTATCTCCCCAAGAGGGAAAAAAAAAAAAAAAAAAAAAAAAAAACCTGATATAGATTATACATGTAATATCATTTAAAGCATATTTTTATACTAGCCATGCTGTGAAAGAAAAATGAGAGCAAAAGGAAAAAAAAATAAAAGAAAGAAATAGAAAAATGAAAAAAAAAAAGAATGCTTTGATCTGTATTTAATCTTCATAGTTATTTCTTGGATATGGATGACATTTTTCATCACAAATCTTCTGGAATTGTCTTGGATCACTGTATTGCTAAAATGAGTTCATCATCTAACAATTTTAGCAAGGGTTCTTAATGACAAAATTGTATGAGAGCAAGACACAATAAATTAATTTGCATATTATAATATTGTACATTCTTTAGGTTATAAAAGTTTTTTGAAGATAGATTTATAATCTTATGCTTTCTTTAATGCCATAAAAAAAGGGGAAAAAATCTTGTTAAACATAGTAATAATCTTAAACATTCCCCTAAGGAAGTTAAAACAACTCTACAGGTAAATGAAATCAGGTTATAGGTTAAATCATGTCTATAGTGTTCATAATAGACTGATTGGGTGAAAAATTTTACATGTCATCAAAATAATCAAGAAATCCAAATATTAAAAAAAAATCTTTAAGCAGTTAGCTGTGGGAGGTAACAAATAACTAAGTCATTTGGGGAAGTAAAAATTTCAAACGGCTTCTATGTGAGCAATGTTAAATAATTCAATGAGTTAGCTTTTGGTCAGGTGTGGTTAATATTAACATAAGACAAACTTTCAGTCAATAAAAAGTTTCAGGAGGCATGCTATTGAATCCCAAATAATTAAAAATAATAAAAGGAAATCTATTGAAGGCTTGACTATACCTTCCCTTGATGAGATTTAGGTTTTGGGGTTCCTTTCTGTCAGGGAATCAAATGAAGTCTAGATTTAGGGATCCAAAATGAGATCAGAGTTGTTGGTGGTCAGGGAGTTAAATGATAAGGTCTAGTGGCAGGTTCAGGGTTCAGGGAACCAAATAGAGAGGTTTGGTTTCCTACACTGCCTTGGGATTTGGCACAAGGGTAGGGAGTTTTGGGGACCTCCCTTCTGGCAGCACAGAGATTAGCTGTAAAGGAATTTACAAAACTGAAAAGGCTAGACTGATAAAAGAGATCTATTATTGGCATTGGGAAGTCAGCCTTTACTATGCAAGAATACAAAGGCTGAATTCCTCAGTGGAGGAGTTCTGGCACAGAGGTATAGAAAAATCCTGACAGAGAGGCATAAAGTCTCTTTAGGGAAATAGTTGAGGATAAAGAGAGGGTAGCATCAGAAGAGAATATTATTCCAGTGGGCAGAGGTTTCCTTGGCATAGCATGGCATAGTATAGCATGGCATGGAATGGCATGTTAGAACCTCTGCAAAAAAATAAGTTTTTAATTGTCATTTTGATAAGAAAGTCTTTGGCTACATTCCAAGCCCTGCTCCATGGGGACTAGGCTAGTGGGTGGAGTTCCAAATTGGCTCTTTTTATCTACAAGCTGAATTTCAGCTTGAGCTGGAATTTGAATAGAATTGAATGAATCTCTTTAATTCATTAGGACTGGTATTTTCAACTCTGAACTCAACCAGCCCCACCTAAGTTACAGAATGAAGCTGCTTGAACTTAGGTAAATTCCCCACAGTGGCAGGATTCAAGGAGAATTTGTCCTTCAAGGAGTTTTAGAGAGTTTTGGGGTCCCTTCTTCACCCTTGCCCTGTTCATATAGGAGACAATAGAGTCACAAAAAAATCTAAAAAAGAAGAGATTATAAAGGTGGAGAGAATTGCAAAGGCTTCAGAGGGGTCAAAGAGAATGACAATGGGGGAGATTGGATTTGGTAACTAAGAGATCATTAGTCATTTTGGAGAGAGAAGTTTCTTTTTTTTTTATTTAAAAGAAAATTTTATTTAATAAATTTAAATGAAATTTTTTAAAGAAAAAACTTAATTTCAAACTGATGTAACTGAATGGGACTGATTGGATGAAGTATTTCTCAGTATTGAATCACATGATCTCTGTTTCCAGAACTGGGCCCTTGGGAGGTCATTTGATCTCTGGAGGGATGAACTTTGAACTTGGAGATACAGGAAGTTGCAGGAAGTGACATGACCTGTGGCTGGCAGCTGGCATTGGTGACCATTGGTCAAGGATGGTTATGTCCTTTTAGTCTATCCAATGAGAAGGCTTGAGTCTTTTTCTTTTAAATCCCGGGCAAGCTGGAAGCCGGTGGGGTTCCAGGAGCACATGGTGGGAGTTGGGATGGATCCCAGGTTGTGTCTGGGCATCTCCTACAGGGATTAAATAAGTGCTTTCTCTTTGTACCTGATGTCTCTGATTAATTAATTGGAAAGGGTGTCTTGCACCTGACCTATCCCACACATGGGTAACCCTGAAATTGTCTCTCTCTCTCTGACTTTGGGGAGAATGCTTGAGAAACTCCTTGAACCCTGGGGAGAAGTTCTCCCCTGAGAGACCTGTCTTAAGGAATCAAGATATGTGGTTTCATTGTGTTATCTTGGTGGGACTAGTTGAGTCCAAGACCACTCCTACTTAGCCCAAGCTGGAGATCTAGATTTCTATCCAACTCTATTGAGCTGAAAATTGGTTCAACCAGTCCCAGTAAACTGTCCCATTCCACGGGAAATCTAGGTCTGGGGGCAGTAATCTCATTCAACTGAAACTTCAATTCAAATATTTCGATCTGATTTCAACTTAAACTGCACCCAGCCCCTAGCCAAGTTTCAAATTCCTGATAAAAAGGGGCAGCTTCGTGCACTTCTTTGCAGAGGGCCAAAAGCAGGAATCATGCCAAGGACTCTCGGAGAGAGAAGTTTCAATCAGATAATAAAGTAAAGAAAACAAATTGTAATTAGTTTAGAAGAAAGAAAAGAGAAAATAGAGGCACTTATTACAGATGGCCATTTCAAAAAGTGAGCTAAAAAAGGAATAAGACCTATAAGATTAGTCAGTAAGAAAGGAAGGATAAAATCTTCCATCCCCTCCCCCAAAATAAGAGAGACAGTGTCATGATTATAAGTAGTAATAAATGAACAAATACAGATTGAAAAGTGTACAAGGAGGGATGACAAAGCGTGAAAATAACCTCATCATCTTGCTCTTAAAAGATTATAATAGTCTTCTAATTAGTTTATGTCAGCTTTATTTTCCTATACATCTTCCACATAGTTTCCAAAGTGATATTTGAAAAGCACATCTCAGAATCATCTCTCCTTTATTCAACTAACTTCAGTGACTCCCTCTTATGTCTAAAATAAAACACAATTTCTTCTGAAATGTAAAATCCTTTCCAATTTGATTTCAACCTGTTTTTTTACAAACTGATTACATGTTGTTCTTTTCTTCTTCCCCCACATAGTACAATTCTGTTAAATTGGCTTATTTGATGTTTGACATACACAACATTATGTCTCTTAGTTTCAGGCCTTTTCACAAATTGTAGAGATTTCCCTTTGCATTTATGCCTCATAAGACCTTTATTTCTTTTCAAGGTTCAACTTAAAGGCATTTCTTTCAGGAGGCTTTCATGGTTTCCCCCTTTATTAGTGCCTCCTTCCTCTTCTCCTTCCACTGAGTAAAAGTGTATTTATGTATACATCTCACTTCTATTTAAAAAAAAAAAGTGGCAGAATTTTGAATACTTGAGGTCAGAGATGATTTTTTTGCCTACATCTCCATTGCCAGACAAACTGTGCCTGGCACACTCTAGTCACTTCATTGATGTATATTGATTGATTGAAAATATAATTTTAAAAGTACTTAAAGTAGTTTATTATTTTGTTTTATGCATAAGTTTTAGAATATATCATATCACATTTTAACTTAGAAACATATAGGTACATTTTAATATTATTAAAAGCTGGTGAGAGAACTTATACAAGTTAATATTTTGCATGTCTGACCAAAACAGTAAATCAAAATCTTCCAGTACCATAAATATACATTTCCATTATTAAATTTCAATTCTAGCTTAGGAACATCATTCAGTATCTCTAAAATCTACCAATCATTCAAAGTGGTTAAATTCATCAAACTAAGTTAACAGTTATAAAAAAGTTTCCAAAGAATACCCTTTTTTGATAGATGTAAAGAAACAGATGCATACAATGAGGGAACAATGAGTTCCCTCAACTAACATTATAATCCTTCCCCATACCCAGTATTCACTTCACATCTGGGAAGCTGTAGGCATTAGATCTTATGCTAACAAATAGCCATTCTACTCTCTCTAAAACTTTGTTACTAAACATCCATCAAAGAGATATTTTGCTTGGGGACTTTGACAAGTTTTGAAATGCTAATTAACCACTTTGCATAACTCTTATTCTGGCATTCATGCCTACTCAATCTCTGCCTCAGACATTCTTCCACAGTTGATGAAATTGGCCCCTCAACCTAGAAGGTAGGGAGATTAAGGAAGGAAAACAGCCTATTAGGTTATTTTTTCTCCCATTTTCAGTTTTGAAGATCCCTAAGAAAAATAAGATTCCTTTCCATTTTTAAAAGTAATGTTTTGTTCAAATACAAAGTTTAGGTTATGGTGAGAAGACTTGGGATTCTTCATTTTTGCACTTAATTCAAATATTTATGATTTATTTATGTAATAATCCCACTACTGACTTAGTTGTATTGCTTAGTAAATGGCCTTTATATATTTCTATTATTGAAAAAAAAAAATATGAATTGCTCCCCAACTTTATGCTGATACCATTCAAAATGGAACTAGGCTAGGCCACAGTTATTAGACTATCACTAAAGCCATATGTAAAATCTAATTTGAAGGGATCTGCAAAAATTTATATTCGATTTTTATAATCCTTTAGTAATTAGAACCATTACAGCCATGATGTAACCTTGGGTTAGGATTTAAGTGTAGTTCAATAACAAATTTCATATATACATAAGTAAAAAGTTACTATAATTAGATGATTAATAATCTTTCAGAAAGATTCTTTTGTTGAAAAAATAAGTAAAATTTAAGGAACATCATTGAACAAAATATTTTCATCCCAAATGGAATTTAAATAGAAAATCTCTTAAAAATCTAAATAATAATTTTCAAAATATTAAAAAATTGATTTTAAAATCATGTTTGGAATTTCATTATTATATTTTGCTTAACTCAGACCTTTTGAGTCTAAAATCAGAATTCTTATATGATATTAGTTTTATAGTGACATACTTTCATATTTTTCAAAATTTGGATCACATTTTCAGGGGAAAGAAGGAAAAGCCTCAAATAAGGAAAATAGATTAAGCTGTGACCCCAGTCTATGAAGAAATTAATGGCTCTTAAATTGTTTTTTAAAGGCTACACTTCTTTTTCCATTTTAGCTTCAAGTATGGCCACTATCCTTCTCCACTGACTTTTCTTCATCAGATCACTGAATCAAGTCATTGACTTGTATTATGTTATTGCTACTCAATCTTTTTTTTTATCAAATCTGACTTGTGACCTGATTTGTGATTTTCTTGGGGTGAGAATATGGAAGTGGTTTAACATTTCTTTGTCTAGTTCATTTTACATATGAGGAAATTGAGGCAAATAGGATTTTAATTTTTTCTTTACCCAAGGTCACACAGCTAGTAAGTGCCTGAAAAAAGATTTGAACTCAAATATTCCTGATTCCAGGCCCCATGTGGTAGTATCCATTGTGTCACCTTGCTGCCTTGCCTTGGATTATATTCCTCTGCATATTTGTTTTTATTTAAAATATTTTTTATTTTAATTTAAATTTAAAAATGAAAGAATTGCTCCATAAAACGACTCATTACTGCTCAAATTAGAATAAGACAAGCCTAAATTATTATTATCATTAGTCTTTTAAAGGACAACAATGTGGGTTTTTTTTGTTTTTTTGTTTTTACATTTTTATAACATTAGGGAAAGTATTGCATTTTATAAGAACAAATTGAGTGGGGGTAGAATCAAAACAGCTTAAAGGAAGAATGGGAGGTAAGAGCCATAGCAATAATGAAAACTGATGTTCTCACTATGGTTTCAAGATAGAAAGTTGGAGTATTTCAAAAATATTTCAAAATGATTGGGACAACTGTCTAGGGATTGACCTCTAGAATTTTGAGAGATTCTTATTGATGATTAAAGATTCCAGGAATATTTGCTCTTATGGTAACTATTGTAACTTCAAAATAGAGGAAACTTTTTATAATGATGATGTTTTTAATCCCTCATATCTGTAAATTACCTTAATGCTTCTTAAACTACATTTAATCCCCTCTTGGTTCCAAGAAAACTTTAACCTGTATTCTGCTATCTATCATCACTCTTATTATCATGCCCTTGCTCTTTACTTACTGATAATAGATTTAGAGTATATTTTATACAAGTAGATTGTCCATTATTAAGCTCTAGGGAGCTGTGCTCCCTTAAAATATCTAGACATTGCATTTGCACATTACAAGAGAAGAAATTCTGCAGTTCATCTTCCTATGCAACAAGTCCTGAAGAAGAAGAAGAAGAGAAGAAGAAGAAGAAGAAGAAGAAGAGAAACTGATAATTTTTAATTTTTTTATGTATGTAATCCATGATAAATACTTGTATATTATACTTAGTGTCACTTGAGAGTCAAACCTAAACCATAAAAAGGTTTTTAGGAAGAAATTTACAAAGTCATTTAATAGTGGAGATATCAGAAAAGAGAGTGGCTCCCCTCTGGAATCTCTATGAATTTTACATTCAGTTCAAAGAAGCTGAAAATCCCACAGATAAGTGATTTCCAAAAAGTACAATGTTCCTTTATACAGAAAAGCACACACATACACACATTCACATAGGTGGGTATAAAAGTATAAAATATTCCAATAAAACAAATATAGATTTTTTTTTCTTCACAGAATAAGAGTAGCAAATATCACTGGAAGAATACTTTATTATTTCACACCCATGACTGGTCTGGGTTTGAGAGCAGGTACTCTTTTTTGACTTCCTTTGTACCCAGAGAGCTTAGTTCAGGGCCTGACATGTAGTAGGCACTTAATAAATGATTGCTACCTTCAATATCTATGCTAGTCTATGAATTTCATGGCTTAGGCTTGGATTAGTATCAACGAATGATTTTCCTGGACAGATGATCATTTTTGTACCACTTTATTTTTCTTATCCTAGACATGTGCCAAAGTTGGCCTAGATGGTTTCAGTGACAAAAGCAACTGTCCAATTACCAGGCGACTAATAACTAGGAATCCATCTCTTCTTTCAATAATATTGTGTAGAAAGTGAGAGAATATGTTACTGTATCAAATATTTTAAAGATTAAGTACTTTTCAAATAATGTCATCTTAATAAAATAAGATTTAAATCCAGTTTTTCTTTTAATAGTTGCAATCAGTTTTTTTATAATATAGGGACTTCATTGGACAAGAGTTTTATTGAGCTAGATAAATAGGTGATTTATAGTTGGACATTTAGGAATTTTGATTAACTTTTTAATAAATCATTAGAATGGAGAGGTAGGGAGATTTGCTGAAAACTGAAGGACATTGGGGTACCAAAAATTTAGGACCAGATTGCATAGACTTCTTTTTCAAAAAAATCATTAGAATTGAAGATTTGAATCTAAAGAGTCATTTGAAAACAGGGTATTGTTACACCTTTGGTACAGATTAGCTTTTCTCATTCCTGAAAAGAATTTATTTAATTCTGGTCTTTACTAAAGTAGAACTTTGAACTGTTTAAAAATATTATTATTGTTACTATTGTTTTTCTCCATCTTTCTTCAATGTGAAATGTAATAAATTCTAGAATTTACTATGTATGCGTGCATAAGAGATAAAGTATAGATCAATTTTTGTCAAAAAAATGTTATTTACTAGTTAACATTTTTGTGTCATAAAGTTGTTTTTCCTACACCTGGTATTTTTCTACCAACATCTCTATTTTTTGATTATTTCTACAAGATACTATAATTGTTGTGTGTTTTTAACCACATATTCCCTATATCCTCTTGAAAATCTTAGAATACCTTTTTTGGTTACTAGAACCCCAAGTTGGGAAACACTGGTCTAAGTAACCCCTCTCAGATTTACCATTTTTAAAAAATATACCATTGTTGGTCTTTATGATTTTCATAAATAAGAAAAAAAGTTTAAGATGCCTAAAATTTCCTTTTTGCTACTAGGTCCATTTTACTGGGGTGTTGTTTTGGGTTTTTGTTTTTTGTTGTTTTTGTTTTTTATTTTTTTATATTTTAACAACTTTAGGGAAAGTATTGCATTTTATAAGAAGAGAATTGAGTTGGGATAGAATCAAAACTGCTTAAAGGAAGAATGGGAAAATTGCTTAAGAGCCATAGCAGTAATGAAAACTGATGTTTCAGTTTCAAGATAGAAAGTTGGAGTATTTCAAAAATATTTCAAAAATGTTGATTGGGGCAACTGTCTAGGGATTGACCTCTAGAATGAACCATTCATTCTTAAAATAAAGGTAAGGTTTCTTGTTGCTGCCAAAGGGATACAATTTATTATAGGGGAATTCCATTGATCTTAGATACCTTGGGAAATCTCTGGGAATTTCCTCACAATTTGAGATTTCAAATCTCAATCTAGTAATCTAGTAAAATTCCTGGGATTTGTGCAGTGTGAATAGATGTTAAGTGTCTTATTCAGGGGCACAGAGCTAAGAGTTAGAGAAGGTATTTGAATAATTAAGTCTTACTGAATCCAAATCTAAAATTCTGCCCATTATATCACAAAACCTAGATTGGGAAAAATCCTGCTATATTCTTTCCCTTGGAAATACAACATAACATTGAATGTAAACCCATTAAAAGAATGATTTACATTATCAATTATTTTTCCAAATAAATATTTAAATTATTATACATTTTTTTTCTTGCAAACATTATTATTAAGTCTTAAAGACTGGAAAAGATTCATCTCTCACAACTGTGGCACTTTAATATCATTTCCTATACTGATACTTGTCCTATATTAAAAAATAAACACTACAAAACCAAAACAAAACAAACAAACAAACAAAAAATACAACTATCTTAAAGCATAGTAAACTTGTTAAAGTCCTATAATATGTCCCATTGGAATATCCTTCTGTCAATTTTGGGCTCCCTAGATAACAATGTAGGTTATTATATTGTTAGGACAGAAATTCTCAAAAAAAGTACTATGACTGACATTTTTGTGAGAAAAAAAGGCAATTGAAGTTGTGTGGCATGTCTGGAGTTCATGCTTCTAAGGTACTTTTCCTTTCCTTCACATTGTATAGTTGCCACTAGGTGACTATTCAGGACAGTATAGATTGAAGAGATTTATAACCTCATAGGTGGTTAACTCAAATAAGCTAACTTTTTTGTTGTTTTATATTTTAAAGTAATTGTCTATTTCAACAGCAACACATAAGTTAACTAATTTCTTCCAAATCATTAAATATCCCATTTATAGCATGTGCTAAAAGAAACAAAAACACCTAGAACAAATTAAGTACTTTGTCACTAACCTAATTATCATAAGCTCTCTTTCTCTAAATATTTACTTGTTTATCATTTTTCCCACCTCTGGGCTGCTCTAGGCCATTCTCACTTTCCTTGGCCCCATCTGTTCCACCTCCTTCTCAGCTGCTATTTAGAATGTTGAAAAATAACTCCACACCTCTCTGCTACTTACTCTGAACATTCTTTGTCTGAATGAGCTTTCAGTTTCTCCTTGTTTAAACTTTTCCCTCAGTCTGGAGCTGTAAATCTTTGTGTTTTCTGTGATATCCCTTTCATTAATTTTAAAATGCCTTTTAAGTGATTTAATATGCATGCAGGTCACACCAATTGTTCCTAATTCACCCATTCAAGCCTCCTTTTACTTATGAATGACAACCTGCATTTTGAAAAGATGAATACTTTTTATTATTTCTGAATATTTTGAAATCTTTGCACAAATCAAAATAGATTCAACAAAAGATAGTATTTGGTTTTGCTTTTGTGAATACTTCAAAATAGACATGTAACAAAGAGTCATTATAAGGTAATTTAAGATATTGAAGTTATAATATTGAAGTAAAAATGCCTATATCTATATATTGCTATGAACAAATGTGAGCAGGTGAGTAAACAACACAAGATATCACATCTGAATTTTCTTTCCATAATTCTTTTTATTGCTCAAAACAAAAAAAATTTATAGGGCATAGATTACTATAACCAATTTTATGGGGATGATCACTGTATGTAGGTTATTTAAAGAAATGGAACATATATTTCTGTCCTTATGAATCTTATTATTTTTGTAGAAGGACTAGTGGAAACATTAAGAAATAAGATAGTTGAAAAGTATAGTTTTGTAAAAGGACTAGTGGAAACATTAAGAAATAAGATAATTGAAAAGTATAGTTTTGTATTTTTTGAATGCATAATTATTCAAAATTGTTTGTAATAGACTTTAATATATACGCAAGAACAAAGAAAAAAAATACAATTAATGTGGTTTATAGAAATCTGGAAAAAATACACATTAACTATAAGTGCTGAAAGGGACTCATCCCTCATTCTTTGAGAAAAAAAAAATCAGTTGGCCTATAACAGACAGCTTTCACCACACTAAAAGTGTGTGGATCAGTAAATTACATGCATGAATTGTATTTCACTTCTATTTTTGCTGAGTTGTTTTCAGTCATATCTAACTCTTCATGACATCTTTTGGGATTTTCTGTACAGAGATTTTGGAATGTTTTATTGTTTTCTTCTCTAGCTCATTTTACAGATGAGGAAACTAAGGCAAAAAGGTTAAGTGAGTTCTCTAAGATCATACAACTAGTAAGTGCTTGATGCCTTTTGAACTTACAAGAATAAGTCTTCCTGATTCAAGGAACAGTGATCTATCATTGTACTGCCTAGTATTGACAGCCCTTCAAAGTAACAGAAAAGGAAATCATTTAGAAATATTATTTGTAAGGCAGAGCATAGATGGTAGAGAAGACATATGTATCATTCTGAGCTCCCTTCTATCCTCATTACTAATTACCTAATTCAGCCTCAGAAATAGTGCTTGACTGGTAAAATTCATGAATACTGGGAATACAACAATTTATCAGCTGAAGATGATCTGGAAGATCACCAGAAAAGGTTTGTCCTGATTGGAGGGAGTAGACCAGCACAAGCAGGGGGGCAGAACCAGAGGCTAGCACACTGAGTGGACTGGAGTGTGGACAGGATCCGTGGATGGAAAAAAAAATTGCAGGAAGGACTCTACCACAGGTTGTCTGCTCTGCTTTAGTTGCAAAGCAGTAGATCAGCAGAAAAGTTAAAGCCAAAGATAGAGTGTACTTCAAAAAACGCCAGAATCTAACAGGATCTGGCTACACAAAAATAATACCAGAAGTGACTCAGCAAAGACCACAGAACAGATGTGTAGCCACATTCTGCAGTATGAGGCTTTTGCTGGGTCAGTCACACTTCTACACTATAGGGGGGCTCAGCCCAGGGCAGCCTCTTGTCTGCATGGTGGCTGGGGGAAGGGCTCAGTCTTGGGCAATAGAACTTCCGCAATGTGACTGCACTCCCCAGGGCAGAGACACTTTCAGTGAGGAGCTCGTCCCAGGGCTCTTACTGTGCTCCCCAGGGCAAAAAAACGCTTCCAGGAAGGGGCTCTTCCCAGAGCATTCCCACAGCTCAACTGCTCTTAGAAACCTGTTTGCAGGACAGCTACTGTCCATATATCTATTCCTGCTCTTCAGAGGAAGCTGGTAATCTTCTTACCCTGAAGGCAGACTTTAAGGGCTTTAAAAAAAATGAGTAAGAAGGCCACACAAATGCTAACCATTAACAGCTTCTATACATAAAGAGAGCAGGTTTTCAACCCAGAAAAGACTAATAGCAGACAGTCTCCAGACAAAACCCCAAAGGGGAATATATTCTGATCCCCAACACACAAGGCTCTCTTAGAAGAAATTATAAAAAGATCTTAAAGGAGAGCTAGAAGAAAAATGGGGAAAGGAAAGAGCTCTGCAAGAGAGCATGGAAAAGGCATATAATTCACTTAAAGAAAAATTTGATAAAGTGGAAAAAAAAAAAACAAACTTCCTGAAATGTGAATTGGAAGAGGTAAAGAACTCCCAGGGAGTGCAGGGAAAAAGAATTTGTGAATTGGAAAAGATAAAGAACTCCCAGGAAAGTAGGATTTGTGAATTGAAAAAGAAAATTAACTCAGTTAAAAAAATTAGTGAAATGGGAAAAAAAAATTCAATAGAGCAAAACAATGCATTTAAAAACTCAATTGGACATATACAAAAATAATTAGAAAAAGCTAATGAAGGAAATAACTCATTAAAAATCAGAACTGAAGAAATAAAAGTGAATGATTCACTGAGAAATCAAAAATCAGTCAAGCATAACCAATAAAATGAAAAAATAGAAAAAAAAATAAGTCAAATATCTTCTTGGAAAAACAACATACCTGGAAAATAGATCTGGGAGAGATAATTTGAGAATTATTGGTCTTCCTGAAAATTATGATGAAAAAAAGAGCCTAGATACTATTTTATAGGAAATCATCAAAGAGAACTGTCCAGATGTAATGGAATCAGAAGGTAAAATAGACCTTGAAAGAATCCATTGAACACTTTCTGAAAGAGACCCAAAATAAAAACTCCAAGGAATATTGTGGCCAAATTTCAGAACTATGAGACTAAGGAAAAAATAATACAAGCAGCCTTAAAAAATAATAATAATAACAATTCAAATATCAAGAAGCCACAATAAGGATCACACAGGATCTAGCTGCCTCCATATTAAAGGATTGAAGGGCCTGGAATCTAATATTCTGAAAGCTAAGCTGAGCATTTTCTTCCAGGGAAGAAGATAGACATTTAATGAAACAGGTGAATTCCATTTGTTTCTAATAAAAAAACAGAGCTGAACAAAATATTTGATCTTCAACTATAGGACTTAAGAGAAGCAGAAAAAGGTAAAAAGAACTCTTGAGAACTGTATTTCTGTGCTGGACGTACATAAAGCTTGAATGTATAATTTTATTTTACTGATATAATATTTTAAAAAATGGAGAAGTAGAAATGGAAAGGGGATAGTATCAGAAAAAGGGAAAAGGAAAGATAAAAAGAGGGAAACTACATGCCACAAAGAGGCAAAGGAAACTTATCATATCTAAGGGAATTTAGGAAGTGTGAATCTTACTCTCATCAGATTTGACTCAAAAAGAAAACAATTGACATATCTGGTTTACAGATAAACTCTGCTCACCTCATTAAAAAGTGGAAGAGGAAATTGGAAAAGGAAAAGAGAAATAAGGGAAAGGTATAAGAAAAAAGAAGGGATTCAAGGTGGTGGGAGGGATTCTAAAGAGGGAGAGCTTCTTGAGGCAAGGGATACCCATAAGCTTAATACTGGAGAGGGAGCTAAGGGGAGTAAGAAAAAGAAAATCATAATCTGAGGATAATAAGATGGGAGGAAATACAGAACTCGTAATTTTAACTGTAAATGTAAATATGAACTCTTGATAAAGCAAGGGCAGATAGCAGACTAGATCAAAACCCAGAAGCCTAAAATATGTTGTTTACAGGAAAGACATTTAAAGCAAGAAGATACATACAGAGTAAAGTCAAACTTTAAAAAAAAAATAGCAACTTCTATTATTCTTCAGGTGAAGTAAAAAAAAAAAAAAAAAAACAGGAGTAGCCATCCTTAATTCAGATCAAGCAAAAGCAAAAATTGATCTAATTAAAAGAGATAAGGAAGGGAACTATATTTTGGTAAAGGGAAGCATAGACAATAAAGCAATATCAATACTAAACATATAGCATGTAATGGTATAGCAGCTAACTTCCTAAAGGAAAAGTTAAGAGAGTTACAAGAAGAAATAGACAGCAAAACTATAATAGTGGGAGATCTCAATAGTGCACTCTCAGAATCATATAAATCAAACCACAAAACAAATAAGAAAGAAGTTAAGGAGGTAAGTAGAATATTAGGAAAGTTAGGTATAATAGATCTTTGGAGAAAAGTAAATGGAGACAGAAAGTTGTACACTTTCCTCTCAGCAGTTCATGGAACTTATACAAAAATTGACCATATATTAGGACATAGAGACCTCAAAATTAAATGCAGAAAGGCAGAAATAATAAGTTCATTCTTTTCAGATCACAATGTGATAAAAACTACATTCAACATAAAAAACTAGGAGTAAATAGATCAAAAAGCAATGGGAAACTAAATAATCTCATCCTAAAGAATGACAGGGTGAAACAGCAAATCATAGACATAATTAATAATTTCACCCAAGAGAATGACAACAATGAGACAACATAGCAAAATTTGTGGGATGCAGCCAATGCGATTGTAAGAGGAAATTGTCTAACTTTAGAGGCTTATGTGAATAAAATAGAGAAAGAGAAGATCAATGAATTGGGCTTGCAACTAAAAAAGCTAGAAAAATACCAAATTAAAAACCCCCAATCAAATACTAAATTTGAAATTCTAAAATTAAAAGGAGAAATTAATAATATTGAATGTAAAAAAAACTATTGAACTAATAAATAAAAAGTGGGTTCATGACCTAGGCATAAAGAATGAGATTATAAATAAATTAGAGGAACACAGGATAGTTTACCTCTCAGATCTGTGGAAGAGGAAGGACTTTATGATCAAAGAAGAACTAGAGATCATTACTGATCACAAAATAGAAAAAAATTGATTGTATCAAATTGAAAAGTTTTTGTACAAGCAAAATTAATGCAGACAAAATTAGAAGGGAAGCAATAAAAAAAGAAGGGAAGTATGTAGGGAGGGAAAACATTTTTTACAATCAAAGATTCTGATAAAAGACCTCATTTCCAAAATATATAGAGAATTGTCTCTAATTTAGAAGAAATCAAGCCATTCTCCAATTGATAAATGGTCAAAAGGTATGAACAGACAATTTTCAGATGATGAAATTGAAACTATTTCTACTCATATGAGGGTGCTTCAAATCACTACTGATCAGAGAACTGCAAATTAAGACAACCCTGAGATACCACTACACAATTATCAGATTGGCTAAGATAATGATGATATTGAATGTAAATAATGATGAATGTTGGAAGGGATGTGGGAAAACTGGAACACTGAAACATTGTTGGTGGAATTCTGAATATATCAGCCCCTCTGGTGATCGATTTGGAACAATGCTCAAAAAGTTATCAAACTGTGCATACCTTTTGATCCAGCAGTGTTACTACTGGGCTTATATCCCAAAGAGATTTTGGGGAAGGGAAAGGGACCTGTATGTGCCAAAATATTTGTAGCAGGCCTCTTTATAGTGACTAGAAACTGGAAACTGAGTGGATGCCCATCAATTAGAGAATGGCTGAATACATTGTGGTATATGAATGTTATGGAATATTATTGTTCTGTAAGAAATGACCAGCAGGATGATTTCAGAAAGGCCTGGAGAGGCTTACATGAACTGATGCTGAGTGAAATGAGCAGGACCAGGAGATCATTATATATTTCAACAACAGTACTATATGATGATCAATTCTGATGGATGTGGCTCTCTTCAACAATGAGATGGACTAAAACAGTTCCTTTTGTTGAATAATGAAGAGAACCAGCTACACCCATCGAAAGAACTGTGGGATTTAGTGGAAATCACTACATAGCATTCCAATTCCTCTATGTCCCCTTGCATTTTTTATTTCCTTCATGGGTTAATTGTACATTATTTCAAAGTCCAATTCTTTGTATGCACCAAAATAACTGTATGGATATGTATACGTATATTGTTTTAACATATACTTCAACATATTTAACATGTATTGGTCTACTTACCATATTGGGGAGAGGGTGGGGGAAAGGAGAGGAAAAATTGGAACGAAAGATTTTGCAATTGTCAATGCATTACCCATGCTTATATCTTATAAATAAAAGGCTATAATAAAAAAAGGAAAACATATATTATTTGTAGAGCAGGGTGTTAATAATCTCCATGAATCCCAATTTATATAATAGTTTGTATGTTCATCGTTTACTGAACACTTTTGTTTGCTTCTCTACCTCTGCTCTGCTTCTTATTTATTCCATTGTTCTATTCTTTTCATTTTCCTTTTTTTTTTTTCCTTAACTGCTGCCAAGGGGTTTTATAATAGGTAATATATACAGTAATGTGAGACAGAGAGATTCAAGAATTCATTTATGAGAGAAAAAATATTAGAAGCCCACTCGCCCATGACAATCCTACAATACTTGTATTTTGATTCTGTCAGACTTATATTTCATGCTCTCTAATTTCTTCTATACCTTCTCTTCAAAGTTTATTGCAAAGATTTCCATTGACCTTGTTACTATATTTCTGTAAAAACTCTTTTTGTTGTATTTATGCCTCATATGTGCCTTGAGAGATGTTTATGTTTACTTGGAAAAAAAACTTCTCTATACATAATTTTTCTTGTTGCAGTGCTATCATATTGAAATACTGTTGAAATTTTGGAGGAGTTATTCTATTTCCTGCCATTTCACTGAAGCTATTGATCTTTTCAATTCCCTTATTTGGCAATTCTTTAAAATTTTGCATATGTTTATAATGTCACATTATCCAAATTTTTTGGATAATTTTGTTTGTTCAGTCATTTGATATCTAGTAAATACTTTTCTTTCCTTTATTTGTTTTAATCTTAAATACAAAATAGGTAAAGAAAAATAAATAAATGCCATGTGCACAGCAGAACATAAGAGGATTCAAAATATAAAGCAATACATTTCCATTTCAAAAAAGCCTAAATGATTTACTATTTATTAATTATATTTATATTAACTCATCATTTATAATTGTTATTTATTTATTAATACAACACTTTGTGTTTAGAGCTGCCCATGTTTCTTTTGTTTTTTGGAGGTTTTATTTTGTTGTATGAAGTGTGCTTTTACATTTTTTTACATTATTCCTTTTTTCTCCTCTTTTTCCCCAAGAATGCTTTAATTAAACACATAACATATAGACACATACACCAAGAGAGCTTTAGTTAAGCATACCCATATATACACACATGTATATATATATATATATATATATATATATATATATACACATATATACACACACATATATACAGATATATGTGCAAACTCATGTGCATATATATATATATAACACATGCAAATATATACACCGATCTCTATAAAAATACACACATACACATATGTGTGTGTGTGTGTGTGTGTGTGTGTGTGTGTGCATTTATAAATATCTATGGGGGACTGTATTATTTGTCCTCTATTTTTCTGAAACTGGATACCATCTTCATTCCTAAGTCCAAGAATTTCTATATTTTTCTAATTCTACCAACTTATCATTTCTTATACCACCATAATATTACATTATACTGTCTAATTATTTTAGTCTAAAACAACATTGATTACTATGACTGATACATTATGTAGTTTCCCTGTTTTACCCCTTTGATTAGATCAATTTTAACTTTAACTTTTTCTGAGATCATGATTACCACCCTTGATTTTTTAACCTAATAAATAAATTATATTCCTCATCTTTATCTTATTTTTAAGTATATCTCTTGTTTCCTATCCCATCTGACTTTTCTGTTATACTTCTCTCACTATCTTGCCCTCCTATTACTTAATCTATTCCCACTCCAAGGATACCTCTCATATTCTTTCCTCCTATCTTTTCACTTTGTCCTCTTATTTATTTATAAACTTAGAAGAATTTTCAGTCTTCCGGCCAAGATGGCAGAGAAGAGGCACATAGTTGTGTAAGCTCAAAGTTTTCTCTCAGAATCCATTTCATTACAAGCTCTGAATTAGTGCTTGACTGAAAAAAAAAAAAAACCCACAAATAGTTACCAAGAGAAGACATCCTTGAAATTCGCCAGGAAAGGTCTGTTTTTGCTCGAGGGTGGGGACAGTTTTAGATGGGGTACAGGCTGAGGGCAGGCAGTGGCAGCAAGAGCATGGGAGGCAGCTCACAGCTGAGCAGACCAGAGATGGGGTGGGGTGTGATCTCAGCCATCTCTGCGGGGAGAGCTTTGCTACAGGATTGGATACTTTGCCCTGGCAGCAAGTCAGTGGCCCAGCAGAGAAGCTAAAAACACCATGGGGTGAAGAATACAACCCGGAACAGCTGGAGTCTTTTGGGACCTGGCCCCCCCTCCCCCACTGTGTCTCAGCAAACTCTTGGAGTCTCAGAGCTCAGGCCCAGCACAGCCATTGCTGTCCTGCTAGTGCTTCCCTGCTACCCTCTCCCCCTCCCCCCCCAGCAGTCTGTAGAGGAAGGTCAGTAACACCACCCAGCCCCTCCCCCCAAAAAAGCAGATTCCATTTGTTTTTTTTTTCTTTGCTAGTTTGTCTTTGATTCTTCTCTGACAAAATGAGCAAAAAATTGAAAAGGACCTTAACCACTGACAGCTTCTATATGAATAGAGAGCACACTCTAAACTCTGAGGAGACTAAAAACAGACTGCCTCCAGTTGAATCCCCAAAGGAGGAGATCATCTATTCCTCAGCACATATGAATCACATAGAAGAAATTAAAAAGGCTCTCACAAGGGAGCTAGAAGAAAAATGGGAAAAGAAGAGGGAGGCTTGGCAAGAGAGTCTGGAGAAGTCATCTGACTCATTTAAAGACAGAGTGGATAAAGAAATCAAATTCTTGAAAAATAGGATTAGCGAACTGGAAACAGAAAATAGCTTTCTAAAAAATAAAATTGGCAAAATGGAAAAAAAATTCTATAGAACAAAAGAACTCAGTTGGACTATTAGAAAAAAATATAAAAAAAAGTGAGTGAAGAAAATACTTCATTGAAAATCAGAATCGAACAAATGGAATTGAATGACTCGAGGAGACAACAAGAATCAGTCAAGCAAAACCAAAAAAATCAAACAATGGAAAAAAATGTGAAATACCTTCTTGGGAAAACAACAGTCCTGGAAAATAGATCCAGGAGAGACAATCTGAGAATTATTGGATTCCCAGAAAAATATGATGAAAAAAAGAGCCTGGACACTATTTTCCAGGAAATCATCAAAGAGAACTGCTCAGAAATCATAGAAACAGAGGGTAAAATGGACATTGAAAGAATTCATCAATCACCTACTGAAAGGGATCCTAAAATCAAAACACCAAGAAATATAGTGGCCAAATGCCACAACCCTCAGACGAAGGAAAAAATACTGCAAGTGGCTAGAAAAACCCAATTCAACTATAAAGGAGCCACAATACAGATTACCCAGGATCTAGCAGCATCCACATTAAAAGATCAAAGGACCTGGAATATGGTATTCTGACAGGCTAAGGAACTCGATATGCAACCAAAAATAACCTACCCACCCAGAATGAGCATCTTTTTCCAGGGAAGAGATGGTCATTTAACAAAATAAGTGAATTTCATCTATTTCTGATGAAAAAACCAGAACTTAACAAAAAGTTTGATCTACAAATATAGAACTCAAGAGAAACCTAAAAAGGTAAAAAGAAATCTTGGGGACTATATTTTTGCTATAAAGATGTATAAAGAATACCTGTGTATACCTTGTTCTAGAAACTAGAGGTGGAAAGGACATTGTACCAGAAAAAGAGTAAAGTGGAGGTACTACATCTCAGGAAGAGGCAAAGGAAACCTATTATATCTTAGAGAAAGAATGGAGGGGGATGAATATAGTGAGTATCTTACTGTCATCAGAACTGGCTTTAAGAGAAAAATTTTAGACATATTCCATTTAGTGAAACTTCTCCCACCTCATTGAAAAGTGAGAAGGTAAAAGTGCAAAGGGAAGGAATCAGCTAAACAGAAGGGAATATGGAAACTGTGTGAGGGAAAGGACTAAGATGGGGGAGGAACTCTAAGGTGGAGGGGAGGAATACTAAAAAGGGAGGGCTGTGAGAAGCAAGTGGCACTCACAAGCTTAATACTTGGAAGGGGAGCAAGGGCAAAAGAAGGGAGAAAAGCATAAACAGGGGTGTTTTGTGATTTTAGGGAAAGGTTCAGATTTGCTCCTACAAAATGATGCTCTCAGACTCAATTAAAGTGAAAGTAAAATTTAATTATGCAATGCACGGGATAGATCGCTTGCAATAACAACTAATACAGCAAATAACACATAACAGACAAAAGACAAAGAATAATAAGAATTATGATTAGAATAGCAGAAAAAAGAGAATACGTTACATCATATCACCGGTCGAGGAAACTTCAACTCTAATTTACGGCTGGGAGGCCCCGGTATTTCAGCCTGTGAGTCTCGATCGGGAAAGTCCTAGGCAGATCGTCATCTCCATAGGTGAGGCTTCAAAGTGGATAATGCTTTGCCCACTCTTTATAGGAATCCAAACAAAGAAGGCTTTGGGCCAAATGAAGATCTCATCTAAGACAAGGATGTACCAACTAGAGCTCCAGGTGGTTATAATCAAATGCTGCATTGATAAGGGGGCCAGTCCTTATCAACAGCAACAGTTCCAAGGAGTGGCGAGTTCCTGGAATCATATAATTGGAGCTAAAACACAGGTGGTACATGCCTGTCTTATAGGTTAAAAAGGAAAGAGTTGAAATATATGTTCTTATGGGTCAAGGAACGGTCAGGTTTTCATAGGAGAAGGAGTTAAAATATATGCTCTTGGGGTGAGAGTGTAGTCAAGTTCTCACAGAGGGAGTCATGTCCTTCCTCGATTGGGTTCTCAAGGTTTACATGGGAATTAGGTTCATATGGGGAAAGTCACGTCCTTACAATGATTTGAAATGAACTTACTACTAATAAAGAGATTTCTAATTCAAGGGGTTAACAACTTAGAAGAATTTTTATAGCTCTCCTTTTTGCCCAATTACAGTTAATCTAAAATCCTTTCTATAGTTCTTCCATCTTATTTCCTTAACTTTTTATTTGTTTCTGACTTTTGAAAGATTTATACACACACACACATCTATTTATGCATATATGTGTGTAATAAATATTTCCCCTTTCACCATTCCCATTGAGAGTAGGGTTCCATAACTACCAGCTGCCCTTCCCCATCTAATTGCTCAGTATCCGTTCTTGATTTCCTGCTTTATTTCTATGAGATCATTATTACCTTTTCCTACATGATTTTGATTTTTAGAATCACATCATACTCAGCTTTATTCCAGTTTTCTTTGAATTATTCCATTATTTATGACACTTTGACACAGTTTACATTTCCACATATTAAAAATTTTATTCTTATTGTGTTCCTTGTAATTAGTATTTGATGTTTAGCTTATATTTTATTTTTCTTGCAGTGTGAATGCCAAATTTTCTATTGCATTCAGGTGTTTTTGTAACAAAATCCTAAAAGTTTGGCAATTCATTGGAAATCCTTTTTTTTTTTTTTTCAGGATTATGCTTAACTTTGCTGAATATATTTTCAGCCACAAGCATAGTTCTTTTGTTCTTGATTACATACTATCCAAAGACCTGTGGTCTTTCAATGTAGCTGCTGCTGGATCTTTTGTGATTCTAATTGTGTCTTTGCTAGATTTGAATTTTTTTTTTCTTGTTGCTCACAATATTTTCTCCTTGACTTAGGGGTTTGGGGATTTGACTATGATGTCCCTGTAGATTTTCCACATAGAATTTCTTTCAGATGTTGATAGGTGCATTTTTTTCTACTTCAACTGACCCTTGAGGACAATTTTTTTTTATATTATTGAATCTTATTTTTTAATCATAGCTTTCAAGTAGTCTGATTATTATTGTTTTCTCTTCTTTATTTGTTCTCCAGATCAGTTGTTTTTCTTAAGTTTCACATTCTCTGCTATTTTTTCATTCTTTATGTTTGTTTTATCATTTTTAGACTCATAACTTTGCTTGCTTTCTGAAGCCTTATTCTAATTTTCAGGCAGTCATTTCCTTAAGATTCTGAATTTCCTTTTCTAGTTGGTTGACTTTCTTTTCTTTTCTTCCTGATATTTTATTTTTCCAATTACATGTAAAGATTGTTTTCAACATTCATTTTCATAAGACTTTGGGTTCCAAATTTTTTCTCTCTTCTTCACCTTCCCCCTTCCCAACACAGCAAGCAATCTGATTTAGCGTTATACATGTACAATCACTTGGTTGATTTTCTTTCATGATCTCATTTTTCTTTGTTCTTATTTTTTTAAACTTTCCCTCAATTTCTTCCATTTTATTTTTAAAAAAAAATTTAGAGTTCTTCTATGAATTCTTTTTGCACAGATGTGATGTCACTCTGGAGTAGGAGAGGCATTTTTTGCTTCAGTATCCTTTTATGAAAATGAACCCCACTCTTTGCTATTCCTATAGTAACTTTCTATTTTTTTTCCCTCTTGCCTGAGTTATGTTTTCTTAATAGCAATTTGTTATTATAATCAGAACACTTTCCAATAAATATTTTCTTTTTATTCTCTCAATGGTCTTTATCATATTTTGATTTTTTAGTAGTCTTATTTAATCTTTATAACATGTAAATAAAGTTTAGGCTTAGTTGTTTTTGTACTCAGAGGTACCTTTTAATGCCATCCTTAATTTTTTTAAAAATTAATTTACATATGAAATGGCTTGTTCATTTTCAATTTCTTTAGTAAGAACAATTTCCGTCTTTTATTGAAAACAATGATAATAGTATTTTATAGTAATTTAAAATTTATAAAATATTTTATAAATATTATTTTATTTTACTTTACAGTAAACCTGGGTAAAAGGTGTTATAATTTTCCTTGGTTCATAAATAAGGAAATAGGGTGGACCAACATTACTGTGATTTACCTAGGTTCACATACCCAATAAATCTTTTGAAACAGATTTGAATTCAGAATTTACTCACTTACAGTATAATGTCAAGTGTTCTTCTTCTTACCTGGCAAAGTGTTGAAGCTTGCCTTGAAGTTTGTTATTTTTTATAGAACATATTTTGGGGTTTATTATACATTGAAATCCCTTTTTTCCCTTTTACTTATAAATGAGAAATGATCTTATTGAATTCAGACTATTTTCCCAAGGTTTGTGAAGGTGCCCTTCACAATGATTGAAAATTTGTTTTATTTTAAAGTTCTGAAATCTAAATAATACATTTATATCATGACCCATATTTCAGCAATCTCCAATTTCTCTGATTGTAGTTCTCGAGAGAAAGAAATATATTCAGGGTTTTTAATTTTTTTTTTGCCCTGTAAGACTAATTATTTTTACATTTTATGGTAAGGTTTATATATTCAATTTTTTCTTGTATGTCTTCTAATATTTTTTATTTTGTTCAGAACTTCTTTCTTTCATATCTTCATTTTTTTGAATTCCATATGTATATATTTCATTTCTCAACAGTCTGAATGAACAGTCTCATTATAGAATGATTTTTATTATGTATCACTAATGATCCAGTTTCTGTTTTGTTTCGTTTTTATAATTCTTTAAGGAATGTTCTAATTTGTTTTAATTTCCACATATAAAGCTTTAATATTCTTTTTAAAAGTTTTAATAATGTAATATATGTGTGCTTAGACCAGATTCATTTAAAAAAACACAAATCACTCTCCTTCATGTATATATTTATTAATTCCTGACTTGTAACAATGAAAATGAATTAAGTAAAACCAAGCAAGTTTATGACAAGTAACTGTCCAACAATGATGAAACCTATGTTCATAATTCTTTCCTTCTTTAAATATTATATTATTATTATTATTATTATTTTACCGAGGGGAATAATTGATCTTTATAATTATAATATTAACCCAGGACTTTAGAGTTTTTTTTTTAGTTATTATTATAGTAATTTCATATAGTCTTCTTCTTGTGTAATTCTTGTCACTTTTCTAATATTCAAAGGAGCATAGATTTCAATTTGGGAGAGAACAGTTTCAGTTAGATACTCCAAACTTCTCCTTTCATACCTGAGATATTTGATGTCTAAATTTTCCCAAGATCGCACATTTAGGATAAGAACTTAGATATGAACCCTCTGTTTCCAAAAATGATAGTTCTAGTTCAATTGATCAATTCACTTTACAATTCTCTGATTTTTTTCTGAATTTCTCATATGTGTAATCCCTTAATATATAGTAATAACTATAATTATTTTGCTATACTTTTAAACTACCTGGGAAGCTCTTGATATTTATTGCATTCTATTTCTGAAACACCTTTGCTTTCTTTCCAACAAATATTTTACATCTATTTATTAACTTTATAATATTTATTAGTGGTATTAGAGACAATTTTATTATTGCTTTTTTCTTCTATAAAGCTTTATTTTTAATGCATTCATTCCCATTTCTTTTTTGTTATAAATTATCCCTTTCTCTTCCATATGTTTTACGATTTTCATGAAGAGGGAATTAAAATAAAATATTTATTTTAACTCAGCAAAATTGCTGCAGATACCCAATTTTAATGCTATTAGTTTTATAAAAAATATTGATCTTTTGTTTTCATATCATATACATTTTCCTATATTCCCCATCCCACCTCCTGCAGCCTTCATTACTTGGATTAAGTTCCCACACACAGGAATACATCTCTTCCTACAGGGATATATTCTTCAATAAAACCCATACATGCTGTTGTGAAAATTCCCTCTTCTTCCAGTTCCTAATCACACCTCTCTACAATTTCCCCCATTATTTTATAGTCTTCCTTCCTTCAAAATATACATATTTCTAAGAGACTATAAAATGTACCATTTCTTCACTGTTCACTCACAGACTTGATAGTTGCACATTGTCGTGATCTTTTTCTCAAATGCAGCCAGGTGATGAAAGTTCAGATCTTTTATTATTTCCAATATAGCCCGGTTAGCTTAGAGGCCTATCTCTCTGCTTGGTTCCAAGAGCTCTATCCAAATGTCTTTAAATCCAAAGGTCTGGTCCTTCAGCCTCTGCCTCTGCTGTCTTCAGCCTCCAGCCAGCTCCAGTCTTCATGTCATTCCGGTGAAATCTCAACTTGTAGCGTCTTCCTCTCTCCAGAGCACTCTCCGACTGGCCCATTGGCCTATTTATGCTCCTTCCAGAGAGAGGGATTATGGGTAGTTCTACTTAGTACCTTGTTTCAGGTTCTGCCCAAAACATCTTCTTGTAAGATTAGATCAACTCTAATTACTTAGCAGTTAGTAAGGATTCCAACAGCACATCACACATTTATCTAGTACATTTTTTTCTCTATCACAAGGCTATCACAAGCCTTTCATTTTGTGACTCTTCCTACAGACGTCATTGTTTTATTGTAAAAGAGAATGTGAAGGTATAATTCAAGTATCTCTCTCTATCTCTTGCATGCTGAAAAAATAAAAAAGGCAAATCTTCATTTGAAAGTAAAATTTAATTTAAGAAGAAAAATAAATACTATTTTTAGAGGTCAAGGATTGAGAAAAGGCCATATGTTTTCATGAACTACTCTTTTTTGGTTCCCCTGCTGACTGACTTATATCATCCTAACAATAACAGGTTACAAATGGAATGTGCATATGTCCATAAGTTATTTCTCAATCTTCCTACATGTCCAGGTCTCCCTTATTACATTACATTTCTTTAATGGAAATCTTCATATTCCCTCTTCTACACATAACCTTTATTTATTTGTAACATATTGTATCCATACTGATGTTTTGATATTGTAGCCACTCATGCCCAACATACTTCACTATTGTACTCTGATTATTGATGCTGGCATTTGTTCATTTGACTTTACAGTGTGTTTGTGTTTGTGTGTCTGTGTTTGTGTATAAGTATATTATTTTATTATCACTATAAGGAATAATCTGCGCCTGTGTATTCACAATTTCCTAAAATATTTAAACTTAGTCAACCTAAAGAAATTATCCTTGCATTAGAGTACCTGTTCAATTTATCCCAAAAATTCTCATTAATAAAATGTTATAAATTTGCTTTTTTAAAAAAAAAGTTCTTCTGATAAAACCATTTTGCTATTTTTACTCTGTATATACTTTTCAAATAGCTAACAAGAAAGGAAATTTGGCATACATCTTTCAAAAGTGTGTTGAAACCATTTATTCAGAAGTCGTCCCTACTGCCTAATTGTGTCTGTCTTGACATTTTATCACTCAGGACTATTTTAAGTCTGACAGATTGTGATCACAGCTGTGGAAATGCTTGGTCATTGACTAATTCTTTTTCTTCTTTCTCTTTTCCCTTTAAACACTCTGTTAGTTGTATTTTTCCCTAAATAGAATGAAAAAAAATCACAGCTGGGTTTTTATGTAGATTTTGTGTCTTTTATCAAAATATAAATATGAAATTAAATAGATTTGGAATGTATAGAAACTCCTTACATTTAATGAATATGCCATTTAAACATTAAAATATCAATAGACAATCTCTGTCAAATTGCAAATGGAATAAACATATTCACAATAACATAAAGGAAAAGAAAAACAAAAAAAGATATGCATGATAACATATTGAGGAAAATATGTTTATGTTACAAAATTATATTTTATTATTTTGCTGTTGTCTATACATTGAAAGTTGCATATTGAATGATGTGTCTTTTACAGAAATACAGGGAGAGTAGGATTCTGAGTAATTACAGAGAGGTCAGAAAATTTCCAGTTCTTCAGGTTTTCCCCACAAACAGAATGAAATTGTACCATAGACCTGAGGATGGAGATTTAAGTGCTGGAAAGGATAAACATTTCCATGCCGTCTCAGAAGAAACAGTAAGAAAGAAGCCAGAGAGTAGCTGGTTTCAGAGATAGCCTCAGAAAAGCCATAAGAATTTTCATTTCCTGGACAGTATGGCGAATTGGGGTCTGGATGTAGGAAGATTAGAGAATCTCTGCTGATTAGGAACACCAGGACCACCTGTGCTGCAGAGACACAGTCCTGAACCAGAAGGAAACAGAACACCAATTGAGAAATGAGTGAAGAAACTGCTGGCAGAAGAAACTTGCAGAAAGGTGTAGTTTTTTGTTAGAAATTCTAAATTAGAGAGGAGAGCTGAAGTGAAGCTAGAGCCTCATTTTTCCTCTTTTATACTCCCTTCCCCTCTACACACCTTAGAATTAGAGGAGCTGATACTAATAATTCTTATTTGAAAAAAAGAACAGATAGAGAATAAAGAACCCTACCATAGAAAGTTATTTTGGGAATAAAGAAGACAGGAGGTCATCTTCAGAGGACAATAAAATGAAAAAAATCTAATGATCATCACTTCAAAGAGATCCTACATGAAAAACACATAGAAATTTTATTGTCAAATTTCAGAACTCCCAGATCAAAGAGAAAATTGTATAAGAAACAAACAAACAACACAAACAATTAAAATATACTGGATCTACAATTGTAATTGTCCAGGATTTATCATCATCTACAATAAAAAAATGCATGTAAAAGAACTAAGCCTGCAACCAAAAATATCATATCTAGCAAAGCTAACTATAATATTGAATGAAAAAAATGGACATTTAATAAAATTTCAAATTTTCAGAACTTTGTCTCAAGTAAACCTGAATTCAATAGAAAATTTAACATATAGAAGGCAAAATCAAAAATTAATTTCAAAGGACTCAACAAGGAAAAATTATGCATGTTTTTCACATGGAAACATATATTATACATTTAAGATTAATATCAGTAGTTGAGTAGCTCAAAAGAAAGATTGGGGCAGAACTGAGTATGATCTGACTCTTTAAAGAAAAACTGTCTAGGAAAAGATATTTAAAAAGTAAGTATATTATACAAATCTGGTACATAGGAAGAACCAACCTAAAGGCATGAAAGATGAGAAGAGGGCTGGTAGTTATAAAAACGTGTGTGTGTATGTGTGTGTGTGTGGGCATGGGTGTGTGTGTGTGTGTGTGTGTATCATGAAAGGTATAGTCCCCTCTAAAGAAGTGAGAGGGGGGTGGAAATAGAATATGTTGAAGTACAGGAGAGTGTGTAAAGTTATGACATGAGGCAAGGTATGTAGATTATTGAAAAAAATAAAGAGGGAAAGAAAGGATTGGGAGGGGTAAGGGAAGGATATATGGGTTGAGGTCAGTTAAGTGATAGCAAGGCAAGTTAAGGAGTAGAATTAAAGTTAGCAGAGATAGGAAATAAGAGATATATGCAATCATTACCACAAGGATTAGGAGTAGAATTTATTTTAAAAATGAAAGTAGAGTTAGAAATCTTTAATCTCAAAGTCAAAGTTAAAGATTCAATCAAGAGAGAAATCTACATTATAGGTCATCCATATTAATACTGAGAAGCATGTTTACATATGTGTGTAGCATGTAGGTATATGTATGTGTGTGTACATAGATATATGTATGCAGGTATGAATGTAAATATATATATATATATATATATATTCATGTCGTAACTCGCTAATATATCCTTAACTGTAGTCTTTTTTTTTTTTTTTTTTTTTTTTATAGCTTTTTATTTACAAGATATATGAACGGGTAATTTTTTAGCATTGATAATTGCAAAACCTTTTGTTCCAACTTTTCCCCTCCTTCCCCCAACCCCTTCCCCCAGATGGCAGGTTGACCAATACATGTCTAATGTGTTAAAGTATAAGTTAAATAAAATAATATGTATACATGTCCATACAGTTATTTTACTGCACAAAAAGAATCAGACTTTGAAATAGTGTACCTAGATTGTAAAGGAAGTAAAAAATGCAGTCAGACAAAAATAGAGGGATTGGGAATTCTATGTAGTGGTTCACAGTAATCTCTTAGAGTTCTTTTGCAGGGTGTAGCTTGTTCAATTCATTGCTGCTCTATTGGAACAGATTTGAATCATCTCATTGTTGAAGAGGGCCACATCCATCAGAATTGATCATCATATAGGATTGTTGTTGAAGTATATATGATCTCCTGGTGCTGCTCATTTCACTCAGCATCAGTTCATGTAAGTCTCTCCAGGCTTTTCTGAAATCATCCTACTGGTCATTTCTTACAGAAAAATAACATTCCATAATATTCATATACCACAATTTATTCAGCCATTCATTAATTGATGGGCATCCACTAAGTTTCCAGTTTCTAGTCACTACAAAGAGGGCTGCTACAAACATTTTGGCACATACAGGTCCCTTTCCCTTCCCCAAGATCTCTTTGGGATATAAGCCAACTGCTGCATTAAAAGGTATGTACACTTTAATAACTTTTTGAGCATAGTTCCAAATCGCTCACCAGATGGACTGCATTTATTCACAATTCCACCAACAACGTATCAGTGTTCCAGTTTTCCCACATCCCTTCCAACATTCAGCATTATCTTTTCCTGTGATCCTAGACAATCTGACAAGTGTATAGTGGTATCGCAGAGTTGTCTTATTTTGCATTTCTCTGATTAATAATGACTTGGAGCATTTTTTTATATGACTAGACATAGTTTCAATTTTTTCATGTGAAAATTGTCTGTTCATATCTTTTGACCATTTATCAATTAAAGAATGGCTGGATTTCTTATAAATTAGAGTCAATTCTCTATATATTTTGGAAATGAGGCCTTTATCAGAACTTTGACTGTAAAAATGTTTTCCCAGTTTATTATTTCCCTTCTGAACTTGTCTACATTAGTTTTGTTTGTACAAAAGCTTTTCAATTAGATATAATCAAAATTTTCTATTTTGTAATCAGTAATGATTTCTAGTTCTTCTTTGGTCTACTTTAAATGGAATTTCTCTTTGTAACTCTGAGTGTTGGATTTTGTTAGTGATATATAAGAATGCTGATGACTTATGTGGGTTTATTTTGTATCCTGAAAGTTTGCTAAAGGTGTGGATTATTTATAATAGCTTTTTAGTAGAATCTCTGGGATTCTCTAAGCATACTATCCTATCATCTGCAAAGAGTGATAATTTGATTTCCTCATGACTTATTCTAATTCATCTAATCTCTTTCTCAAAGCTAGTTATTTCAAATATAATATTGAATATTGTGATAGTGGACAACTTTGTTTCACTCCTGATCTTATTGGGAATGGTTCCAGTTTATCCCCCTTACATATGATGCTTACTGATGGTTTTAAATAGATGTTACTGATTATTTTAAGGAAAAGTCCATTTATTCCTATACTTTTAAGTGTTTTTAATAAAAATGGATGTTGAATTTTACCAAATGCTTTTTTCTGCATTTATTGAGAAGATCATATGGTTTTTGTTAATTTGGTTATTAATATAGTCAATTATGCAAATAGTTTTCCTAATATTGAATCAGCCCTGCATTCCTGGTATAAATCCTACTTGATCATGGTGAATTATCCTGGGGAAGATTTTCTGTAGTCTTTTTGCTAATATCTTATTTAAGATTTTAGCATCAATATTCATTAGGGAGATTGGTCTATAATTTTCTTTCTCTGTTTTCAACCTACCTGGTTTAGGTATCAGTACCATGTCTGTTTCATAAAAGGAATTTGATAGGATTCCTTCTTCCCTATTTTTTCGAATAGTTTATATAGTATTAAAGCTAATTGTTCTTTAAATGTTTGGTAGACCCAGAGATTCTACTAAAAAGTTGTTAGAAATAATCCACAACTTTAGCAAAGTTGCAGGATGCAAAATAAACCCACATATATCATCAGTATTCTTATATATCACCAACAAAATCCAACACTCAGAGTTACAAAGAGAAATTCCATTTAAAGTAACTACTGATAGTATAAAATACTTAGGAATCTATCTGCCAAGGGAAAATCAGAAATTTAAGCAAAACTACAAAACACTTTTCACACAAATTAAGTGTGATATAACCATTTGGAAAAATATTAAATGTTCTTGGATAGGGTGAGCAAATATAATAAAGATGACAATACTACCTAAACTAATCTATTTGTTTAGCGCTATGCCAATCAGACTCCCAAAAAACTATTTTAATGACCTAGAAAAAATAACAACAAAGTTCATATGGAAAAACAAAAGGTGAAGAATTTCAAGGGAATTAATGAAAAAAAATCAAATGAAGGTGGCTTAGCTGTACCAGATCTAAAATTTTATTATAGAGCAGCAGTTACCAAAATCATTTGCTATTGGCTAAGGAATAGATTAGTTGATCAGTGGAATAGGTTAGGTTCAAAGGACAAAACATCAATAACTATAGCAATTTAGTGTTTGACAAACTCAAAGACCCCAGATTTTGGGATAAGAACTTACTGTTTGAAAAAAATTGCTGTGAAAATTGGAAATTAGTATGGCAGAAACTAGGCATAGACACACACTTAACACCATACATCAAGATAAGGTCAAAATGGGTTCATGACCTAAACATAAAGAATAGAATATAAATAAATTAGAGGAACACAGGATAGTTTACCTCTCAGACCTGTGGAAGAGGAAGGAATTTATGACCAAAGAAGCACTAGAAATCATTACTTATCACAAAATAGAAAATTTTGATTATATCAAACTGAAAAGTTTTTGTAAAAACAAAACAAATGCAGACAAGATTAGAAGGGAAGCAATAAAGTGGGAAAATATTTTTACAGTCAAAGGTTCTGATAAAAGACTCATTTCCAAAATATATAGAGAATTGACTCTAATTTATAAGAAATCAAGCCATTGTCCAACTGATGAATGGTCAAAGGATATGAAGAAATTGAAACTATTTCTAGCCATATGAAAAGATGCTCCAAGTCATTATTAATCAGAGAAATGCAAATTAAGACAACTCTGAAATACTACTACACACCTGTCAGACTGGCTAGAATGACAGGGAAAGATAATGTGGAATGTTGGAGGGGATGTGGGAAAACAGGGACACTAATACATTGTTGGTGGAATTGTGAATACATCCAACCATTCTGGAGAGCAATTTGGAATTATGCTCAAAAAATTATCAAACTGTACATACCCTTTGATCCAGCAGTGTTACTACTGGGCTTATATCCCAAAGAGATCATAAAGAAGGGAAAGGGATCTGTAAGTGCAAGAATGTTTGTGGCAGCCCTCTTTGTAGTGGCCAGAAACTGGAAACTGGGTAGATGTCCATCATTTGGAGAATGGCTGAATAAATTATGGTATATGAATATTATGGAATATTATTGTTGGATAAGAAATCCAATAGGATGATTTCAGAAAGCCCTGAAGAGACTTACACGAACTCGTGCTGAGTGAAACGAGCAGGGTCTGGAGTTCATTATATACTTCAACAACAATACTATATGATGATCGATTCTGATGGATGGGGCCGTATTCAATAATGAGATGAACCAAATCAGTTCCAATGGAGCAGTAATGAACTGAACCAGCTATGCCCAGTGAAAGAACTCTGGGAGATGACTAGCATAGACAATGAAGCAATATCAATACTAAACATATATCCACCAAATAGTATAGCAAAAATTCCATAGAGCAAAACAACTCATCTAAAAACTCAATTGGACATATACAAAAAGAGTTTTAAAAGAGCTAATGAAGAAAATAATTCATTAAAATCAGAACTGAACAAATAGAAATGAATGATTCATTGAGAAATGGAGAATCAATGAAGCAAAACCAAAATAATGAAAAATTAGAAAACAAAAAAGGTTAAATATCTACTTGGAAAAACAACAGACCTGGAAAATAGATCTAGGAGAGACAATCTGAGGATCAATGGACTTCCCAAAAATTATGATGAATAACAGAGCCAAGATACTATTTTATAGGAAATCATCAAAGAGAACTGTACAGATGTAATATAATCAGAAGATAAAATAGGCATGGAAAGAATTCATCAAACACCTTCTGATTGATATATGGAAGTTGTGGAAATTCTTCTTTTGGACTTCTTTTTTTTTTTTTTTTTTTTTAAATTTTATTTTATTTAATAATAACATTGTATTGACAGAATCCATGCCAGGATAATTTTTACACGACATTATCCCTTGCAATCACTTATGTTTCGTTTTTTCCCCTCCCTCTCTCCTCCCCCCCCCCCCCAGGATGGCAAGCAGTCCTATATATGTTAAATATGTTGCAGTATATCCTAGATACAATACATATTTGCAGAACCGAACAGTTCTCTTGTTGCACAGGGAGAATTGGATTCAGAAGGTAAAAATAACTCGGGAAGAAAATCAAAAATGCAAATAGTTCACATTCATTTCCCAGTATTCCTTCTTTGGGTGTAGCTGTTTCTGTCCATCATTTCTCCAATGAAACTCAGTTAAGTCTCTTTGTCAGAGAAATCCACTTCCATCAGAATACATCCTCATACAATATCGTTGTCGAAGTGTATAATGATCTCCTGGTTCTGCTCATCTCACTTAGCATCAGTCCATGTAGGTCTCTCCAAGCCTCTCTGTATTCATCCTGCTGGTCATTCCTTACAGAGCAATAATATTCCATAACATTCATATACCACAATTTACCCAGCCATTCTCCAATTGATGGGCATCCATTCATTTTCCAGTTTCTAGCCACTACAAACAGGGCTGCTACAAACATTTTGGCACATACAGGTCCCCTTCCCTTTTTTAGTATCTCTTTGGGGTATAAGCCCAATAGAAACACTGCTGGATCAAAGGGTATGCACAGTTTGATAACTTTTTGGGCATAATTCCAGATCGCTCTCCAGAATGGCTGGATTCGTTCACAACTCCACCAACAATGCATCAGTGTCCCCGTTTTTCTTTTGGACTTCTTTAAAAAAAAACAAAACTATAGTTTCATCTAATATAATATCATTTTCCCAAAGATACACTGAAAAAGAATATATCTGTATAGACACATTGAGTAGTGGAGTGGGTGTCAGAAAGATCTGAACTCAAATTTAGCCTTCAGATGCATATTGGCTATATGACCTTGGACAAATCATTTCACTTTTGTTTAACTCTGCTCGCTCATCTGCAAAATGGGGAAAAAATAGCACTTATCTTGTAGGATAGTGTTGAGGATCAAATTAGAATTTTAAAGTGTTTAGCACTGGGCCTGACAGAGTAAGCATTATAAGAATATTATTATTATGAGGCTAAGAAAACTGTAGGCTAAGATTAAATTAAGTTTAATAAATAAGGTGAAGCTGTAAGGAATGGCATACAAATTGTGAGGGAAAGAATTGAAAGTATAGGACAGTGTATAGTTAAATCATTTGACTATAATATCAAATTTGTGAAGAAAGGAAAGAAAAACTTAGATGGACTAAGAATAAAAATAAAAAATAAAAAATAAAAAACAGAGAGTGATCTTTCCAGATTTGAAGATGAAAAATAAGATAAGAAGAAGTGGAACAGAAAGAGAAGGGACAGAAGTCTTGATCAGTCAAGGAAATTTAAAATTTCAAAGTTAGTGTGTGGAACAACAGCAAGAAAGAGAAAAGGAAAGGAAGAGGAGAAGGAAAATGAGGTGTTGAAAAGGCAGAAAGAATGGGAGTAGAAGGTCAGAGAAAAGGAGAAGGAAGATTTGAAGCCCTATAGGGGAAAAAAAAAAGAATATTCTACAGGGTGAAAACATGATCAGGAGAACAAATCATAGATGAATGTGATATATTCATGGGACAACAATTAGACTGTCAGGAATAAAGCTGAGGATAAATGTTGAGGAGGAAAATTGGTTGGTGGATCCAGAGTATCCTTGTCAAACTGGATACAGTACATATATCTTAAATTTATTATATTCAAAACTAACCTCAGTACTTCCCCAAACCTTCCTTTCTAAATTTCCCTATTGCTGTCAAGGACACCACCACCCTGATAGTCACCTAGGCTCACAATTTAGGGGTTTACCTTCATTCTTCATTCTCATTCATCTTCCATATCTAATTTGCCTTGCCTTTACATTCTTGATCTTTCTCCAAAAAATCTTCTCTCTAATGATACAACCACCTTGATATAAATATTTTATAATTTCACACTTCATCTATTGCAATAGTCTTTTAAGAGTCAAATCTCTCCCTATTTCAACCCATCCCCCACTTATTTGCTAAACTCATCTTTATTTTTTTAATTTTTTAAATTATTATTCCATTTTATTTAATAATAACTTTATATCGACAGAATCCATGCCAGGGTAATTTTTTTACAACATTATCCCTTGCACTTGCTTCTGTTCTGATTTTTCCCCTCCCTCCCTCCACCCCCTCCCCTAGATGGCAAGCAGTCCTATATATATTAAATATGTTGCAGTATATCCTAGATACAATATATGTTTGCAGAACCGAACAGTTCTCTTGTTGCACAGGGAGAATTGGATTCAGAAGGTAAAAATAACCCGGGAAGAAAAACAAAAATGCAAATAGTTCACATTTGTTTCCCCAGTGTTCTTTCTTTGGGTGTAGCTGTTTCTGTCCATCATTTATCAATTGAAACTTAAGTTAGGTCTCTTTGTCAAAGAAATCCACTTCCATCAGAATACATCTTCATACAATATCGTTGTCGAAGTGTATAATGATCTCCTGGTTCTGCTCATTTCACTTAGCATCAGTTCATGTAAGTCTCTCCAAGCCTCTCTGTATTCATCCTGCTGGTCATTTCTTACAGAACAATAATATTCCATAACATTCATATACCACAATTTACCCAGCCATTCTCCAATTGATGGGCATCCATTCAATTTCCAGTTTCTAGCCACTACGTACAGGGCTACCACAAACATTTTGGCATATACAGGTCCCTTTCCCTTCTTTAGTATCTCTTTGGGGTATAAGCCCAGTTAAACTCATCTTTATAACGTACAAATGGGTTAATTTTCCCTTTCAACTCTATGCCTTCATTCAACTCTAGCTGCTCCCTACTACCTCAAGAATAAAATGTAAGATCCTCTGATTTCTACAACCCTTCACAAACTTACCTCTTCCTATGTTTTCAGTTTTGTTATACTTTATTCCTTTTCACTTTCCCTATGATGGAACAAATTTTGGACTTGTTATTGATCCATACATTTCTCACTTCCATCTCCCAAATCCAGGACATCCTTTAATTGATTGTCTTTGTACCTGAAATAACTCATGGAGATTTGAGATTCTTAAAGGCATAAATCATGTTTTTCTTTTCTTTTAATTCCACAGGTTAAGTTCAATTCTGGCACATCATGAATTAAATAAATGCTTTTTACCTTAACTGTTGACTGAGAAATTCCTTTAAGTGGTTAAGAAATAGCCATTAAAAATTTTAAAGCTTAAAACTGGCATGTTGGAAAAATGATTGAGATTATTATGTCAATGCTATGGCAGCTGTATCAGAGATAGAAAAGGCTCAAGTCAATTCAATTAATTCAGAATCATCTGATTCCTCTTTTAATTTCCTTATTTCTATTAAGATACTTTCTTTTAGTCTTCTATATTTACAACCCGGTGTTTTTAGTCATTTCAGTCATTTTGAACTCTTTGTGATTCCATTGGGTTTTCTTGGTAAAAAATACTTGTTTTACAGATGAGGAAAGTGAAGCAAACAGTAGCTTTCAATGCTTGTCTCTCTTCTCCTCCTTTCTCCCATATGAATGAGTTGCTAAGACTTATGGATAAATAACACTTCTCCTTCGCAATGTTTAGTGTATCTGGCCTGTCCCTCCACTCACAAGGTCACCACTGTATTTCACATTCTCATCCATTATAGTCTCCTTAATTTCAGACTCTTTCTTTTCCACTCTAATTACATAACTGTCAAAATCACAATTCTTATTGTATAGGTCTGGCGTAATCACTCTTATGTTAAAGAAGCTTCAGTAATATCTATGATAAAATGCAAACTTTCTTTTTAATATTACACAGTTTGGATTCAGTCTACTAGTCCACTACCCAATTTGTATTCCAACCAAGAGGGTCTATTTACATGTGCCTCATAGAGAAAAAATGCATCACCCATCTCTGTCTTTCATGGGTAGTCTTTTTGTTCTTGTTGCCTTATCCTCTCTCTACTTCTATTTCCCCAAATCTCTAGGATCTTTCAAGGCTAAACATAAAGGTATTTTTTAAAACTTATACTATGACTTTTTCCTTCCAATTATTAATGCTCATCTCCTATAAGAATTAGTTTTAGCTTGCATATGTTTTATATTACCTTAGTGCTCTGAGTATTATCTCTTTCTACTAGAATTATTCAAGCAAAAGGATTCTTTTAGTTTATTTTTTTTTAATGTTCCCAACAGGGCAGCTAGATGATACAATAGACAGACTGTTGGATCTAAAGTCAGGAAGACCTGAGTTCAAATCCAGCCTTAGAAACTTATTAACTGTGAGAACCTGGACAAATTACTTCATACTGTTTGTCTCGTTTTCCTCATCTAGAAAATAAGCTGGAAAAAGAAATGGCAAATGATTCCAGAATCTTTACAAAGAAAACCTCAATGGAATTGCAAAGTGTTGGGCATGGCTTAAATGGCTAAACATTAATACATCAGCACCTAACAGAGTATCTTACACAGTATCCAAATAATAAATTGAATTGAAAAAAAAATCAAAAGTGTCTCAAAAATATTAGTGCAGTTTGGAGATTTAATACAAAATGCTTTATTATGAAAAATAATTCAAGTTATAGACAAAACCATTGTAGCACGTGTGTAGGGAAGAAATGTAACTGAGACATACCTCCTGGTACCAGGAATATTCTTCTCCCTTCTCAGTCTCCTTTGAGACAAAATTTACTTTAAAATGTGGTATAATTAATATGTCTCCCTTCTTTACAAAGCTGAGTCAAGTAAAGTTTTTCATTGATTCTGGGACTCAATGCCAAGTTTCTCTCAAGACTTAGCTAGTCTGACCAGTAGCAAATTCCATTACTGACTATTTTTACCAGACATTCATTTGTTCTTCAGACTATCTTTGAAAATCTGATCAATTCTATCTCTTAATACTAAGTAACCTCTAATCAGGAAAAGAATAAACACAAGGAAAAAAAAAGAAATAAAGAGACAATGTGTGTATGTGACAGTGCTATAATTGGGAACAGAGAGTAGCCAGATGCTTTTTCCCTTATTCAGTGGCTCAGAGAAATTTTTCTTTTTCACTCAATTGCCTCCCAGGGGAAAAAGAGAAAGAGAAAGAAAGAAAAAGAGAGAGATCATGCTCTCAAAATATGTATGTGCACATTCGATTGAAGCTCATCACCTAATTTAGAGGATTTTTTTTTAACACATAGCAAACCATAAGAAATAATTATATATTACCTGGTCTGAAGTGTTAGAAATGAAGGAGTGGGTATATAGGGATGCTTTTAGTACATATGCTCACAACAAGTCTCAGTAAATGAATTGGAACTACACGGTGTTTATTGCACTCAGTTAGCCTCTCATTCATTATATCATATATATATATAATATCTCTTTAAATTCTTATCAAATTCAAATTTGTGAATAATAAAACATATTTGCAAAACTCATTTTCATACTGCTTTCTTGTCACTAATGTCCCAGACAAAACAGATTCTTTTAGTTTTCCTCAAACTCTTTTTTTCTTCATCTCTTGTCTCCATATATTACTACATCTTTCCATCCCATGTGTCCTTCCCAAGCCCAAACTCTCCAATACACTTGAAATTGTCTCCTTCCTTGATTCTATTTTACAGGATCCTTGTCTTCTTCCAAGATTTAGATCAAGAATCATCCTTTGTTTAAAGACTTCCTTGATACATATTCAATTATCAGCACTCTTCTGTTCCCTAAGTTATACTTCACTGAATCATAGAGAGTATAGAGTTCAGCAACCATTAGACCCAATAATTGATCATCCAATCTTCATTTGAAGATTCTCATTAAATACAATTTTATGAAGGTTTTATTGGTATTAATTCTCCTCTCCCATTCACCCCCCATTTCAGAATTTTCCTTTTGGGTCTATCTCCTAGGGCAAAATAATAAATTTAATATCTCCTCTACAACAGAACCCTTCAAATACTTCAAACAAGCTCTTATATCCTTGCTAAGTCTTATCTTCTCCAGAGTAACTACTGTCAGGTCCTTCAACCAAAACTGAACTATGATGTATTCAAGGCCCTTCCTTGTCCCAATTGTCATTTTTAATAGTGGTGTATAGAAATAAATACAATACCCCATAAGTGATTTTGGCCAAGAAAGACTTCAGTCTTTTTTCAGATCTTTTTTTCCTTAAAAAAACAAGCAATAAGGTCCACAAATAAAATATCATATGGCAAATTTTCTAGAAACTGAAACATGAGAAAGAAATGGTCAGTAAAAAAGATATTTTTGCCAGGTTGACAGGGTCATTAAATAATATATGGCAGTAATGAACTGAACCAGCTACACCCAGGGAAAAAACTCTGGGAGATGACTATAAACCACTACATAGAATTCCCAATACCTCTATTTTTGTCTGCCTGCATTTTTGATTTCCTTCACAGGCTAATTGTACACTATTTCAAAGTCCAACTCTTTTTATACAACAAATTAACTGTTTAGACATATATACATATATTGAATTTAATTTATACTTTAACATATTTAACGTGTATTGGTCAACCTGCTATCTGGGGGAAGGCGTGGGGGGAAGGAGGGAAAAAGTTGGAACAAAAGGATTTGCAACTGTCAATGCTGAAAAATTATCTATCCATATATCTTGTAAATAAAAAGCTATAAAAATTTTAAAAAAAGAATATCTGATCATTAGACACAATGTGATCTAATCCTATTTTACTGATGAAGAAGCTGAGACACAAAGAGCTTAAATTAATGTCAGAGCTATAATTATAACTTGAACTCAGGAATGTCACTGCTTTTCATAAGCAATAGGAAACAAGATATCACACATGCATATATACATACCCAATGCATACACAAGGCTAATCAAATTTAAACATTTAGCGAGAAGCCTGAAATGACATTTAACTCAGTATGTATGTGCTACTGTGAAGGTTAGGTCATAATGTTCAAATATCGTTCTACAAAATGAGCAAAAATTGCACTGACTACTGAGTACATAATCTGTATTCAGTAAAAGACATGCAAAGGACATTTACTACAAGGTCAGCTGAGTCAAAGAGAGTAGTATATTACTGAAAACTTAAACGTATTAAAGGCTTGGCATATTTTAGGAATGAGAAATGATTTCATTAATCTCCCATTAAAATATAGCAAGCAGAAAGTTCAGTCATATTCTCCGTTAGTTGTTTCAAAAAGGTTTTAAGGAATTGCAATTCTAGTTTTTTTTTCCTCATAACTTTTCTTATGCAAATGCATGAATTAACAAGAATTCTTTAAAGAGAGAGGGATGACTATCTTCCCAGGCAATTAATTTCACTATATTTTTGTCATCCTCAATTTTTTATTCTCTCTCCTGCCACATATCCAAATCATGTGTTAAATCATGCTGTTTACTGTCTTTATAAAATCTCTCCTACATATTCCCTTCCTCCAAAGTCAGAAAGTCACTGTTTTATTTCAGACCTTCATCACTTCGTCTGGACTTTTGTGATCATGTTTCAATTGATTTCTCTGTCCCAAATATTTCCTTATTGTAATTCATTTTCTACACTTACATCAAAAATATTTTTCTAAACATAATTCTGACCATGTCATTTACTCTTGATAAACTCTATTTGTCCCTATTATATCCAGGAAAAATATAAAGTCCTTTGTTTAGCACTTAAATATCTTTGTTATCTTTTGATTTTTTTTATCTATTCTGATACTTGATCACTTTCATGTACTCTATGATCTATATATGTTGGGTTCTGGGTTTTTTATTGTCCTTATAATACAAAGATCAATTTTCCATCAATGTTAGTTTCCAAGACTCGACATGAATGCTACTTTCTGCAAAAGACCTCTCTTAAACACTTTTGTTTTGTTTTTGTTGATATACATCAACTCTGTATATATATATTTGTTTGTATGTCTAGTTTTCTGCTCTTAAATTAAAATGCAACCTCATTGAGGGCAGGGACTATCCCCCTTCAACTTGTTTGTATGTCTAGTATTTGGTGCAGAATCTAGAAAATAATAAATATTTGATAAATATTTATTGATGGAATGATTGATTAATGTAATGGGCTGAGGCTTGAGTTGATGCACTGAGGTCCCAAGCACATGAGGCTAAATAGTAATTGGACCATAATCTATTAATATATAAGCTTGGAGAAAGAATGGCCCCGCCCACTCTTTGTGCAAGTCCTGATGTGTTGTATAGGAAATGACGATTTTGGTGGGTGGAGGCAGGGGAATGGAAAAGGAAGGGGAAGGAGAGACTTTTGGCATTGCGATTGCAACAGTTTGCTCAGCTCAGATCGCTCTCTGTTAGCTGGCTTCCTGTCGCAGCTGCCCATATTGCTATAGCAATCTTTCTTGCCCATATTGCTATCGCAATCTTTATTCACCTCTTCACTTCAATAAATATTGAAGATTTTTCCCTTAACCTGAATTCCTGACTCAGGCTAATTTTAAATACGCGGTCATTACAGATTAATCCATTCACTTAGGAACATGCCACTTACTAAACCTATCTTATGAGATCCAAAAAGTAAATTAGAAAAAAAAAATCAAACTAGGATTTTAAAGTACATGAAACTATATGTTTCACAAATTTTGTTTTATACTTATTCCTAAATAGTCTCATTCTTCAACTGAATTTATTAAATTAAATGATTGTAAAATGTCAAAAAGATTCTGTGATCTTATCATTTCAGAAATTTTGCATCATATTATGTTGATTGCAATCCAGGCTACCCATTTTCAACATCCCCTATCAATTCTCAGTACTGTAAGTTTATCCTAGGAGGATGACACCATTTTGTTAGAATTCTTCCTTAATTTTTCCTGACATTGGAAGAGTACCAGTTGAGCACTCTAATTGTCTAGAGCTCATCCTTGCTTCTTATTATATGAACTTCTTCTTTCCTACAATGATTATTGATATCTTATAGTCATTATCTTCTTTTGATTGCTCATTGGTTGTATGTTGCAGACTGATTAATCCAATATGTGCCTTTCCATTGTACACTCCAAGCTAACCATTTTATATTCTTCAGAAATAGTTGTATTCCATATTTTGCTGTCAAATAACAACAAAACAGATGAATGTTAGTAATAATCAGATCAAGTTTTGTTCTAATGTGAAATGCTATAGATGAGGCCACTGATGGAACTAGGGAAGCAGGAACAAAACCATTACATTACTACAATCACACTTACCAAGCTCTTATTGTACAAAGAAAATATGTCATACAGACTTGAGCAGTTTGGAGGTAGTGTTTGAAGAGCTGGTAGAATCTCATAATAAATCTATGGTAGGAAATGCCATAATTCTGTGTGAGTCATTTCTAGATTTTTCTACTAATATAAAGTCCCAAAGGGGTCCAAAGTTGGGACAGCCAAGGAGCAGAGTCCTAAGAGAGCAATTATAAAGTCAGATGATTTTGCCTAAAGAACAATGACCTGCAGTTAGATGATAATTGCTATTTCTCTTCCTTTTTGGCATTCTCTTAGAATTGACGAATATTGATCACATCTAGTAACATAATCTTTTTTTTTCCCTATTCTCCTGCCTGCCCCCCACCCACCCATAGGAATTGCATTGTTACAGGTACTTTTCATTATTTTTTTTATTTGTTTATCTTTAATTCAATCCAGTTTTTTGGTTGTTATTTTGTTTTGATTTTGATGCCATTCATAAGAGCTGAATTTATTTATACTGATTTTATACTGAAATTCCTTCAATTTCTTTATTATTATTAACTAGCATTTATGTAGAATTTTTCAAATATAATCTCATTTTATCCTCAAAACAACCTTGAGAGCTAGGTACTATTATATTCCCATTTTAAAAATGAAGAAATGAATACAAGTGAAGGTTAATGGTCTGCCCAGAGTCACACAGCTAATATTTGAAGCAGAATGTGAACTCAGGTTTTCTTACCTCAAAGTCCAGAACTGGATCTACTCTATTTTTTGATATACCTTAATATTTCAAAGTTTTTTTTTTTTTTTATTAGAGTCTCTAGACATTCCAATAAATTATATTTTTAACATATCTACTCCCGGGGAGACAGATTTCTCATTTCTCATGATGGAATTAAATTCATCATTATATGGCCAATTTTTTAGAGATGAAACTTTTCATTCTTTGATGGACTATTCTTAGATGACAAATGTTTTGTCTGTCACCTATGTATAGTCAAAGCCTTTACAGCATTTTAGAACCTAACCAGAATTCGAAGTTTACTGGGTTAGCCTTGGGCAACACAGAGACATCTCCATATCATAATGTAGCAATTTCATAGGACTTTAGTAAAGAATATGAATAATATAGTAGGTGGAAAAGTGTTTTTTTTTTTTCAAATAAAAACAAATATGCTGCACTGTGTGGTCTTAGTAGTTCCATTTATTTCATTTTTAATAATTCCATTTTTGTCAATATGATTTCTGAAATAATGTTTCAGAAATAAATATTTTATTAAATTCAATTTATGAAAACACATATATTATTAAACTTGAAATTATTCATCTAGTATTATCAAGCATATATGCAAGTCATCATTTAAAACACTAGAATCTTCCTTAAAATTTATGATGAATTAGGTATAACTGAGGATTATATAATAATGATAATTCCAAATGATTCTTTTCATTGCCAGAAAGAGATGGAATGATAGTTTCAATATCACATTTTAACAATATTGTTGGGAAATGCTAATAAATCTATCTGGCAAATGTAGTATTTAATTTTTCCTTAACATAGCAAGTAAGCTGATATTTTCATGGTCCTTGTCCCAACATAACTTTTAAATGCCTTAGCCAAATGGTTAACTTAATTGTAATTAAACATATTTAATTAAGCTTCTCCCAGTATTAAATAATTAAATCTCTAATGGAACACAAAGCTGCAGGGAACCAGATCATTATTGCAACATATAGTGTTTAATTGGAAATTTTAGAACTTTCATGAAATGAATAATTTCAATAGATTAAAGGCTAAATGCTATGTGAAGCACCTTTCAGATCAAATATCAAATGTTCTTTTTTTCCTCTTCTGAATCACAAGACAAAAAAAAAAAACTTTAAATTTTGACTTACTTAAAATTAGTTGTTTTAATATTATTTTAGAGAGATATAAAGAGAAGCAGGAAAAATGTGATTTCATTTTGAATAAAATGTATGTTAACAGTGATGAGATAATTCAATTTGAGACACATTTAATAACAACTGTTATGTGAGCATGCAATAAAAACAATCCCTGTTCTTGAGGAGTTTATATTCTATTTTATGTATGTGACTGCAAGATAATAGAATCTGAGAGTCCAGAAAATGTTGCATAGGAGGTAGAAGGCAATTGATTTTAAAGTGAGAATTCTAACAGACCAGGTGAAGTGGGATTGTATTTTCAGACTTCTCAACATAGCAGATGGCTTTTGAAAGCACTTCCCTATCCTGCAGGAATATGTTTAGTGATCATTTATAGAGATCACAAGGAATTTTGAAAAATGAGCCAGGCTTTCAGCATTGTATGACTTCTTACTAGATTGAGTCACTGAATTGATTGCTAAGTCAAAATTCTGTTTATAATACTAATTGCACAGCCACTCCCTGGTTTGACTTTCTTTCTTCTGACTTCACAACATCAAGACAATTCTCTGAGTTACCTAGAATTTGAGCATATGGTATCATTACCCTCAGAGAAATTAAATTTGATTGGCTTAAGTTTAGAAGAAGTAAATTGTTAAATAGTTAAAATAACAACCTTGCAAAAATTGTTTCATGTCTCAAATAGCATTGAATAGTAGTATGGCAATGTATTATACTAGTAGTGATAAATTTTTTAATTCTGTTTTAATCATTTTGAAATCAACAGCAAGATTTTTTGGTACTTTTTTTGTGTAGAACTAAATTACCTGTTTCATACCCAATTCATGTTTACTCACTGCATGTGTGTATATGTGAGTGTATGTGGGTGTGCATGCAAATTTGTTTTCCCTTTTGAAGGAAACTTTAGGTTAGAGATAAAAAATAGGATGGGAGACTATTTAAACTAAATGAAGTCATGTTTCTACAATAATGAAATAATGGAACCACTTGCCCAGAAATCATGATCCTCTCTGAATATCAATAACTGCTAGCTTCTACATGAGGCTAGGATCCACTGAAGTGGATAAAGAGTCAATCACAAAGAAAAATGTGTTTTTTTTTTTTTAAACTGAGGCAATTGGGATTAAGTGACTTGCCCACGGTCACACAGCTAGGAAGTGTTAAGTAAGATCAGATTTGAACTCAGGTCCTCCTGACTTCAGGCACTACACAAACTAGCTACCTCAGAAAAATGATTAAATTTAAGAAAGAGTAATCAAAATTGCCCAGATGTAGAGTAAGAAAAAAGAAAAGTTAAATGAAATTTATGTATAGACTTGTGCTAGATAAAGGTTTTTAATTATTAGTCTAAATTCTCTTCATTCTGTCCTAGAAGCAGTAGAGACACTGAATACTTTTGAGCAAAGAGGTAACATAAGACATTCATCAAAAACATAAATACACACTCATATAGACATGCACACGTGCACGTGCACTTATACACATACATATACACATTGAAATGTTATTCATAGAGAGACTCTAAAATCAATTAAGAGCCAGAAAGAGGGCACAACTTTTGATTTTTTTAAAAAAATATTCCTCTTTAGCCTTCTTTCTGCATTGGGATATATCAATGTATATAGCAATATGCTACAGTATAAATGTCCACAGGATTATATTGCTAGAAGTGAAATGAATTTCAGAAACTATTTAGATTAGTCTTATCATTTTTTGTGATATGACATCAATATTCATTTTAATAGCTATTTTTTTAGGAATTATAAATAGTCACAGTATAAAAAGTAAAATGTTAAGGACCACACCTAAGTGCAAAAGCTGTGAATCATAACACACTTGAAGGAATTGCAAATCAGTCTTTCCTGATACAGATGTTGTTTGTGGATTGAGAATGAAATAAATTGGACTTCCGGCCAAGATGGTGGAGAGGAAGCACACTGCTGTGTAACCTCCGTGTTTTTCTCTCACTATCCATTTCATTTCATGCCTCTGAATTAATGCTCGACTGAAAAAAAAACATACAATTACTTACCAAGAGAAACCATCCTTGAGACTCGTCAAGAAAGGTCTGTTTTTGCGCGAGGGCGGGGACAGTATTTAGATTGGAAGCAGTCTGCGGGCAGCAGCTGCAGCTAGAGCACAGAAAGCAGCTCAGAGCCGAGCAGAGCGGAGAGGGGGTGGGGCGTGATCGCGCCGTCTCTGAGGGGAGAGCTTTGCTACAGGATTAGATACTTTGCTCCGGCAGCAAGTCAGCAGCCCAGCAGAGAAGCTAAAAACACCGAGGGTAAAGAATACAACCCCAAACAGCTGGAGTCTCTCGGGACCTGGCCACCCCTCCCCCACAGTGTCTCAGCGGGCTCGGATCTCAGAGTGCAGGCGCCAGCACAGTAGGACCCGTGCCTCACGGCTACCCTGCCCCTCCCCCAAAGAAAGCAGCCTCCATTCAAGGGTTTTTTTTTTTTTCTTCTGTTTCTTTGATAGTTTGTCTTTGATTATTAGACAGAATGAGCAAGAAACTGAAAAAGAATTTAACCCTTGACAGCTTCTATACAGATAAAGAGCAGACTCCAAACCCTGAGGAGACTAAAAACAAACAGTCCCCAGGTGAATCCCCGAAGGAGGAGACCTCATGTCCCTCAGCACAGATGAATCTCATGGAGGAAATTAAAAAGGCTCTCACAAGGGAGCTAGAAGAAAAATGGGAAAAGCAGAGTGAGGCTTGGCAAAAGGAGAGGGAAGCTTTGCAAAAGGAGAGAGAGGCTTGGCAAAAGCAGAGTGAGACTCTGCAAAAGGAGAGGGAGGCTTGGCAAAAGAGCCTGGAGAAGTCAGTTAAAGAGAGAGTGGATAAAGAAACCAAATCCTTGAAAAATAGGATTGGTGAACTGGAAAACAAAATTGGCGAAATGGAAAAAAATTCCACAGAACAAAAGAACTCAATGGGACAATTAGAAAAAGATCTTAAAAAAGTGAGTGAAGAAAATACCTCACTGAAAATCAGGGTCGAACAATTGGAATTGAATGACTCGAGGAGACAAGAAGAATCAGTCAAGCAAATCCAAAAAAATCAAACAATGGAAAAGAATGTGAAATACCTTCTGGGGAAGACAACAGACCTGGAAAACAGATCCAGGAGAGACAACCTGAGAATCATCGGACTTCCAGAAAAGTATGATGAAAAAAAGAGCCTGGACACTATTTTCCAGGAAATTATCAAAGAGAACTGCCCAGAAGTCATAGAAACAGAAGGTAAAATAGACATTGAAAGAATTCATCGATCCCCTACTGAAAGGGATCCTAAAATCAAAACACCAAGGAATATAGTGGCCAAATGCCAGAACCCTCAGGCGAAGGAAAAAATGCTGCAAGTGACTAGAAAAACCCAATTCAAGTATCAAGGAGCCACAATAAGGATCACCCAGGATCTGGCAGCATCCACATTAAAGGATAGAAGGGCCTGGAATATGATATTCCGAAAGGCTAAGGAACTTGGGATGCAACCAAAAATAACTTACCCAGCGAGATTGAGCATCTTTTTCCAGGGAAGAAGATGGACATTCAACGAAGTAAGCGAATTTCACCTATTTCTGATGAAAAAGCCAGAACTTAACAAAAAATTTGATCTACAAGCACAGAACTCAAGAGAAATCTAAAAAGGTAAAGATTAATCTTGGGAACTATATTTCGGCTATAAAGATGTATAAAGAATACATGTATACCTTGTTCTAGAAACTAGATGTGGAAAGGACATTGTACCAGAAAAAAGGGAAAATGGGGGTACTACATTTCATGAAGAGGCAAAGAAAACCTATTATATCTGAGACAAAGAATGGAGAGGGATGAATATAGTGAGTATTTTACTGCTTTCAGAATTGGCATTAAGAGAAGAATTTTAGACATATTCAATCTATGGTGAAACTTCTCCCACCTCATTGAAAAGTGAGAAGGGAAAAGTGAAAAGGGAAGGAATAAGCTAAGTGGAAGGGAATACGGTAACTGGGAGGGAAAGGGGTAAGTTAGGGGAGGAACTCTAAGGGGGGGGAGGGATACTAAAAAAGGGAGGGCTGTGAGAAGCAAGTGGTGCTCACAAGCTTAATACTGGGAAGGGGGGTAAGGGAGTAAGAAGGGAGAAAAGCATAAACCGGGGTTAACAAGATGGCAAGTAATACAGAATTGGTCATTTTAACCATAAATGTGAATGGGGTAAACTCCTCTATAAAGAGGAAGCGGTTAGCAGAATGGATTAAAAGCCAGAATCCTACAATATGTTGTTTACAGGAAACACACCTGAAGCGGGGTGATACATGCAGATTAAAGGTAAAAGGTTGGAGCAAAACCTACTATGCTTCAGGTGAAGCCAAAAAAACAGGGGTAGCCATCCTGATCTCAGATCAAGCTAAAGCAAAAATTGATCTAATCAAAAGAGATAAGGAAGGGCACTATATCTTGCTAAAGGGTAGAATGAATAATGAAGAAGTATCTATATTAAACATATATGCACCAAGTAGTGTAGCATCTAAATTCTTAAAAGAGAAATTAAGAGAACTGCAAGAAGAAATAGACAGTAAAACTATAATAGTGGGAGATCTCAACCTTGCACTCTCAGAATTAGATAAATCAAACCACAAAATAAATAAGAAAGAAGTCAAAGAGATAAATAGAATACTAGAAAAATTAGATATGATAGATCTCTGGAGAAAATGTAATGGGGACAGAAAGGAATACACTTTCTTTTCAGCAGTTCATGGAACCTATACAAAAATTGACCATATATTAGGACATAAAAACCTCAAACTCAAATGCAAGGCAGAAATAGTGAATGCATCCTTTTCAGACCATGATGCATTGAAAATTACATTCAATAAAAAGCCACAGGAAAGTAGACCAAAAAATAATTGGAAACTAAATAATCTCATACTAAAGAATGATTGGGTGAAACAGCAAATTATAGACATAATTAATAACTTCATCCAAGAAAACGATAATAATGAGACATCATACCAAAATGTATGGGATGCAGCCAAAGCGGAGAATGAAATAAATTGGAGGCAAGAAGGAAGAGGAGGGAGGTCAGAGAAGGCAACTGTCTCTCAGTTTCCCTTGTATCATCATCATCTTCTCACATGAAGGGATCTATTCTGCTGGTCAGAATTAGTTCCCCACCAGCCACTAGCAGGTTACTCCCATAACAAGAAAATCATTACATTTTTAATATTGGACTTCTAAAAATACTGGATGTTCATTCATTTTCTCTGGACAGGGAACAAGAGTGAACTTCAACTACAAAAATTCTTAGTTTAATGCTCTCAGAAAGACTTGTTTATGCTTTAAACAAGAAGAGACATTTTTGTAGGGATTTGTTCATAGGCAAAGAAGGCTGGTTGGAGACAGATGCAATTGGCCATGTGTGAAATAAAGACAGTGTGTGAGTTTGTAAAGGAGCATGACATTGACATAATGTGAGTAACATATAAAGAAGTTTCTATAGTCGTTTTGCAATAAAAGTTTGGAAATTAGAATCTAGATGTTGTAGGCTTGATGCAAGTATGAAGGCAGAAATTTTCTCATTGAAAAAAAAGCAAAAAGAAGCAAAAAATAATAACAAAAACACAGCTCATATAAGGGTAACAGAATGGTCTGTTGACTGGTGACTGCCTTCATTTCCATGAGGGAAGAATAAATTTGTTTCTCTCCTCCTCAATTTCTATATATGACAGAAATTTCCTACATGTTTTCATTTTTTTCATAATTACTGTTTTTATCAGTAATTAATATGGATCAAAACTTCCCTATGCTGAATATGAGTATATAATTTAGATAAAATAAGGACTACAATGGAAGAAATCACCAATATTTAGTAGGATAGGGAAAAAAAGACAAAGAAAATTAATCTGAAAATATTGCCCTACCACAGTCCCCTCACTGGGGGAAGAACTGAATAAGAGATAAACTCATGACTTTGATTTATTAATATGTACACATTTCTGTGTTTTGCACCCCCCCATAAGAGAACAGCCACTACCATAATTGACACTTGTTTTATAGTGTTAAAAGTATGCATTAAATTGTGGCAGAATGTATGTTAAAGGATTTGCTCATAAAACATTTTTCAGTTACTTATTGAGTAACTTATTAGGCTTCTAGAAGAGTAAAATATTCTAAATAGAAATTAAGATAAGTGTATATTCTCATTGTTATGTAAGATATTTCTCTTCACTTACACATATATCAAATATTAAAAGTTCAAAACCAATCTAACAATTTAATAGTACTGCAAACTTTGTCAGTGGTTATTAATGTGCTTTCATACTTTATGACAGTAATTGCCCATTTTCTAATACAAAATTTGAGAATCTTCAAGAGAACACTGCTAGTTAACATGTCTCAGACAACCTGATTTGTGTTTCCTTTAATAAAATTATTCTACACTATAGCATTTGAGAGAAAAAAATTATACTTCATTATTCTATTGATTGCTATTAGCTCTTGGCAGTATTTATTCAAATTGAAGTGACATATAGCGTAATAGTAATTGTTTCTCTGAACATGATGGAAAACTATCTATATTAATTTGCAATATCTCTTGAAAAAGCCCTATTAATTTCAAAACTATCAATTTTATATAATAAGAAAATGTTTGTTAGAAAGCATTTTTTTAAAAAAAGTCCACTAATCAATTCCCCAAAGAAAAAAATAGTTTCCTAGTTATTTTCTAATGGTCATAGGCTATTGCATTAATCTAATTTCCCAATATAAGATCAAAGAACATAAGACAATTTGTCATAGTAAATAGGGTAAAATTATACAATCTGAATTCTGTCCCAATATAAAATATACATATTGTAGAACTGTAGAATTTTAGAGTTAAATTGAATCTGATGTCTAAGCAATTTTTTTTCTTTTTTTTTAATAACCCATGCCAGGATAATTTTTTACAGCATTATCCCTTGCACTCACTTCTGTTCTGATTTTTCCCCTTCCTCCCTCCACCCCCTCCCTCAGATGGCAAGCAGTCCTATACATGTTAAATAGGTTACAGTATATACTAGATACAATATATGTGTGCAGAATCGAACAGTTTTCTTGTTGCATAGGGAAAATTGAATTCAGAAGGTATAAATAATCCGGGAAGAAAAACAAAAATGCAAGCAGTTTATATCCATTTCCCAGTGTTCTTTCTTTGGGTGTAGCTGCTTCTGTCCATCTTTGATCAATGGAAACTGAGTTAGATCTCTTTGTCGAAAAAGTCCACTTCCATCAGAATACATCCTCATACAGTATCGTTTGTTGAAGTATATAATGATCTCCTGGGTCTGCTCATTTCACTTAGCATCAGTTCATGTAAATCTCGCCAGTCCTCTCTGTATTCATCCTGCTGGTCATTTCTTACAGAACAATAATATTCCATAACATTCATATACCACAATTTACTCAACCATTCTCCAATTGATGGGCATCCATTCATTTTCCAGTTTCTAGCCACTACAAACAGGGCTGCCACAAACATTTTGACACATACAGGTCCCTTTCCCTTCTTTAGTATCTCCTTGGGATATAAGTCCAGTAGAAGCATTGCTGGATCAAAGGGTATGCACAGCTTGATAACTTTTTAGCATAGTTCCAAATAAGCAATTCTTTTTTTAAGAAAAACTAATTAAGAGCAAATAAGAGCAACTTTCCTGAGTTCACAAAATTCATTAGTAACTAAGCTAGTGATGTAATATAGTTTATTATAATCCCAGTTCCATGGTATTTTTACAATCCACATATAAATATAAATATGTGGATATAAAACAAAGTACATAACTAAACCATTTAAATGGAAATTAATTATTAATCATATATTATGTGCCAATAATTATGCTACGAACAAATAGAGAAGATGAATCAACCCCTGCCTTTATGGAATTAAGATAGAGATTTTCAAATTGGGGTCTGTGAACTTTAGTGATTTTGATAACCTTTTTACTGTAATAGATTGTCTTTATCATGATATATATTCTATTTTACACATTTATAAACATTTTTTCTTATAAGGGATTGACAGGGATTGTGAGACTTCATAAGGGTACATGACACAAAAATAATAATAAGACTTTCTGAGTATTCAACATGAACTCAGATATATAATTTTAAGGAAACAAATAAAAAAAAATCCCTAAGGGGATCAGAAAATCTCTACAGAAGAATTGCTACTTGATTTGAAACTTGAAGGAAGGTAGATATGAGGAAGGAATGCATTCTATGATTTGTACTGGGATCCAAAAGTGAAAAAAAAAAAAGAAAGGAGATGGAATATATCAAATTTGGGGAATAGTTAATCATACATTTTGTCTGGCAGGTATAATTCATAAAAATGAGAAATAGGAAATGCCTGGGAAGAAGATGAGATAGATTATCAAAGGACTTAATTGACACATATTTATTTTATATATATATATATATGAGATATGGCAGCTTTGTGGAGGGAAGTCTGTGTAAAGAGAACATTTACTGAAATTGAGGAAGCCTTTTGGGAAACTACTAAAGTATTTCAGGCAATAGATACCTGGGGATATATGTGACATATCATATAACAAGATAAGGTAAATATGGAACCTTTTATGGAAGTAAAATTAATAGAACATTCCAGTTGAAAGGAAAAGGGGAAGAAAAAGGTTCAAGAATAAAAGAGTTCATATTGTGTAAACATTGGAAATCCATCAAAAAAAAATGTTTCAGTGTAACTTCTGTAACTAAGAAAATAAAGTTGGCAATATATATGCAAGACAAAGATTTTTCAGTGTATGTAAATACATGACATAAATAAATTTATGTTTACCTAATATCTAATAGAAGAAACTCTGCAATTGGAGGTATCCTGTACCTCTATCAGTTTCAGTTTCCATCAGTGATAGGATCAGAGGGTAAATTGTAAAGGATTGAAAAGTTAGTGAATTTTAGAGAAATAGAGATTATAAAATAAAACTTTTCAAGGAGCTTGTCTAGCAGCAGCATAGATATAGAATGGCAGATTGAGGAAAGATCAATGAAACAAAGAAATTATTTTTGAGGATTTAGGGAATAATGGAGTACTCACAAACAACAGAGAGAGACAGAAAAATAGACACAGAGACAGATACAGAGAGGAGACAGTTAGAAAGAGAAGGAGACAGAGAATGAGAAAAAATATAGAAGAGATGGATTAATCAATCAGACAAGCTTCTAAAAGAGATGAAACAGCATGTGATCAAGAGGAAAATGAGGGATTGATCTCAACAAAGACACATTACAATTCCTCCTTAGAGACTGAAGAAAGATATCTTTTGTGAGCCTCAGTTTCTTTTTTCTTTTTTGTAATGCATGATAATCATCACCTACACTTCTGTTTTGTTGTATGAAAACAAAAGAGATAATATATGTATATGTTTTGATTTAAGTTATGTTGAATACGCTTCTATTATGTCTCTGGTATCTGTTTTCTTCTTTCCATTTCTATTTTCATAACGTTTTTAGAGCCTTACACATTTCATCAGGACATTTTCAACTATTTCCTAATTGGTCTACCTAAAATTTAGTCTCTGCCTTTTACTGTTCAGTCTATCCATTGTTATCAGAGGAATCTTCTTAAAGCAAAGTTTTTATGTGGTTTCAGTATCATTCTCTGAAACTTTCATTAATTCAGGTATATGACCACTTGAGTTTTATAACATATTTTCCCTGAAACAATTGTGCAAGATAAGTAGTATGTGTATTATTATTACCCTTGAACAAATAAAGACAAAAAAATGAAGCTTAGAGTAGGAAGAGATAGGAATTGGTTTACAGACCTGATCTATGTTGGAGTTAGCTTTCAAAAAACAGGTAGCTCCTGACAACAAATTCAGATCATATTTCTATAAATGCCTATTCTTTAGTTACAGAATAAATTATTAACTTCTTAGTGTGGCATTTAAGGTTTTTTATATACTCTGCCCCAACCCATTTCTCCACCAGTTTCCCCTCATACTAGAAATGACTCTTATACAATATTTTATCTAGAACACATGTTTACTGCCTGTATATTTTATTCTTTAAAACTTTATAGTATTTTGATTCCACCTAGAATCTCCATCTCCCAACTCATCTCTACTGTCAAAATCTTTTTCATTATTCAAATGTAGTTCAAAAGAAATATTCCATATATTTATTTTTTATTTACCTAATGAAAGTTATTATTTTTCCTATGCTCTATAATATTTTGCATATATAAATATACACAGATATATATCATTTGCACTTACTTATGTAGCCTTATATTTGCAGTTCATACTCAAAAACATAAACTTTTAACTATTTTGTGCATTAAGGAAACATTTAAGTTTTATTTATATGCCATGTGTTACAGTTTTCCACAAGTTGAATTGATTATAACATCTGAAATAAGCATAGTAACAGACAAGAACTAACCTGAGTCCATATTCCTTCTTTAATAATTCATAACCTGGGCCCTACTTTTCCTTCTCCCTAATAAAGCAGTACTTTGAATTGGATGAATTTAGGAACATGACAGAGTTCATCATGAGAAGCATATCATGAAATATTGGCAGCAGAGGTTTTCAAGCATAGACTAAAAGTCTTTAAGAAAAGACATATCAGGGATATCATAAAAAATATTAGATTAGATGACTACCAGTATTCTTTCAAAGTAAAAATTCTATGATATATCATGTAAAACTGGGATAGCATGATCAACTTAAAGGAGGAGAAAGATAAATCCTAGAAATCATTTTTGCCATTTAATAAGGGTGATAAATAAAATACAGGTTGTGACTACAAAGTCACAAAAAGATTCCAGAATGCAACAAAATATTAGTTACATCACTATATAGCCAGATATCATCCATGAAATAATAGGACTATAAGAAACCCTACATGCTGGATAATTGCTATGGGAAAAGATTATATAAATATTCAGTGAAAAGAGAGAAAACTTACCTTATGAAGATAAGGGAAAACTTCTTAGAAGAAATAGAAATTGATTTGGATAATGACATATGGAGGATTTAGAAAAAATAGTGTGGAAAAATAGATGTCATTCTAAGCAGTGAGAATATCATGTAAAAAGGAACTGAGATGCAAAGTATATGACATATTTGGTTGATATTAAGCAACATAATTAAAGTGTTCAGTTAGTCATAGCAGATCAGTAGATCTGGGGGATTGGGGGAATAAGTTTGTAAATATCAGTTTTGGAAAGGGATGGACTATGTTTGGATTTGATCTCCTCATTAGTGGGAATTTGGGACTACTATAAATTTACCAGTGGGTAGCTGTAGAAAGATAATGATTTAATCTGTAAAATTTTAAGAATTAGAGCTATCCAAGATTAAAATAGGCCTGTTATGTAGAGATTAGGCTCTTCAATATAAGCCTTCAGGAAAGAGTGGTTCATTGACCAGTGTGTTGTAGAAGGGTTTATTATTCTGTCATGGACTGGACCACGAGTTTTCTTTAAAAACACACTCTCCAAATCATTATTGATCAGAGAAATGCAAATTAAGACAACTCTGAGATACCACTACACACCTGTCAGATTGGCTAAGATGACAGGAAAAAATAATGATGAATGTTGGAGGGGATGCGGGAAAACTGGGACACTAATGCATTGTTGGTGGAGTTGTGAACGAATCCAACCATTCTGGAGAGCAATCTGGAATTATGCCCAAAAAATTATCAAAATGTGCATACCCTTTGATCCAGCAGTGTTTCTATTGGGCTTATATCCCAAAGAAATACTAAAGAAGGGAAAGGGACCTGTATGTGCCAAAATGTTTGTAGCAGCCCTGTTTGTAGTGGCTAGAAACTGGAAAATGAATGGATGCCCATCAATTGGAGAATGGCTGGGTAAATTGTGGTATATGAATGTTATGGAATATTATTGTTCTGTAAGAAATGACCAGCAGGATGAATACAGAGAGGCTTGGAGAGACCTACATGAACTGATGCTAAGTGAAATGAGCAGAACCAGGAGATCATTATACACTTTGACAACGATATTGTATGAGGACATATTTTGATGGAAGTGGATTTCTTTGACAAAGAGACCTGAGTTTCAATTGATAAATGACGGACAAAAGCAGCTACACCCAAAGAAAGAACACTGGGAAACGAATGTGAACTATCTGCATTTTTGTTTTTTTTCCCGGATTATTTATACCTTCTGAATCCAATTCTCCCTACGCAACAAGAGAACTGTTCGGTTCTGCAAACATATATTGTATCTAGGATATACTGCAACATATCCAACATATAAAGGACTGCTTGCCATCTAGGGGAGGGAGTGGAGGGAGGGAGGGGAAAAAAAAATCGGAACAGAAATGAGTGTCAATATAATGTAATTATTAAATAAAAAATTTAAAAAAAAAATAGAATAGGGGCACACATGCATTTGCATGTGCAGTTCACACATACACATGCACAATGCATGCTATATATTACATGTAAGGCACACATACCTGAAACACAATAGGGCTATATTCTCATGGTATCCACATGTGTGTTCACATATATGTACATATGTATGCTGCATGCATTCAGGCAATGCTATAAAGCACACAATGCAAAATTATATGCTTTGACACAAGAGATATGTATATATGTATGTTGTTGATATATGTATGTATGTGTACATGGATATGCTTATATGTGGTACACATGCATAATACATGAGCTCTATGCACGCTTAAATATACATATACCTGCGGATGTAATACATATGCATATGTCTGTATGCATGGATATGTGTGTATTTATTCAAAGGCATACATGCATATGTACAATGGAGAACATGTGGAGTTCTAGCAAGAGATCTAGTCAGGAAGAGCTAAGTTCAAATATGACCATATGTGAGAATTTGATCATTTTATGTAAGAAATGAAGTTTTGTGGTCTTAGCTGTTTTGCTTCCACAGATGTCCTTGAGAAAGGATAAATACTCCAGAAAATGTGTAGGGTTGCAGTTGAGAGGGTGGGGGGGTTGCCTCCTGGACAAAGAGGAATTGGGAAAGTGGAGATGTAACCAACAGCACAAGTTCAAAAGAACAAAAGGAAAAGCTGTCCATTTTTCTTAGCCTTGGACATATTATTACCTTATAAGGGAGAATTGTAATCCAGAAGGATCTTGATTAATCAGGATCCTGTGGGAAGAAGAGGGCTAACTAACCAACATAAAAAGGCTTGTTCCTTAAGTGCGTGGTCCTGTTCTGCAGAGTAGGTACACCTGCTTCTTGAGAGAACTGAAATAAATGCCTTCGTTCTTAAAAAAAAAAAAAAAACACTCTCTTCTTAGGGCCTTACACATTCCTTGATTAATTGATAATAAATCAGTTAATTAATAATTAATAAATTAAGTTTTTTGGGAGTTTTACATTTTCAGGGTTTTTTTGGGTTTTTTGTTTGTTTGTTTGTTTTTAGCATGCGTTTTTGATATGTTTATTCCTTAACATTTTACCCAAGAAGAATGATTGTAGATTGAGAGCTGGCCTCTAAAGTAGTGTAAATATACATATGCCCAGGTAAAATTGATGATTTCAAAGAGGTTTTTTTTTTTTTTTTTTTTTTAATATATAGAGCTAGATATTCTGGCTCTTGGATAGCTTGGCTGCGTTATCTAGAATTTGGCTCATCCCTTTTCAAGTGAGACTGTTGTTTTCACCTTGAGAGAAGCAGGCGAACTACTATGACTGAATGCATGTTCTTTCCCTCTCCTATTCCTAAGAGGAATATCATGCTCACAAATATCAGTCCTCACAAATGTATCTGGTCTAACAGTATGAACGCTAGGGATTCACAAGGAAATCCACTTACCAGATCAATCATCCTTTCCATGACTTTACTTTCTGTTGAAAATTTTTTTCTTCCTTCCTCCTTTCATTCCTTCCCTCTTTTCTTCCTTTCTTCCTTTCTTCCTCCCTTCCTTCCCTCCTTTTGTCCTTTCTTCTTCCCCTTTATTCCCTCCCTCCTTCTTTCCCTTTTCCCTTCTTTCCCTCCTTCCTTCCTTCCCTTATTTCTTCCTCCTCTCCTTCCTTATTTCTTTCCCTCCTTCTCTCTTTCTTTGCCTTCCTCCTTCCTTCCTTTTTTCCTTCCTTCCTTTCTTCTTTAGTTCTTATTTTCTTCTTCCTTAGTTCTTATTCTCAAGGTATTAATAATGGGAAAATGACAAATAAAGCTAGAAAGTGGCAGAGAGAGGTATATGTTTGGTTTCATGGCAGATAAATGCTTAAGAAGTATGGTAAGTCCTATTTCCAGACAAAAAGTTGATCAGTCAGAGTACAAAGTATTTTTTAGGGTTTCCAATGAAAATGAATAGGAGATTGGGACTTTAGAAGAGATACTATAGAATAAAAATTACTTCATTGTATAAGAGTACTATACAAATTGTCCTTGTAATTATTGTGAATGCTCTATGAATATTGGAGACAGATGTATGAAACCATATGCCTTCATAATAGATAATCTTTCTAATTATGAGAAAAGCTATCTTTAATATACTTTTAGATATATTTAGTATATTAAAACTACTGGCCTAATAAATTGATGTAGAGACTAGTAAAATAAAGTTTTGTATAAAATATATATAAAATAAAACATTTCTTCCATCTTTTCCTAATTCACTTATTGGTTTTGAAAATCAGTTATAATTGAGTTTCTGTACCTTGATCCGAAATAGATTACATAATTAGTTAAATTAAAAATAGAATTTTTTGTTTAAAAAGATAGTGGTCTAGTTAGCAACAAATTAAAACACTGGTTTTTCAGTCCTTAGAAAACTGTAACTTTTCTTTTTCCCATAGAAATGTTGGAATAATTTAGTTTGATGAGGCATTATTATTTTTTCATATTACCTTTCAGTATATTGTGCACTAATGAGCTCCAAATAGACTATATGTCTAAATTTTTGAAGGAGGAACAATTTTAGTTTTTGCCAGTCACCAGCAAACACTTCAAATAGTAAAGATGTTACAGTAGATATGGAATCATACATCCCAGAATAGGTAATAGTTGGAATGTTGTCAGGTTCATCCCTTCCATCTGTGCCCATTAGAATTCTCAAATGGATTGGCTCTCTTCAATTTTATCCTTAATATGGTTTTTAGAATGTGATTTTTACAAGTTCTTAAGCTTACAGGAATACTTAGTGATATTTTCTTATAAGAACTCATTACTGTTTATATTCCCTTTTATATCTTGGGAGCAGGAAAAGGAAGAAATAGATTCATGACTACTGGAAGCATTTTATGAAGGAAAGAAAGCTGAATTTGGAATCAGATGATTTTATTTGATTTCAAATCTTTATATGAGTGGGATCTTGGGCAAACTGCTTCCCTCTCTGGACATGTTATTTCATTTTATGGTGGGAAGTAATAGGAACTAGATGACTTTTTTCCTTTCACTTATCCAGGATCATGGAATCCATGGTGACTCTTTCATTCAATGTATTAAACATTTTCAACATATGCTATGGACAGATTTAGAATTCTGACTTTGAAAAATGCCATAGAATCTTCTACAATGAGCGTGTTTGTGTGTGCATGTGTGTTTGCATGTTTTTTTTTTGTTTGTTTTGTTTTGTTTTGTGTGTGTGTGTGTGTGTGTGTGTGTGTGTGTGTGTGTGTGTGTGTGTGTTAGTTGGGAGTGAAGAGGGGGTGTAGAATATATGTGGAGAGAGTGAATGTCTCCATAAACACAATATATATTTATACTTACATCCACTAACTTTTCATGTTTATTTAAAACAAGGGATATATAGAGCTCTAATTTTTCTCAACATATCAGCATGAGATTTGGCTACATGGTTCTCAGTTTTAAGAAGTAATTAAGATTAATTTTATGGAAGTTTAATTTATATTATCAGAAAACGTTTTAAGAAAATTGGTGGCCTGTTTGCAACTGAAGCAAGTAACTACTTCTGTTGCCAAGCTGACCTAGTAACATCTCTGCTCCTTGTATAGTCAGGATGCACCATTACAACTATTCTTTTACATTTATATTTTTCCTCTCAATCTCTAGAAATTGCCCCACATTTAAAATGAAAACTTATGACCTGTAAGGTTAAATATCAATCCAGTAATTTCCAGTAATACCTTGGTTTTGGATTAGTTTATATTAGCTACGTTAATATGACTTGGGAAAGAGAAGTTTGTTTTAGAAAGAATATTCAGAAAACACTTGGATCATAGAGCTCTCTCAGTAGCACAGATTAATACTCTAGTTATCCTAGAAACTCTGGCTAACTACAGGGACTATCCAAAGAAAACACTGACCTCCTAAAAGGAGGAAGAGTGCTATTATAGAAGCCAATTTTTCTCTATGTCCCACTTTTTCCTGGAGCTATCTCTCTGTGTGTATAATCTGAATTCTTTCTACTTTTCAACTATATATTTAAATAAATACCACTTTTATGTCCAAACCTCTAATAAAATTTTCTAGATCTATATAGTTTTTTTTTTTAATTTCTAAAGACTCAGAAAATGTTGACTCTTTTATCCTCTCACTTCTTTGATTATACAAAAATGACCAAAAAACCCCACCTTAAAACAAAATGATGGCTAGCATGCTGAGAAAATCTTAAGACAAAGTGTTCTCAAGATGAAAATTAGCAAAATTCTTCTCTATTTAGTGTCTACTAACACAAAACCAAGGTTTGTAGCTTTGTATTTGTACAAAAGAATGGTTCATTTGCAACTTCTTTTGGTCTCTGCCATGTATATGTTTTTCCTGGATTGTATTTATTAATGTAAAATATTAATGTAAAAAATAATTTAAAATATAATGAATTATAATTTTTGTAGAGGATTTTCAACTTATGCTATTAAGGAGATTTTTATTTGAAGCAAGTACTCTGCCTGTTTCTGGGTTATGGCTCTCCAATGACTGCAGGGAAATGAACTTGAAATAGTGCCAGTTTCTTACTGGTATGGTTAAAAAAAACCACATTTGAGTAATAGGCATACTTCCATGAAACTAAATCTAATTAAAGCTTTGTCAGCTAGGACAAGCCCTAGCTTGATCTATAAAGTCAGATAACACCAGATTTACAGAGCTGAACAATGTCAGGTAGGTGTTAATTCATATTCTCTAAGTGCTTATTTACTTATTTGGTTATTTTAAAGAGTCTATTGTATAAGAATGTGTCCTTTAGACATATCTAGACAAAATCTATTTTATTTACAAAAAACAAATATTTTCTAACCATATTTTCTAAGAAAACTATGTACAATTATGTTTCCAAATATATAGGTTTTTTTTTTTGTTGTTGGTTTGTTTTTGTTTTTTTTACACAGAGAGATCCTATGAAGTATATAATTTCACATGTGATTTCCCATTCTATAAATAAAATATTTCAATTAAAAACCAGGACCATTTATTTACTCTCTAATATATACTAAGATGTAACAGTTCATTTGTTGCTTTCAAAGTTCTTAGTCTTCTGGAGGAAAACATTTACAAAGTTAAATTAAAACCAAACAAAGAAGCCGTTAGATAGGGAGTACTCACAATGGGATCATATAAGGAAATGATTCTTGTAGCATGTGGCAGAAAAGCAAGGCCTATGAAGGCATTAGAGGGAGAATATTCCAGGTCTGGAATGTATTCATGGGACACAGAGAGAGGACATGGACTGTTGAGTGCTGTAACTAGCTAGTCGGCCAATTCAGCCAGAAGTGAGAGTGAAGAAAGAATAGTTCTATGTAATTCATTTGGAAAAATAAGCTTGAAAAAGCATCTATTTTATCATTTTGGCACTTGGGAATCACTGAAGATTCTTGAGCAATGAAGTTAAATGGACACAACTAAGATTTAAAGTATGGGAAGAAAGGTGTTGATGGCAAAATCCTTTTCTTATGTTGGGCATGGACTCTGACAAGCACTGCTGTGACCTCCAAAACACAGGTGCCTTCTGAAGCCCTGGCACTGGCATTTAGTGGTTATTATCTAAGTGGAAAGAAAGCAATAGGTATGAAAATATATTGTGGAGGTAAAACCTATAAAACTTGGTTAATGGTTAGAAAGAGAGGGTAAGAGTAATAAGTTAAAAAAAAAAACTTTTAGATCATAAATATGAGGGAATAGAAGAATAGTGATTAAATAATAGAAATAGAAGAATTACTATATGGAATATGTTTAGGGGAAAGATAATGATTTATTTGAATATATTAATTAAATCTGATATGCCTACCATATATCCAGGTATAGATGTCTAATAGAGATATGAGATGAGAATTTAGAAAAGCTCAATTAATAACACTTCTTAAAGAAATGCATACACTTCTCAAACATTACCAATACAATTTTAATAAATGAATATGTTTCACATATTATCAGTATAATTTTGTGGAAGGTAGTTTTTTATCTTCTATTGTTTGCCTGATTCTGTATTCTGATATGATTGCCTGAAATCTCATAATGGCTTTTGGTTTCACGATGACATTAAAAAAAATAATCAATAATTTTTAGATTGTCTATCTAACTTTTCTCCTACTGGTAATTATGTTAGCAAGTAGAGGCCTGAAGTATATGTGATTTTCATTTTTGTGATCTTTTGATGGTCTTTCTTCCATTTTTGAGTTCATAAATTTTGAATAATTTTTAATTCATCTCTTCCCACCATTTTGCAATCAATTATTGTTTGCCTTTCTAAATTCTTTTTGAACAACCTCTGATTTTTATCCTTATTTCTTTCTTTATTCCAACAATTAGCTTCTATATTTTTCTACAGAGTTTGGAATTGTTTAATTTATATTTCTTTATGTGTTCCTATTATTCCTATAATATTTTTAACTTCTATCTATGATGACGGTGCTAGCACCCTGGATACCTTAGAATGAGCTGGAGTCAGGATAAGCAAAAGTCCTCAGTCTTTATTCTTATTCTTTAGGGGTAGAAGTGAACAGGATGAAATCAGAATCTCCATGTTCTCCTTCTTCCTTGTCTATTGCCAAAGTGACTCTTGCTAGTCTTACTCCACTCCCTAGTCCCTCCCACAATTCTCTGTATACACCAATCATCGAGCCAGCACAGGATAGTGGGAAGGGCCATTCCCCAAGCACATGCCCATAGGGTATTGTCCAATCGGTAATTAGCCCTACGTGCTTGAACCCACCTCAGTGCAACAACTTAAGAGTTTCAGCCCTCTACATCTAGTAATATGTGATGGCTTTCTTTTATTTTTTCCCATTTAATGTTTTTATTTTTTTCAACTACATATAAAGATAGTTTTAAATTCATTTTTGTGTAATATCAAGTACCACTTTTTTCTCCCATAACCCCTTTCTTACAACCTCCCAAGACAGCAAGCCGATAGATTATCGATGTATAATCATGTTAAATATATTAGCCATTAATCATGTTGTGAAAGAAGAATCAGAACAAAAGTGAAAAATCATGGGAGAAAAAAAAAGTGAAAATAATATCTTTCAATTTATAATCAGACTCCATAGTTCTTTCACCGGGTGTGGATTGCATTTAATATTTGGAGGCTTTTGAAATTGTGTTGATTTAGTGTTTTGCTGAGAAGAGCTAATCATCTATCATAGTTGATCACTACACCATGCTGATGTTAGTATAAGCAATGTTCTGGTCCTGCTACTTCACTCAGCATCAGTTCATATGTCCTTTTAGGTTTTTCTGACCTAGAAATTTCATAAACTAGAACTTATTCAGTTTATTCAATTTCCAATTCTTTGCCACCACAAAAAAGGCTTCTATAAACATTTTTTCCCCTATATGTGAGTCCTTTACATTTTTATGAACACTTTGGGACACAGTCCTTATATTGTCATGCTGAATCAGAGGGTATGTATAGTTTTATAATCGTTTGGACATAGTTCCAAATCAGTTTCCAGAGTTCATAAGTCTACCAACAATGCCTTAGTGTTCCAATTTACCATTTTCTTTTTCTAACTTGTTCCACTGATCCACTACTCTGTTTCTTAGCCTGTGTCAGCTAATTTTGATGACTGTTCCTTTATAATATAGTTTTAGATCTAGTACAGCTAGGCTACCTTCCTTTGCTTCCCGCCCCTCTTCCCCAATAATTCTCCTGATATTCTTGAAATTTTGTTCTTCTAGATGAATTTTGTTATTTTTTTTAGTTCTTTAAAATAACATTTTGGTAGTTTGATGGGTATAGAAGTGAATAAATAGAATGATTTAGGTAGAATTGTCATTTTTATTATATTATCTTAGCCCATTCATAATTACTTGCTATTTTTTCCAATTGTTTAGAACTGACTTTATTTTTGTGAAAAAATGTTTTGTAATTTTATTTATATAGTATCTGGACTGGTCTTGAAAGGGAGACTCTTAGAAATTTGATATGAAGTTTCTTTTTCTATTTTGTTTCTCTTTCTTTTCCTTTCTCTTGCTTCTTGCCTTCGTTGGTAATATATAGAAATTCTAATGATTTATGTGGGTTTATTTTATTTTCTGCAACTTTGCTAAAGTTGTTAATTGTTTTAAATAGTTTTTTAATTGATTTTCTAGAATTCTCCATTTTATCATCATATCATCTGCAAAAAAAATGATAGTCTTGTTCTTCATTGCCTTTAATTTCTTTTTCTTCCCTTATTGCTAAAGCTAACATTTCTAATGTAATATTGAATAATAATAGTTATTATAAGCATTCTTGTTTCACTCCTGATCTCATCAAGAATTCTTCTAACTTATTCACATTACATATAATGGTTGCTGCTGACTTCAGATAGATACTACTTATCATTTTAAGAAAAAAAACTTCTTTTATTACTATGCTAGCTGATATTTATAATAGGATTGGGAACTACATTTTGTAATGTATTCAGCTGCATGTATTCAGATAATCATATGATATCTGTTAGTTTTATTACTGATATAGTAAGTTTTCTTTATATTGAACCAGTCCAGTATTGCTGGTATAGATCCCAGTTGGTCATAATGTATTATCCTTGTGACAAATTATTGTAATTTATTTGCCAATAGTTTATCAAAATATTTTGCATCAATATTCATTAGAGACATTGGTCTATAACTTTCTTTCCCTGTTCTGACTTCCTGGGTTAGGTATCAATACTGTATTTGTGTCATAAAAAGGAATTTGACAGGATTCCTTATTCATCTATTTTTTTTTCAAATAGTGTATGTAGTATTGAAATTAATTCTTCTTGAAATATTTGTTATAATTCACTTTCAATCCTTCTGACTTGAGTTTTTTTTTCTTAGAGAGATCATTTATGACATTCAATTTGTTTTTAATGGCAGTATTTAAGTATTTTTATTACCTCTTCTCTTAATTTGGACAATAATGATTTTTAATATTCATCCATTTTACTTAGATTGACAATTTTATTGGCATCTTGATCTTTTTCTTACTTTTGATCATGGCTCTTTTTTTTTAATCATGGTTTTCAGACAGTGCAGTAATTTTTAAATTAACTCTCTTATATCTATTTTCTGGGTCAGATAGTTTTTCAATGAGGTATTTTGTATTTTCTTCTATTTTTTTCATTCTTTGATATTTGGCTGATTTTGATGTCCCATTGAGTCGTTAGTTTTCACTTGCTCAAACCTAATTCTAAAGCTTTTTTTTTTTTTAATTTTCAAAATATATGCATAGATAGTTTTCAACATTCCCCTTGCAAAACCTTGTAGTCAACTTTTTTCCCCTCTCCCTTCCCCCATTCCCCTCCCCTTAGACTGCAAGTAATCCATTATATTTTAAATATGTGCAATTTTTCTAAAAATATTTTCAAGATTGTTCTGCACAAGAAAAGTCAGATCAAAAAGGAAAAAAAAAACAATGAAATGCAAGCAAACAACAAAAATAGTGACAATACTATGTTGTGATCCACACTCAGTCCCCACAGTCCTCTCTCTGAGTGCAGATGGTTCTCACCATCAAAAGGCTTTTCGAACTGCCCTGAATCACCTCTCTGTTGAAAAGAACCATGTCCATCAGAATTGATCAATTGTATAATCTTGTTGCTGTGTACACTTTTCTCTTAGTTCTACTCACTTCACTTAATATTGGTTAACATAAGTCTCTTTGTTAACATAAGAAGTCTCTCCAGACCTCTCTAAAATCATCTTGCTGATTGTTTCTTATAGAACAATAATATTCCATAACATTCATATACCATAAATTTTTCAGCCATTCTCCAACTGATGGGCATTCACTCAGTTTCCAGTTCCTTGTCACTATAAAAAGTGCTGCTACAAACATTTTTGCCCACATTGGTCTTTTTTTCTCTTTTTATGATCTCTTTGGGATACAAGCCAAGTAGAGACAAGGGGTATGCATAGTCAAGTCTAATTTTTAAGGAATTATTTTCTTTAGTAAGATTTTATACTTCTTTTTCCATTTGGCCAGTTCTTCTTTTTATGAATTTGTTTTCTTCAGTGTTTCCTGCCCTCTTTTCCCTCCCCCACCTACATAATTTGGCCAGTTCTCATCTGTGCTGTGGCTATGAGCCTTCTAATAATTTATCCATATACCATCTGTGTTGTGCTGGGTTTCTCTGTTTACTCAAGTAAGCAAAACCTTTCCTGAACATCTTCTAAGTTATATTAAAATAGAAAATTGTTTCATTCTATCTTTTTTGGATTCTGTTGCTCTAGGATCTTGTAGGGGGGTGAATTTAATGTTATTTCCAAAGGAAAATGAGGGAGTGGAGATCAGGCAATTTCCTGATTTCTCTCCTTTGTCTTAACTCTGCCGTCTGATCTTTTTTACCTTTAGATAACCTAACTATGAATTCAGATTTTTTAGTTGGTTGTAATTATTATTTTGCATGTATGTGTGTTGTGTGTTTGTGTGGGTGTACATACATATATGAATATGTGTGGTTATATATATTTATATAGTGAATAGATATACACATATGAATGTATATTATGTATAAATTACTATTTGTTTTCCTGCAAGATTTCCTTCTAATAAATTATTTCATTCCTTCTTAGATATGTATAATGAAAAGTCTCTTCCTACTCTCTACTTCTAAAAAATTATCCATACCATGTAAAGTATTTGGAAAATATAAAAGTACTATATAAATGTGCTAGTTATTCATCATCATCATTATCATTACCATTGTTATCAGCATAGTTATTGTTATAATTATATTTTTCATTAGCTCAAGACATTTGTAGGTTAGCAGATCTGTTCTTAACCCTGTTTCCCTTTTCCAGACTTCATCTTCCTTTGTTTTGTTCTCTTCCATCTAGATAAAACCAGCAATCTGTGGAGGGATAGTAAACAATAGGCAGAATCAAAATGGCAGAGTAAAGTCAGGAATTCACCCAAATGCTCTCCCAAAGCAATCCAAATTACTTTGGATAATGACTCTAAACAAATTTTTAAAGCATCAAAACACCCCAAAATATGGAGTGAAACATTTTCCAGCTGAAAGCATCTTAGAAGGTCAGCAGAATCTGTGACAGCTGGGTGGGAGTGCAGCACTGCCCTAGCCCCAGCTCTAGCCTCAGCTTAGACCTAACACTGTCGCAGGAACCAGCCCCAATCTCTGAATCAGGGGCAGTATGGATGGCTTCCAGACCTCTCAGCTCAAAGACACTAAGTAGGATTTGGAAGGTCAGCAGAAAAGGTCTGAAGAGCCAGGGTGGGAGACCCAGTGCAGGCCCAGGACCCAACCTCAGCCTGGTCCCTGGCCTTGGCATTAGCAAAACAAGGCTCTGTACTTTATCACACTACATCTTTCTTAATTACTTACTTACAAATACTTACAACTTCCTCTTCAAAGCTGTAAGGCAGAAAAGAGTGCTTGTAGTAAAGTTCCAAGAAGGAGCTCTGAAAATAGCTGCACAAAATCCCTGAAGTTTGAACAATAAATCCTTCACCCTAGAAACAGAGCCCTACTTCAACCAAGAGCTAAAAGGTAAAAAAAAAATGGCTAAGAAAATGAGCAGATAACAGAAAATATTTCTGACCAATAAAAGTTATTAGCGTCACAAGGAAGATCAATCACACATTCATAAGATGATAAAGTCAAAGCTCTTACATCCAAAGCCTTGAAGAAAACTGGGATCAGGCCACGGAAGAGCTCAAAAGGGTTTTTGCAAATCAAGTAAGAGAGAGGAAAAATTAGGGAAAAATTGAGATTGGTACAAAAGGGCATATGAAATTAATGAGAAGAATTCTTTCAAAAGCTAATTTGGCCAAATGAGAAAGGAGGAACAAAATCTCACTAAGGAAAATAATTCCTCAAAAATTAGAATAGAGCAAATGAAAGCTAATGACTTCAGGAGAAATCAGGATATAATAAAGCAATTCAAAAAATGAAAAAATAGGAAAAAATGTGACATATCTCATTGGAAAAACAATTAATCTGGAAAAGAGAGGAGAGATAATTTAAAAATTATTGTTCTATCTGAAAGTTATGATAAAAAAGAACCTGGACAGCATATTTTCAGAAATTATCAAAGAAAATTGTCCTGGTATTCTAGAATCAGAGGATAAAATAGAAATGAAAAGAATCCACTCGTCACCTCATGAAAGAAATGCTAAAATAAAAACTCCCAGGAATATTATAGCCAAACTTCAGAATTCCCAGATCAAGGAGAAAATATTGCAAGCATTCAGAAAGAAGCAATAGTATATATAGAGTATAGTGGATTCACAGTCAGGATAACACAAGAATTAGCATCTTCTATATTAAAGGAGTGGAGAGATTGACTATGATCTTCCAAACAATAACAAAGCAAGGATTACAACCAAAAATCACTTATCCAATATAACTGTGTATAATCATTCAGAGCAAAAGGTAGTTACTCAATGAAATACAGGATTTTTCTAGCATTTATAATGAAAAGACCATAAGTGAATGGAAATTTGATTTTCAAATACTAGATTCTGTAGAAATATAAAGAGGTAATCAGGAAAGTGATATCATAAAGGACTTATAAGGTTTATTTGTTTACATTCTTACATGGAAGGATGATACTTATAATTCATTAGGACATTCTCATTATTATGGCAGTTAGAAGGAGTCTATATAAACAGAGGGCACCGGTATGACTGGAATGTAAATGGATAATATCTTTTTTAGTGATGAAATTAAAGCATGAGAGGAAAATGGTGCAACTTATCTGCCATAAAAAAGAGGCAAAAAACAAAAACAAAAACAAAAAAACAAACAAACAAACAAAAAAAAAAAAAAAAACAACCTTTTTTTTTGGAAGGAACGAGGGAGAAGAAAAGGTGAGTGAGTGACCCTTATTCTCAACAGAATTGGCTGAAGGGAAATAACATACACATTATATATATGGGTATAGAAATCTGTCTTAAACCTGCAGGAAAATAGGAGGTCTATGGAAAAGGGAGAAGAATGATAAAAGAGAGGGTATATTGGGGGAGGGAGTGGTCAGTATCAAAACACTTTTGAGCAGGGAGAGGATGAAAGAAGAGAGAGAATGAATGGGGGGAGGAGGAAAACACAGTAATAGTAATTGTAAACCGAATTTCTAAGGAAGTTTCTCTGATAAGGCCTCATTTCTCAAAAATAGAGGATATTGAGCCAAATTTTTAAACAATTAAAAGCCATGCTCTAATTAATGATTAAAAAAATTTGGGGGGGTTATAAATTTGTGCATATCCTTTGGCCTAATACTATCATTATTAGGCATGACTACCAACAGAAATACACAAAAAAATTATTTATAGCAGCTCTCAAGTCAAAAAAGAATTGGAAATTGAGGGGATACCTATCAATTGGGGAATAGTTTAATGATGAGTTTATGATGTATTATTATTCTATGAGAAATGATGAGCAAAATGCTTTCAGAAAAAAAAAACTGGAAAGTCCTTCATAAACTCAAATGAAATGAAATTACTGTATACAAAGTAATAACAATGCTCTAGGATGAACAACTGTAAATGACTTTGCCATTCTCAAAAGTACAATCATCCAAAAGTACTCTGAAGGACTTAGCATGGAATATCCTACCATGTTCAGAAAAGGAACTGACTATGTCTGAATATAGAATGAAACATTCTCATTCTCTCTCTCTCTCTCTCTCTCTCTCTCTCTCTCTCTCTTTCTCTTTCTCTCTCTCTCTCTTCCTCTCCCTCTCCCTCTCTCTCTTTCTTTTTCTTATGCTTAATTTTTCTTGAGCGTTATTTTCATTAGGATGAGATATATGTTTTCTTTCACAACTTGAATTTTATGGAAATGTTTTGCATAACTTCACATGTGGTTTCTTAATTATGGGTGGGGATAAGAAAGAGAACCTAGAACTGAAATTTTTTTTTAAAAATGTAAAAGAAAGTTTTGAATGTCACTGGGGAAAAATTAACTAACTAAACAAAACAAAGAAAAAGAAAATAGTCAAGGGTGAGGTATCTGAAGGATTAGTGATAGAAAATTAATAATGATTCAGCAGGAGATATCTCATTGGCTCTATAAAATCACTGGCTTTTAAGCAAATGGAGGGTTTTAAATTATTGAATTTATAAAAATGATGTAATAAAATATTCTCTAGATATATGATATACAAATAAATTTCATACAATTTTTTTAAAATTTTAAAATTTTTATTTTAATAACTTTTTATTGATAGAATCCATGCCAGGGTAATTTTTTACAGCATTATCCCTTGCATTCACTTCTGTTCCGATTTTTCCCCTCCCTCCCTCCACCCCTTCCCTCAGATGGCAAGCAGTCCTTTACATGTTGAATAGTTTACAGTTTATCCTAGATACAATATATGTGTACAGAACCGAACAGTTTTCTTGTTACGCAGGGAGAATTGAATTCAGAAAGTATAAATAACCCGGGAAGAAAAACAAAAATGCAAGCAGTTTATATTCATTTCTCAGTGCTCTTTCTTTGGGTGTAGCTGCTTCTGTCCGTCTTTGATCAATTGAAACTGAATTAGCTCTCTTTATCAAAGAGAACCACTTCCATCAGAATATATCCTCAAACAGTATCGTTGTTGAGGTATATAATGATCTCCTGGTTCTGCTCATTTCACTTAGCACCAGTTCATGTAAGTCTCGCCAGTCCTCTTTGTATTCATCCCGCTGGTCATTCCTTACAAAACAGTAATATTCCCTAATGTTCATATGCCACAATTTACTCAACCATTCTCCAATTGATGGGCATCCATTCATTTTCCAGCTTCTAGCCACTACAAACAGGGCTGCCACAAACATTTTGGCACATACAGGTCCTTTTCCCTTCTTTAGTATCTCTTTGGGGTATAAGCCCAGTAGAAACACTGCTGGATCAAAGGGTATGCACAGTTTGATAGCTTTTTGAGCATAGTTCCAAATTGCTCTCCAGAATGGCTGGATGGGTTCACAATTCCACCAACAATGTAGCAATGTCCCTGTTTTCCCACATCCCCTTCAACATTCCACATTATCTTTCCCTGTCGCTCTAACCAATCTGACAGGTGTGTAGTGGTATCTCAAAGTTGCCTTAATTTGCATTTCTCTGTTAAATAATGATTTGGAGCATATTTTCATATGTCTATAAATAGTTTCAATTTCTTCGTCTGAGAATTGTCTGTTCATATCTTTTGACCATTTATCAATTGGAGAATAGTTTGATTTCTTATAAATTAGAGTCAATTCTGTATATATTTTGGAAATGAGGTCTTTATAAGAACCTTTGATTATAAAAATGTTTTCCCAGTTTATTGTTTCCCTTCTAATCTTGTCTGCATTTGTTTTGTTTGTACAAAAACTTTTCAACTTGATATAATCAAAATTTTCTATTTTGTGGTCAATAGTGATCTCTAGTTCTTCTTTGGTCATAAATTCCTCCCTCTTCCACAGGTCTGAGAGGTAAACTATCCTATGATCTTCCAATTTATTTATAATCTCATTCTTTATGCCTAGGTCATGAACCCATTTTGACCTTATCTTGGTGTACGGTGTTAAGTATGGGTCAATGCCTAGTTTCTGCCATACTGATTTCCAATTTTCCCAGCAATTTTTGTCAAATAATGCATTCTTATCCCAGAAACTGGGGTCTTTGGGTTTGTCAAACACTATATTATTAAAGTTATTGGCTGTTTTGTCCTTTGAGTCTAAGCTATTCCATTGATCAACTAGTCTATTTCTTAGCCAACCCCATATGGTTTTAGTAACTGCTGCTTTATAATATAATTTTAGATCTGATATTCATACAAATTTTAAAAGCATTTCTGAATTTTAATTTTAATTCTTAAACTTTAATAATCATTGAAATATATGAAATATATTAGTTTCATAGACTAGCTTTCATCTTTTTATCATTTGCACAAAAATTACTTTTTTGATTATGCTATATCTTAATATCTTTGTACACTTTTAAATGTACATTTTCTTTTACTTGTATAAGATTTTTTTCCTCTACAAACTACCAACAGTATACAGATCACTGATTTTCTGCATTATTCGTAGCTAGTAACTTCTAGGTCACTTATAAGGGAAAGGAGTTGGGCATATTTGTTTTTAATGCATTTGCAAATAGATTAAATGACACATTCAGTACAGTTATTATTTGATCTGAAGGTCACTCACCTTTTTCATTGTCTATTTTTATTGCTGGTTACATTTTATTCCAGTGTCATGAACAACCCATGGCTTTCCTTTATGGTGACAAGTCCCTCCTTTATCCAAGCTTCCAAAGGAATTTGGCCAAATTTCAATTATTTCTTTATTTGCCTTTCGCTCATATTTGTATATATTTTTATCTCTGTGGTAAATGCATTTCACCATAAAGGTCAGTGTAACATAAAGAAATGAAGTGAAATTATAGAGAGAAGCTCCTGAAGATACTGGTTAAGGAACCTTGTGGCAAGGTTAGAAATAGAGTGCAAGGATGCAAAATGGCTAAAGAATATCAAGGCAAGGGGGAAAAAAAAGCTAATAATAATAATAATATTCTGAGGATGGTGAAGATATTAGTTCAGTACAATGAATAAAAAATCAAGATTGTGCTCATGAGATACTACTGACATTAATATTTGAAAATAATGGTGTAATGGGCTGAGGCAACAATGAGAATATGTATCTCAGTGCCCTGTTTTAAAGTTTAATTAATATGACAGAATAACTGAGTCATTTATTATCTATATATAGAATTATATAATTTTAATTCACATATTCTGATAAAGTCTTCACAAAGGCTCCATACAATATGCTAGGACACATTACTATAAGTGTGTTAAAATCGCCTACTTACCAAGACTGAACAGTGTATTATGTTACTTCCTTTCAGTCAGGCATTTCTTGAAGGATATATTATTTATTGAATCTTATAAATGACACAAATTTTTACCTTTGCAATATATTTTCAAGTGCTTAGATCACTCATAATTTCAATTCATTGTTGATAGTAGTATTCAATGGTTTCTATATATAATCTTAACTAGAACCTGTCAACAATATGACAAAACTTCTATTTTTCTTGATTAACTATTCAATCCAACACATCAGAGAGATAAGTCCTAACTTTTTCTTTATGACTCCCACAGTAACTTACTTACCCATCAACAAAGATATTTAACTCTTACTTCATGCAAAAAATGGCAAATATTCCCCAGGAGTGTCCTCTTCTCCTTTCCTACATCTCTCATGGGCCAGATGGTATCTCTATCATCTCTTTCTTAACTCCAATCTCTAAAAAAGGATATACTTCTCATAGCCAAAACTTACATTGGTTTATACTCTTTATTCCAACTCCTTCTGTCTTCTACATTGGATTGCCCCTACTGTCATCCTCTCATTTTACACATGAATATTCTGAAGCTCAGAGTAGTCATCTAAAAAGTAGCAAGATGATACAATAAACGAATGTCTTCTCCAAACCCAGTAGTAGTAGTAATCTTTTTTTTTTCAAATAAGAAAATTTATTTATTTTTTATGCATAGGTAATTTTTCAGCATTGACAGTTGCAAATCCTTTTGTTCCAACTTTTTCCCTCCTTCTCTCCACCCCTTCCCCCAGACGGCAAGTTGACCAATACATGTTAAATATGTTAAAGTATATGTCCAAACAGTTAATTTGCTGTATAAAAAGAGTTGGACTTTGAAATAGTGTACAATTAGTCTGTGAAGAAAATCAAAAATGCAGGTGGACAAAAATAGAGGGATTAGGAATTCTATGTAGGTGTTCATAATCATCTCCCAGAATTCTTTCCCTGGGTGTAGCTGGTTCAGTTCATTATTGCACTAAGGGGGCCATGTCCATCAGAATTGATCATCATGTAGTATTGTTGTTGAAGTATATCATGATCTTCTCATCCTGCTCATTTCACTCAGTGTCAGTTTATGTAAGTCTCTCCAGACCTTTTTGAAATTACCCTGCTGGTCATTTCTTACCAAACAATAATATTTCATAATATTCATATACCACAATTTATTCAGCATTCTCCAATTGATGAGTATCCACTCAGTTTCCAGTATCTGGCCACTACAAAGAGGGCTGCCACAAACATTCTTGCACATAACAGGCCCCTTCTTTAAAATCTCTTTGGGATATAAGCCCAGTAATAACACTGCTGGATCAAAGGGTATGCACAGTTTGATAGCTTTTTGAGCATAGTTCCAAATTGCTCTCCAAAATAGGTGGATGTATTCACAATTCCTTCAACAATGTATCAGTGTCCCAGTTTTCCCACATCCCCTCCAGCATTCTGCATTATCTTTCCCTGTCATTCTAGCCAATCTGACAGGTGTGTATGGTATCTCAGAGTTTTAATTTGCATTTCTCTAATTAATAATGAGTATTCATTCAAAAAATGAGGAATAGAGGAAACTGATATTGAATCATAATGTGTTTAGCATTCCACTAAACCTGAGAGAAACGAACTTGCCAATTAATTGTGATCAGTTTTGATCTTTCAAAAATTCTGGGGACAGAAAACCAAGCTGGTAAAATACAGATTATTCATAGTGCAAGGAAATAGAGACCTCTTAGTCTAATTCTAAGGATAAAATCTAGCAAAAAGATTCAGAAAGAGAATAAAGGGGAGAAAAATAAGGAGGGGAAAAAAGATGGAAGCAAAGATTTCAGAAGAAAGAAATTTTAAAAGTTTGAATATAAGCAGATAATCCAACAAGGGAAATATTAAGTAAAGAAAGGAATATCTAAAATCCAGGTGTCTATTAAATTATTGCAAAACAAAGAGAAATGAGTCTAAAAAACTATAAGGCTTTATGCAGTTTTTTTTTTTTTTTTCTGAGGCAGCTGGGGTTCAGTGACTTGCCCAGGGTCACATAGCTAGGAAGTATTAAGTATCTGAGGCTGATTTGAACTCAGGTCCTCCTGACTTCAGGGCCAGCACTCTATGACTCTTTACATTCTTAAGAGAGAAAGAGATCATAAAAAGGCATTTTTAATGGTTCAAAAGAGAAATGATGAGCACAGAATAACAGGAATAATTGTGCAGCAGGAATAACTGGCAGACCATAAAAACTTGAATTTATAGTATTAAATATCACAAAAATGAAAAAAAAAATAGGATACAACTAATAAGGAATGCAAAAGTAAAAGACAATCTTGAAGAAGGAACAGAAAAAAAGCAATAATATTAAAAATGATTTTCATAAAATTTCAAAAACATTAATATCAAAGAAGAATTCAGAGATAAACAAAGAATTATATACCCCAGAAAAATATAGATTTTACAAATGAGTATTCTAATACAAGAAATGTTATAAGAAAACTACTCAAAACTGAATACAGAAAGCAAAATGACAAACAAAAGCATCTACACATTACTTATGGGTAGTTGTAGGAAAGGAGGTTAGTATATGCTGCAATCTCCAAGACATAGAGTGATACACTTAATGATTTCAATGATAAATTGTCAATTCCGCAAACAACCCAGAGAAAGTTCTTCAAATGTAAAAGAAAGAAATTCAGATAACACGGAATTTGTCTAGCCCGAACAGAAACTTTTGAATACTGATTTCTGAAGAGCAAATGAGTCCACATTATGAAATTTCATGATATAAAACCAGGGCAAACTTGAGCAGCAATTAACTTTAAAATATGTTTTTTTTTTTTTCTCAATAAAAAATATCATTCACAGAACTCCTACAAAAATTCACAGTTGAGCATATTACATGCTTTATGAATCCACAAGACAACAGACGCACAGGAAAGATAAAAGAAGGAGGAAGAGGAGAAAGGGGATGAGAAGGAGGATAAAGAAAAGAGCATTACTTAAATTGAACTGGCATGTTGGATGCCCAGAGGATAGGTACTACTAATCACAGATTGTTCTTCATCCTTTGTTTGTGAAGAGAGCTAATGATATGAGTGTGATGTCTTGACTTGCACATGAATTGAATTTAGATGAGGCAGAGCTACACAGAGCCATCAACCTTACTCTCTCCATCAGTCCTCAAAGTACAATGGCAAAACAACAATCTATATGACTGCAGCAGTCCAGGATACAGTACATAACTTTGGCCTTTTAAAATTAAGATCTTTCTCCTACTTCAATTTGTTGGAAGCAACCCATTCAATGACTAAAGGCTAGGGTAAGAATTAAAACAAAAGATGACCTAGTTTCCTATAATCCAAGTTTCATGAAAAAAATGTTCCAAATAACAAATAATTAGATGAATTTAAATTAAAATAATTTTGGGGTACCATTTCATACCTTTCATATTGTCCAATATACTTTTGACAATAAACTATTCATATTTATCTCACAAAAATCTTCAAAGTAAAGACATTGAGGAACTGTTTCTTTCATATTATAAAATATATTTAAAAGAAATCATAAAAAAGCACACATATGCAATGGAAATCACTAAAAGCTTCACCAAAGCAATGATGGCAACTATCATCACTATTTTCTGAAGGAAAAAAAAAAAAGCATTGACAATAAGAAAAGAAAGAAATTAAATTAAATAAAAGAGATATAGGAATATTTTCTGATGATAGAATGGCAAAAAATTAATTCAGATAATTAATAGATTCATCAAAGTCACAGATAAAGCCTCAAAAAGAGAATTTCTGTGTAATAATATCATTATCCAAGAATCAATAATAGAATAAGAAATCTCATCTCAAATAATTACACAATGCATAACATAGCTGGATTTTAAACAAAGTATTCAGAATTTTTTTCTTTTTTTCTTTTAATTGTTTCTTTTCAGATTATACATGTATATTAATTCATAAAGTACTCATTTCTTTATGAAACATGTTGGGAGAGAAAAATCAGAACAAAATAGAAAAAACCATGAGAAAGAAAAAAACAAAATAGAAAAAAAGAAAGAAGCATGATATGTGTTGATTTACATTTAATCTCCATAGTTCTTTTGTTGGAGGCAGATGGCATTTTCTATCTGAAGTTTTTTGAATTGAAGTTTTTGAATTGCCTTGGATCATTGAACCACTGAGAAGTATCAAGTCTTTCATAGTTCATCATCACACATTATTGCTGTTATTGTGTACAATGTATTTTTAGTTCTGCTTGTTTTGCTTAGCATCGGTTTGTATAAATCTCTTTAAGGTCTTTCTAAAATAAGCTTGTTCGGGACTTCCGGCCAAGATGGTGGAGAGCAGGCACATAGCTGTGCAAGCTCCGCATTTTCTCTCACTATCCATTTCATTACAAGCCTCTGAATTGATGCTTGACTGAAAAAAACCCCACAACTAGTTACCAAGAGAAGCCATCCTTGAGATTTGCCAGGAAAGGTGTGTTTTTGCTCGAGGGTAGGGATGGTTTTAGATCAGGCTCAGGCTGAGGACAGAGGCAGTGAGAGCACGGGAGCAGACTGGAGAGGGGGTGGGGAATGATCGCAGCCGTCTCTGCGGGGGGAGCTTTGCTACAGGACTGGATGCATTGCCCTGGCAGCAAGTCAGCAGCCCAGTAGAGAAGCTAAAAACACCGGGGGTGAAGAATACAACCTCAAATAGCTGCAGTCTCTCGGGATCTGGCCATGCCTCCCCCACAATGTCACAGCACACTCTCAGAGTCTCAGAGCACAGGTGCATCATAGTCCTGCTAGTGCCTCTCTGCTGCCCCCGCAGTTTGTAGAGGAAGCTCGGTAACACCACCCAGCCCCTCCCCCAAAGAAAGCAGCCTCCAATTAGGTTTTTTTTTTTTCCTTTGCTAGTTTGTCTTTGATTCTTTGACAAAATGAGCAAAAAATTGAAGAGGACTTTAACCCTTGACAGCTTCTATACAGATAGAGAGCAGACTCTAAATCCTGAGGAGACTAAAAACAGACTGTCTCCAGGTGAATCCCCAAAGGAGATCATCTGTTCCTTAGCATAGATGAACCTCATAGAAGTAATTAAAAAGGCTCTCACAAGAGAGCTAGAAGAAAAATGGGAAAAGGAGAGGGAGGCTTGGCAAGAGAGTCTGGAGAAGTCAACCCATTCAATGACTAAAGGCTAGGGTAAGAATTAAAACAAAAGATGACCTAGTTTCCTATAATCCAAGTTTCATGAAAAAAATGTTCCAAATAACAAATAATTAGATGAATTTAAATTAAAATAATTTTGGGGTACCATTTCATACCTTTCATATTGTCCAATATACTTTTGACAATAAACTATTCATATTTATCTCACAAAAATCTTCAAAGTAAAGACATTGAGGAACTGTTTCTTTCATATTATAAAATATATTTAAAAGAAATCATAAAAAAGCACACATATGCAATGGAAATCACTAAAAGCTTCACCAAAGCAATGATGGCAACTATCATCACTATTTTCTGAAGGAAAAAAAAAAAAAGCATTGACAATAAGAAAAGAAAGAAATTAAATTAAATAAAAGAGATATAGGAATATTTTCTGATGATAGAATGGCAAAAAATTAATTCAGATAATTAATAGATTCATCAAAGTCACAGATAAAGCCTCAAAAAGAGAATTTCTGTGTAATAATATCATTATCCAAGAATCAATAATAGAATAAGAAATCTCATCTCAAATAATTACACAATGCATAACATAGCTGGATTTTAAACAAAGTATTCAGAATTTTTTTCTTTTTTTCTTTTAATTGTTTCTTTTCAGATTATACATGTATATTAATTCATAAAGTACTCATTTCTTTATGAAACATGTTGGGAGAGAAAAATCAGAACAAAATAGAAAAAACCATGAGAAAGAAAAAAACAAAATAGAAAAAAAGAAAGAAGCATGATATGTGTTGATTTACATTTAATCTCCATAGTTCTTTTGTTGGAGGCAGATGGCATTTTCTATCTGAAGTTTTTTGAATTGAAGTTTTTTGAATTGCCTTGGATCATTGAACCACTGAGAAGTATCAAGTCTTTCATAGTTCATCATCACACATTATTGCTGTTATTGTGTACAATGTATTTTTAGTTCTGCTTGTTTTGCTTAGCATCGGTTTGTATAAATCTCTTTAAGGTCTTTCTAAAATAAGCTTGTTCGGGACTTCCGGCCAAGATGGTGGAGAGCAGGCACATAGCTGTGCAAGCTCCGCGTTTTCTCTCACTATCCATTTCATTACAAGCCTCTGAATTGATGCTTGACTGAAAAAAACCCCACAACTAGTTACCAAGAGAAGCCATCCTTGAGATTTGCCAGGAAAGGTGTGTTTTTGCTCGAGGGTAGGGATGGTTTTAGATCAGGCTCAGACTGAGGACAGAGGCAGTGAGAGCACGGGAGCAGACTGGAGAGGGGGTGGGGAATGATCGCAGCCGTCTCTGCGGGGGGAGCTTTGCTACAGGACTGGATGCATTGCCCTGGCAGCAAGTCAGCAGCCCAGTAGAGAAGCTAAAAACACCGGGGGTGAAGAATACAACCTCAAATAGCTGCAGTCTCTCGGGATCTGGCCACGCCTCCCCCACAATGTCACAGCACACTCTCAGAGTCTCAGAGCACAGGTGCATCATAGTCCTGCTAGTGCCTCTCTGCTGCCCCCGCAGTTTGTAGAGGAAGCTCGGTAACACCACCCAGCCCCTCCCCCAAAGAAAGCAGCCTCCAATTAGGTTTTTTTTTTTCCTTTGCTAGTTTGTCTTTGATTCTTTGACAAAATGAGCAAAAAATTGAAGAGGACTTTAACCCTTGACAGCTTCTATACAGATAGAGAGCAGACTCTAAATCCTGAGGAGACTAAAAACAGACTGTCTCCAGGTGAATCCCCAAAGGAGATCATCTGTTCCTTAGCATAGATGAACCTCATAGAAGTAATTAAAAAGGCTCTCACAAGAGAGCTAGAAGAAAAATGGGAAAAGGAGAGGGAGGCTTGGCAAGAGAGTCTGGAGAAGTCATCCCACTCATTTAAAGAGAGAGTGGATAAAGAAATAAAATCCTTGAAAAATAGGATTAGTTAACTGGAAATAGAAAATGGCTCTCCAAAAAACAAAATTGGCTAAATAGAAAAAAATTCCATAGAACAAAAGAACTCAATTGGAAAATTAGAAAAATATTTTTAAAAAGTGAGTGAAGAAAATACTTCATTGGAAATCAGAATTGAACAATTGGAATTGAATGACTTGAGGAGACAAGAAGAATCAGTCAAGCAAATCCAAAAAAATCAAACAATGGAAAAGAATGTGAAATACCTTCTGGGGAAGACAACAGACCTGGAAAACAGATCCAGGAGAGACAAGCTGAGACTCATTGGACTCCCAGAAAAGCATGATGGAAAAAAAAGAGCCTGGACACTATTTTCCAGGAAATTATCAAAGAGAACTGCCCAGAAGTCATAAAAACAGAGGGTAAAATAGACATTGAAAGAATTCATTGATCACCTACTGAAAGGGATCCTAAAATCAAAACACCAAGGAATATAGTGGCCAAATGTCAGAACCCTCAACGAAGGAAAAAATATTGCAAGCGGCTAGAAAAACCCAATTCAAGTATCGAGAAGCCACAATAAGGATCACCCAGGATCTAGCAGCATCCACACTAAAGGATCAAAGGGCCTGGAATATGATATTCTGAAAGGCTAAGGAACTTGGTATGCAACCAAAAATAACTTACCCAGCTAGAATGAGCATCTTTTTCCAGGGAAGAAGATGGACATTCAACAAAGTAAGCAGATTTCACCTATTTTTGATGAAAAAGCCAGAACTTAACAAAAAGTTTGATCTACAAATATAGAACTCAAGAGAAATCTAAAAAGGTAAAGATTAATCTTGGGAACTATATTTCAGCTATAAAGATGTGTAAAGAATACATGTATACCTTGTTCTAGAGACTAGATATGGAAAGGACATTGTACCAGAAAAAGGGTAAAGTGGGGGTACTACATCTCATGAAGAGGCATAGGAAACCTATTATATCTGAGAGAAAGGATGGAGGGGGATGAATATAGTGGGTATCTTACTGCCTTCAGAATTGGCTTTAAGAGAAAAAATTTAGACGTATTCAATCTAGGGTGAAACTTCTCCCACCTCATTGAAAAGTGAGAAGGGAAAAGTGAAAAGGTAAGGAATAAGCTAAGTGGAAGGAAATATGGAAACTGGGAGGGAAAGGGGTAAGATAGGGGGAGGAACTCTAAGGGGGGAGGGATACTAAAAAAGGGAGGGCTGTGAGAAGCAAGTGGTGCTCACAAGCTTAATACTGGGAAGGGGGGTAAAGGGGAAAGAAGGGAGAAAAACATAAACCAGGGTTAACAAGATGGCAAGTAATACAGAATTGGTCATTTTAACCATAAATGTGAGCGTGGTAAACTCCCCCATAAAGAGGAAGTGGTTAGCAGAATGGATTAAAAGCCAGAATCCTACAATATGTTGTTTACAGGAAACACACCTGAAGTGGGGAGATACATGCAGGTTAAAGGTAAAAGGTTGGAGCAAAATCTACTATGCTTCAGGTGAAGTCAAAAAAACAGGGGTAGCCATCCTGATCTCAGATCAAGCTAAAACAAAAATTGATCTAATTAAAAGAGATAAGGAAGGGCACTATATCTTGCCAAAGGGTAGCATGAATAATGAAGCAATATCTATATTAAACATATATGCACCATGTGGTGTAGCATCTAAATTCTTAAAAGAGAAATTAAGAGAGCTGCAAGAAGAAATAGACAGCAAAACTGTAATAGTGGGCGATCTCAACTTTGCACTCTCAGAATTAGATAAATCAAACCACAAAATAAATAAGAAAGCAGTCAAAGAGGTAAATAGAATACTAGAAAAGTTAGATATGATAGATCTCTGGAGAAAATGTAATGGAGACAGAAAGGAGTACACTTTCTTTTCAGCAGTTCATGGAACCTATACAAAAATTGACCATATATTAGGACATAAAAACCTCAAACTCAAATGCAGTAACGCAGAAATAGTAAATGCATCCTTTTCAGACCACAATGCAATGAAAATTACATTCAACAAAAATCCAGGGGAAAGTAGACTAAAAATAATTGGAAACTAAATAATTTCATACTAAAGAATGATTGAGTGAAACAGCAAATCATAAACATAATTAATAACTTCACCCAAGAAAACGATAATAATGAGACATCATACCAAAATGTATGGGATGCAGCCAAAACGGTAATAAGGGGAAATTTCATATCTCTAGAGGCCTATTTGTATAAAATAGAGAAAGAGAAGGTCAATGAATTGGGTTTTCAACTAAAAATGCTAGAAAAGGAACAAATTAAAAACCCCCAGTCAAACACTAAACTTGAAATTCTAAAAATAAAAGGAGAGATCAATAAAATTGAAAGTAAAAAAAAAAAAAACTATTGAATTAATTAATAAAACTAAGAGTTGGTTCTATGAAAAAACCAACAAAATAGACAAACCCTTAGTAAATCTGATTTAACAAAGGAAAGAGGAAAATCAAATTGTTAGTCTTAAAAATGAAAAGGGAGAACTTGCCACTAACAAAGAGGAAATTAGAGCAATAATTAGGAGTTACTTTGCCCAACTTTATGCCAATAAATTCGACAACTTAAATGAAATAGAAGAATTTACCTCCAAAAATATAGCTTGCCCAAACTAACAGAGGAAGAGGTACATATCCTAAACAGTCCCATCTCAGAAAAAGAAATAGAACATACTATCAATCAACTCCCTAAAAAAAAATCCCCAGGACCAAATGGATTTACATGTGAATTCTAGCAAACATTTAAAGAACAATTAACTCCAATGCTAAATTAACTATTTGAAAAAATAGGGATTGAAGGAGTCCTACCAAACTCCTTTTACGACACAGACATGGTACTGATACCTAAACCAAGTAGGCTGAAAACAGAGAAAGAAAATTATAGACCAATCTCCCTAATGAATATTGATGCTAAAATCTTAAATAAAATATTAGCAAAAAGATTACAGAAAATCATTCCCAGGATAATACACTATGACCAAGTAGGATTTATACCAGGAATGCAGGGCTGGTTCAATATTTTCCTAATATTAGGAAAACTATTACCATAATTGACTATATCAATAACCAAACAAACAAAAACCATATGACCATCTCAATAGATGCAGAAAAAGCATTTGATAAAATCCAACATCCATTCCTAATAAAAACACTTGAGAGAATAAGAATAAATGACTTTTCCTTAAAATAGTCAGGAGCATATATTTAAAACCATCAGTAAGCATCATATGCAATGGGGAAAAACTGGAACCTTTTCCAGTAAGATCTGGAGTGAAGCAAGGTTGCCCACTATCACCATTATTATTCAATATCGTATTAAAAACGCTAGCCTCTGCAATAAGAGTCGAGAAAGAGACTAAAGGAATTAGAGTAGGCCATGAGGAAACCAAACTATCACTCTTTGCAGATGATATGATGGTATACCTAGAGAACCCCAGAGATTCTACTAAAAAGCTATTAGAAATAATTCATAATTTTAGCAAAGTAGCTGGATATAAAATCAATCCCCATAAATCCTCAGCATTTTTATACATCACCAACAAAACCCAACAGCAAGAGATACAAAGAGAAATTCCATTCAGAATAACTGTTGATACCATAAAATATTTGGGAATCTATCTACCAAAGGAAAGTCAGGAATTATATGAGCAAAATTACAAAAAAGTCTCCACACAAATAAAGTCAGACTTAAATAATTGGAAAAATATTAAGTGCTCTTGGATAGGCGGAGTGAATATAATAAAGATGACAATACTCCCTAAACTAATCTATTTATTTAGTGCTATACCAATCAGACTTCCAAGAAAATATTTTAATGATCTAGAAAAAATGACAACAAAATTCATATGGAACAATAAAATGTTGAAAATCTCAAGGGAATTAATGAAAAAAAAAAATCAAATGAAGGTGGCCTAGCTGTAGCTGATCTAAAATTATATTATAAAGCAGCAGTCACCAAAACCATTTGGTATTGGCTAAGAAATAGATTAGTTGATCAGTGGAAAAGGTTAGGTTCACAAGACAGAATAGTCAACTATAGCAATCTAGTGTTTGACAAACCCAAAGATCCTAACTTTTGGCATAAGAATTCATTATTTGATAAAAACTGCTGGGATAACTGGAAATTAGTATGGCAGAAATTAAGCATGGACACACTTAACACCATATACCAAGATAAGATCGAAATGGGTCCATGACCTAGGCATAAAGAACGAGATTATAAATAAATTAGAGGAACCTAGGATAGTTTATCTTTCAGACTTGTGAAGGAGAAAGAAATTTGTGACCAAAGATGAACTAGAGACCATTATTGATCACAAAATAGAAAATTTTGATTACATCAAATTAAAAAGCCTTTGTACAAACAAAACTAATGCAAACAAGATTAGAAGGGAAGCAACAAACTGGGAAAACATCTTCACAGTTAAAGGTTCTGATAAAGGTCTCATTTCCAAAATATATAGAGAACTGACTCAAATTTATTAGAAATCAAGCCATTCTCCAATTGATAAATGGTCAAAGGATGTGAACAGACAATTTTCAGAGGATGAAATTGAAACTATTACCACTCATATGAAAGAGTGTTCCAAATCATTATTGATCAGAGAAATGCAAATTAAGACAACTCTGAGATACCACTACACACCTGTCAGATTGGCTAAGATGACAGGAAAAAATAATGATGAATGTTGGAGGGGATGCGGGAAAACTGGGACACTGATGCATTGTTGGTGGAGTTGTGAATGAATCCAACCATTCTGGAGAGCAATCTGGAATTATGCCCAAAAAATTATCAAATTGTGCATACCCTTTGATCCAGCAGTGTTTCTATTGGGCTTATCTCCCAAAGAGATACTAAAGAAGGGAAAGGAACCTGTATGTGCCAAAATGTTTGTGGCAGCTCTGTTTGTAATGGCTAGAAACTGGAAATTGAATGGATGCCCATCAATTGGAGAATGGCTGGGTAAATTGTGGGATATGAATGTTATGGAATATTATTGTTCTGTAAGAAATGACCCTCAGGATGAATACAGAGAGGCTTGGCAAGACTTACATGACCTGATGTTAAATGAAATGAGCAGAACCAGGAGATCATTATACACTTCGACAACAATATTGTATGAGGATGTATTCTGATGGAAGTGGATTTCTTTGACAAAGAGACCTAACTGAACTTCAATTGATAAATGATGGACAGAAGCAGCTACACCCAAAGAAAGAACACTGGGAAACGAATGCAAACTATTTGCATTTTTGATTTTCTTCTCGGGTTATTTTTACCTTTTGAATCCAATCCTCCCTGTCAACAAGAGAACTGTTCAGTTCTGCAAACATATATTGTGTCTAGGATATACTGCAACATATCTAACATATATAGGACTGCTTGCCATCTAGGGGAGGGAGTGGAGGGAGGGAGGGGGAAAATCGGAACAGAAATGAGTGCAAGGGATAATGTTGTAAAAAAAATTACCCTGGCATGGATTCTGTCAATATAAAGTTATTATAAAATAAAATAAAATAAAATATTAATAAAAAAACAAAATAAATAAAATAAAATATTAAAAAATAAATAAAATAAGCTTGTTCATCATTTTTATAGAACAATAATTTTCCATCACTTTCAGATACCACAATTTATAAAGCCATTCCCCAACTGATGAGTATCTATTCATTTCCCAATTTTTTGCTACCACAAAAATAGCTGCTACAAACATTTTTGCACATGTGGGTCTTTTTTTCCATTCTTTATGATTTCCTTGGGATTCAAACCCAGTAATGGCAATGCTGGGTATGCACAGTTTTGTAGCCCTTTGAACATAGTTCCAAATGACTGTCTAGAATGGTTGGATCAGTTCACAATTCCACCAACAATACATTAATGTACCAGTGTTTCCACATTCCTCCAACATTTATCATTATCTTTTCCTGTCATCTTAACCAATTTGAGAAGTGTGGTAGTACCTCAGAGTTGTTTTAATTTGTATTTCTCTAATCAATAGTTATTTGGAGCTACTTTATATGACAACTGATGGTTTTAATTTCATCATCTGAAAATTGTCTGTTCATACCTTTGACCATTTTATCAATTGGGGAATGACTAGTATTCTAATAAATTTAATAGTTCTTTATGTATTTTGAAAATGAAACGTACCAGAAAAACAGGTTGTAAAAAATTTCCCCAGCTTTTCACTTCCCTTTTAATCTTGTTTGTGTTGTTTCCTTTGTACACAATCTTTTTTTAATTTAATATAATCAAATTTGTCTGTTTTGAATTTTATCATATTTTCTACTTCTTCTTTATTCATAAATTCCTCCCTTCTCCAAAGGATAATATCCTTTGTTCTCCTAATTTGCTTATGGTATCAATCTTTATGTCTAAATCATGTACCCATTCTGATCTTATGTGAAACATAGGTCGGTCTGACATATTTTCCAGTTTTCCCAGTAATTTTTGTGAAATAGTGAGCTCTTATCCCAAAAGCTGGAGTTTGGGGGGTTTATCAAATAGTAGATTACTGTGGTCCTTGATTATTGTGTTACATGTATCTAATCTATTCCAATCATCCACCTGTCTATTTCCTAGCCAATACCAAATAGTTTTGGTGACTGCTGCTTTATAATATAGTTTTAGGTCTGGTACTGCTAGACCAGCATCCTTTGTATATGTTTCATCAATTCCCTTGATATTCTTGACCTTTTATTCTCCCAGATAAATTTTGTGATTATTTTTATAGCTTTATAGAATAGTTTTTGACAGTTTGGTATGGCGCTGAACAAAAAGACCAATTTAGTTAGAATTGTCATTTTTAAAAATTATATTATCTTGGTTTACCCATGAGCAATGGATATTTTCCCAGTTGTTTAGATCTGATTTATTTGTGTGAGAAATGTCTTATAATTGTGTTCAAATAGTTCCTGGATTTTTCTTGGCAGATAGATATACAAATATTTTATTTTGAATATAGTCATTTTAAATGGAATTTCTTTTTCTATCTCTTACTGCTCTGCTTTGTCAATTATATATATATATATATATAAATGCTGATGATTTGCATGGGTTTATTTTATATCTTGCAATTTTTGCTAAAACTGCTCAAGTATTTCAGGTAACTCTGGATGATTCTCTAGGATTCTCTAAGTATTATCTGCAAAGAATGATAATTTAATTTCCTTATTACCTCCTCAAATTCCTTTAATTTCTTTTATTTTGCTTATTGATAAAGCTTACATTTCTAGTACAAGATTGAATAGCGATGGTAATAGTTGGGAATCCTGTTTCACTCCTTATCTTATTTGGAATAAATTCTAGTTTATCCCCATTATATATGATGCTTGCTGATGGTTTTACATAGATGATACTGATCATTTTAAGGAAAATTCCATTTATTCTTATATTCTCTAGCATTTTTAATAGGAATGGATGTTGGACTTTGTCAAATGCTTTTTCTGTATCTATTGAGATAACCATATGTTCTTGTTAATTTCTTTATTGATAGCCAATTCTGCTAATAGTTTTCCTAATATTGAACCAGCTCTGAATTCATGGTATAAATTGTATTTGATCATGGTGTATTATCCTGACGATAACGTGCTGTAATCCCTTTGTTAATGTTTTATTTTTAAAAAATTGTACAATATTCATTAGGGAATTGGTTCATTATTTTCGTTCTTTATTTTGACCTTATGTGGTTTAGGTATCAGCATCATGTCTTTGTCATAAAAGAATTTTGATAGAACTCCTTCTCTTCTTATTTTCCAAATAGTTTGCATAGTATTAAAATTAATTTTTCTTTAAATGTTTGGTATAATACACATGTAACTCCATCTGGCCCTGAAGATTTTTTTTACGGAATTGATTAATAGTTTGTTCAATTTCTTTTCCTAAAATGAGACTATTTAAGTAATTTATTTCTTCCTCATTTAATCTGGACAATTTATAAATTGTACATATCCATCCATTTCACTTAGATTATCAGATTCATTGGCATACAATTGGACAAAATAGCTCCTAATTATTGCTTTAATTTTCTCTGACTTTCCATAATGTAAAAATTGATTAGTGAAGTGAGAATATTGATGTACTGGTAACATCCTCAGCTGATAGCAACCATAAATTTCTTCATGTTATTTTGACCTAAAATTGATAATATTCATATAATTTTAAAGATAATACTAAGGGAAAATTGAGGTAAGCAATTATCCCAGCATCTTTAAATGGAGAAGAGATATCCTACCTGTTCCTTATATGCAACAAATGCCCATTACCGCTAACAGAAATAAAATTCAATGATATATCTTTTCAATCGTTCGATCAATCATTTATTATCATTTAAGGACAAGTAATATATGTTTTTGTACAAAAGATATATGAATCTGTGACATGACTGAGTATGTATTTGGGGAACCTACATATATATTAAATTATTAATAAAATATTATATGACATATTTCATAATATTGTCATTAATATTATTTTGTTAAATAGGCATGTTTAAAATGATAATATGTCTTCTTGAAGAAGAATGTCTTGAGGGATAGTGTGGAAGGAACAACCTGACTCCAATTTTATCTGTAGACATAAGGAAGTTTTCCTTTTCAAAAATCCAGCAATCCCTACTTCTGCTCCTGAGCTCCCAGGAAGAAGTGTTAGTCTATCAACAGCTTTGTAAATGGGATGGAAAGCACATAGAGATAACTGTCAGGAATCATAGACAACACCAATGGCTCTGCCTGACCTTTTCTTTTTCATGCTGCTGAACTATTAAGAGGTGAAATTATGGAGGAAAATATAATTTTGCACAATTCAACATGACTCTTTAGAACTCCCAGAGAAGATCTCTTGATAGTTCTTTCAGTAAAACATAAAGTTCTACTGTTTGCTGACAGTCATTTCTTAACACGTAAAGGAAAAGTAACACATCCAGTTCAACTTCACACCGTGTTGCCTTCTCTCCAATTATCATATTAATTTCTCTCCCATCAGAACCTCTGGGACAATAAGTACTTTCTTTCTCTGAAAATTTCCAAGCTATTTCAGTACTATAACTCCTAATCCTCTTGACCCAAGACCCTCATTTCCTCCTTTCCCTTTATATGTTATCTTACTAACTTAGTAAGCTTTATCAGTAATCATCTAATAATATTTGTGGTAGTGCTTGTAGCCTCCCACTCCCAGTTACAGTTACCAGTCATGTGTAATTCCCAGTCCTTTAGAAAATCTCTGGCTGCCTCTCCAAGCAATGTTTCTCATGTTCAACAGAGTAGCCAAGGACAGCTGCATGCAAGCTCAAGATGCTTATTCCATATATGCACATGCTGCCCTTTCTTGCACTCTTGCTGACTCCTAGTGAACTCCCTTGAACTCCTAATGAACTCCACCTACTTCCTGGTCCCCACTGTTTATACAGGGTCTAGGAGGTCACATGTGCAGCCAATTAGAGAAGGAGACACCTCCCATTGATGATGCGATCTCAATGCAACAGAGTTTCTGTTCACAAGGCAGTCTACACTATTCACAGAAAACCACATCCAGGTAAATCAGGCTTCTTTGTACTTCCTGGTTATACTGTGAGAATTTCCTCTTTGGACCCTTACAATGCTAAAAAAAATTCTTACAGGATATGGTTAATCTAGTCTGGAAACACTAGATGATTAGGCTGAAAATTATTAAATTAACAATTTAAAACAAAGAAATGGACACACCTATTACCTTCCCCCTCCTCTCTCTCTCTCTCTCTCTCTCTCTTTCTCTCTCTCTCTCTCTCTTTCTCTCTCTCTAACTCTGTTTTCCTCTCTCCCTCTCTTTAATGATATTTCTGGTTATGTTGAAGGAAATATATTTACAATTTATGTCTAATCCAGTGCTGCAATACTGATTGTAAGGCTGAAAGTTATTAGATTACTGTGGCGACCACACCAGCACCCAGGACATCCCAGAATCAGCCAGAGTCAGGATAAGCAAAAGCCCTTAGTCTTTATTCTTGGTCTTTAGGGATAGAAGTGAACAGGATGGAAGCAGAATCTTTGCAACCATTTTTTTCCCTCATCTACTACTAAAGAGACTCTGGCTCATCTTACTTCACTCCCCAGTCCTTCCTACAATCCTCTGTATACATCAATCATTGAGCCAGCACAGGATAGTGAGAAGGAGCATTTTCCAAGCATATGCCCATAGAGTATTGTCCAATCAGTAATTAGCCCTAAGAGCTTGAACCGACCTCAATGCAATGATTCAAGAGTTTCAGTCCTCTACAGATTACCAACTTAACATAGAAAGAAATGGACATATACAGAAATATTCTTCCTTATCTACTTCAAATTTATGCTTCCTCAGCTGAAGATGCAAAATACTATGAAAAACAACACTACCTTCATGAGTAATGATCAGTTAAAAACTATGCCCACTCTTGCCATTATGGAGATGAATAAAAACAGGTGCGTTAGAGAGATTAGACTGACAGATTTGCTGTCATAGAGTTGGACAATGTATCTCTTAATTTTTACTTTAATTTCTTTTTCATTCATGGTAAATTAACCTTTTTCATTTTTGATGTTGATGATATTTTTTCCTTTCCTTTTTCTAATCAAATTATACAAAGGTTTAACTACTTTGTTTTGTTTTTCCATAAAACCAACTCTTTATTGTTAAATGGTTTTCTTAGTTTCAATTTTATTAATATCTCCTTTGAGTTTCAGCAATTTCTAATTTGGTATTTAATAGGGGGGGTTTTAATTTGTTCTTTTTCTAGCCTTTTTAGTTGCATGCCTAATTGATTGATCTCCTCTTTCTCTTTTTATTCATGTAGCTATTTGGAGAAATAAAATTTGGTTGCATCCCATAGATTTTGTTATATTGTTTCTTTACTGTCATTCTCTTGGATGACATTAATGAATTGTTTCTGTGATTTGTTGTTTGTTTTCTAGAATTAAATTATTTAATTTCTCATTGGTTTTTATTCTATCTTTCCCTAGACTTTTACTGGATATAATTTTTATTGTGTTGTGTGAAAAGGAAGCGTTTACTATTTCTTCCTTACTGCATTTGATTGTGAAGTTTTTATGCCCTAATACATGATGAGTTTTGTGTAGGTCCTATTTACCGCCGAGAAAAGGTGTATTACTTTCTGTTCCTTTTCAATTTTCTGCAAAAGTATATCATATCTATGTTTTCTAATCAACCTTCCTGATTTCTTTCTTGTTTATTTTGTGGTTACATTTGTCTGATTCTGAGAGGGGAAGGTTGAGGTCCCCCACTACAACAGTTTTGCTGTCTATTTCTTCCTGTAACTGACTTAAAATCTTCTCTAAGAATTTGGCTACTCTACCACTTGGTGAATATATATTTAGTATCATCGCTACTTCATTGTTTTTAGTAACCTTTATTAAGATGTGCTTTCCTTACTAATCATTTAATTAGATCAATTTTCACTTTTGCTTTATCTGAGATCAGAATTGCTAGCTTTGCTTTATTTTTTTTTCTAATTTTTAACTTCAGCTGAAGCATAATAAATTCTATTCCAGCCTGTCTGAATCTTTCTGAGATGTTTGAACTGGGCTGAACACTCTTTTCAGCCCAGTGACACTGACTTTTCTTAAAGTTTTTCTAGTCTATTTTGAACTGGAGAACTGGAGAGTGATTTTCTTCTGTCAGACTGTTTAGGGAGTTGGTTTCATTATTTTTGGTTTGTTCAACTCATTCTTGCTGTCTCACAAAGTTATTCGCTTCCATTTGCTCCATTCTAATTTTTAATGTGACTTTTTCAGTATTCTTTTGTAGCTCCTTTTTATTTCCTTTATTCTACTGTTTAAGGAGACAATTATTTTCCTTTCTTTTCCTAACTGCTGATTCTTTTATACATACCTCTCATTTCTTTTCTCATTTTTTCTTCTATCTCTCTTATTTGCCTTTTGAAGTCTTTTATGAGAATTTCCCATAGTCTATTTGACCTGGGCTGAACTCCCTTTTCATCCCTATGAAACTGACCTTTCTTTCAGTCTATCTTAAACTGAAGAATGGTTTCATTCTGTCAGACTCTGTTCAGGGGCTTGGTTTCATGTGTTTTTTGAGGAAAATTGGGAAAACTCAAGTAACTTCATAATTTTACTCTGCCATTTTGGCCCCACCCCCAGACAGAAGCTTGGATTAATGTGCTTTTTGAGGGAAACTGGGAGAATTTGAACAGTTTCTAGTCTTCATTCTACCATGTTGGCTCCACCCCCAGAAATCCTCCATCCCTTGTTGTGTTAATGAGGCTCTGATTTTATGTGGGTATTTGTTGGCTTATATGCATGAGGCTTATTAAGCAATTACAATAAAGAAAAATCTTCCAGCCATTGCCTCTGGCCAGTTTAAAGCAGTTTCTAGCTAGACTCCTTTATCAGAAATTTGTAATTAAATTAGTTTCTCCTTTTTAAAGCTCACTGGTCAGTGATACTTATTATCTTAAAACTTGCAACATCTGTAGAAACCTAACTTTTCTCTATTTCTCACAGAACTATGCCCAAATGGCTATAAAACCCTGTGTTGTGGGTGTGCCTTTTTCCTGGCAATATCTGTACTCAAAAAAAGATTTAAAAAAAAAAAAAAAGGAAGAGGACCTAGATATACAAACAACAACAAAAAATGAATGTTCTTTTCTCCTACCAAAGAATTAGAACCTGAAAGGATGCTCATCAATTAGGAAATGGCTGTATAAATTGTGGTATGTTATTGTGATGAAATATTATTGTGATTGTAATTCTGGAAAAACTGAGGCAAGATAGAGATTAGAGCTTTTAATATTTTATTTGAATTTATGAGAGGGAAACATTATCTGGGGATAGATCAGAATCCATTTTTCCCCCCAGGGCTGAATTGGACTTTCATCTCAAAGATTCAGCATTGCATGTGAGATTCCAATGATTTTTAGCAATGATTGCTAAAAAGGACTTTAGCAATCAGGGGAGACAAAGGCAATGTGTGGAATCTGAACATTGGTGAGTGGGGATTTCCAGGAACGAACTATCAATCTGGTTCTGACAGATTGAGGGATGAGGACCATAAATTCTTGATAACTTAGAAGGACTTAGGAGCCAGGATGTTTGAAATGGAAGATCTCCCACTTATCTGAGATTAAACATTTACAGTTTATGACCCTAGAGTAGCCAGCCCTAAGTTATATCAGTCCTAATAGTCAGGAGGGGGGCAGGGGGATTGCAACAAAGGAAACTGAGGTAGAACAATAAAAAAATTAGGCAAAACAATTTAGGTAAACTGAGGCACAATAATAAAAGGAAACTGAGTCAGAACAACAAAAGGAAACTGTGGCACAATATGATAAAAAAAAAAAAAACATAAGCTGGATGCTCTCAGAAAAACCTAGTAAGACTTCCATGAGGTGTTGAAAAGTGAAATGTACTTTGTACAAAGTAAAAACAATATTTCAGCATAATAAATTGTGAATGACTTGGCTTTTCTAAACAATAAAATGATCTAAGAAAACTCCTAGTGTCTTATAACAAAAAATGTGATCAATTCCCAGAAAACAAACAAACAAAAAAAAAAAAAACTGATGATGTCTGAATACATATTGAAATATGCTTTATTAAAAGTTTATTTTTCTTAAGTTTTTTTCTTCCTGTTTTCTTTTTCAACATGTCTAATATTAAAATGTTTTTCATGACTACACATGTACAACCTTTATGCAGTTGCTTGCTTTCTTAATAAAGGGAGCATGAGAAGGGAGGAAGAGAAAGAAATTTTAATGCTCAAAGCTTTAAAATGAATTTTAGAAATTCGTTTTATATGTATTTAGGGGAGAATACAATATTAAATGCATTTTTAAAAGTGTATTGGCCAAATTGAAAAGGTTTTTTTTTTTTTTTTAAGTTAAATGAAGCAAATAATTCCTTGATAAGTAGAATATGGAAGTCGAAGTTAATTTTATGAAATATCAAAAAACAACAAAAAAAATCAAAAATTTTTAAATAGAATAAATGTGACATATTTCATTGGAAAAACAACTGGACTAGAAAATTGATCTAGGGAACATAATTTCAGAATTATTGGACTATTGAAAGTAAAAATATAATAAAAAGAGCCTGGACATCCTAATTCAAGAAATTATCAAAGAAAACTGTCCTGATATTGTAGAATGAGAAGATAAATCAGAAATTGAAGACTCCACTAATCACCTCTTTAAGGACATTGCAAAATGAAAACTCCTAGGACTATAATAGCTTAATTCCAGAGCTCCCAAATCATGGAGAAATTAGGTATTATATTCCTGGAATTAACAGTTAGAAATACATATTGTAGAGCCACAGTAAGAATAAAACAAGATTTAGCTATTTCTCCATGAAAAGTTCAAAAGATTTGGAATTGTATATTCTGGAGGGCAAAGAAGCTACAATTATAACCATGAATCACTTAGCAGCAAAACTGCATATAATCTGGTGTGGGGAAGATAAAGGGATTAGTATTCAATGAAATAGAGGACTTTGAATTATTTCTAATGAAAGGACCAGAATTCAATAGAAAAATGACTTTCAAATATAAGACTCAAGAGAAAAATACAAAGTAAACAAGAAAAGCAAACCATAAGGGCTTCAATAAGATTAAATTGTTTATATTCCTTCAATGGAAAATCATACTTGTAACCCCTAAAATCTTTCTCATTATTAGGACAGTTTGAAGGAGAATAGATAGATAGATAGATAGATAGATAGATAGATAGATAGATAGATAGATAGCAGATACAGATGTTTGTTGAATATAAAGGAATGATTGATTACACAAAATTAAAATTAGAGGTTGAGAAAATTCAGTAATAGAAGGAAAAAGAGAATGTTAGAATGGGATAAGTTACTTGACATAAAAGACATTACAGTGAAGGAAAAATGCATGGGAAGAGGATATGAACATTCCTTGCATAATATACATACATATACACATTATAACATAACATAGTTTTGTATTGAAATCTATCTTACCATACAGAAAAGTTGATGAAGAGTGGGTTAAAAGAAGCAGTAGGGGACACTGATAGAAGGGAACTTATATTGTGGGAGATAAAAATCAGAAACAAAATGCTTTTGGGAATGGACAGGGTGGGATAAGCAGGTAGAAAATGATATTGAAGAAAATATCAATAGCAGCTAGGTGGCATAGTGGAAAGAGCGCCAGCCCTGAATTCAGGAGGACCTGAGTTCAAATCTGGACTCAGATAACTTACCACTTTCTAGCTTTGTTAACTTTGGGCAAGTAACTCAACCCCAATTGCCTCAAGAAAACAAAAAAAGAAAGAAAGGAAGGAAGGAAGAAAGAAAGAAAGAAAGTACATATATATGTGTGTGTGTGTTAAACTGAATTTAAATAAATAATACATAATATTTATATAATATGTGTATAGTATATATAAATAATCTATTAAAGTAAATAATAAATAAGAAGCATCCTTCAACTGGTAATGGTTAAAGAATATGAATAGCCAACTTTCTTTTATTTTTTTTTAAATTAAAGTTTTTAATTTTCAAACAATACACATAGATAATTTTTTTAATATTAACCCTTGCAAAATCTTTTGTTCCAATTTCCCCACCCGCATTATTTGTACCCTCTCTCTTAGATAGCAAGTAATCCAATATATATATTAAAGATGGTAAAAAATATATATTAAATCCAAATTATGCATACATATTTATACATTTATCTTGCTGCACCAAGAAAAATCAAATCAGATGGGAAAAAAATAAGAAAGAAAATAGAATGCAAACAAACAACAACAACAACAACAACAACAAACAGTGAGAATGCTGTGTTGTGATCCACACTTAGTTTCTACAATTCTCTCTCTGGGCGTGGATGCTCTTTTCATCACAATATCATTGGAACTGGTCTGAGTCATCTCATTGTTGAGAAGTGTCACATACATTAGAATTGATCATGGTATAATCTTGCTGTTGCCATGTACAATGATCTCCTGATTTTGTCTATTTCACTTAGCATGACTTATATGAATTCTCCCCAGGCCTTTCCGAAATCATCCTGCTGATTGTTTCTTACAGAACAACAATATTCCATAAAATTCATACACCATAACTTATTCAGACATTCTCCAGCTGATGGGCATCAACTCATTTTCCAGTTTCTTGACACTACAAAAATTGCTGCCACAAACACTTTTGCACATATGTGTCCCTTTCCCTCCTTTAAGATCACTTTAGGATATAAGCCCAATAATAATATTGCTGGATCAAAGGGTATGCAGAATTTGATAACCTTTTGCACCTGTTCCAAATTGCTCTCCAGAATAGCTGGAGCAGTTCACAACTCTACCAACAATGTGTTAGTGTCCCAGTTTTCCCACGTCCCCTACAACATTCATCATTGTCTTTTCCTTTTATTTTAGTGTTTTAAAGGTTTTGTATTTTAGTGACTTAGAGGTGTGTAGTGTTAATTTGTATTTCTCTGATCAATAGTGATTTAGAGTACCTTTTCATAGCTAGAAATGATTTTAATGTCTTCAACTGAAGTGTCTGTTTATATCCTTTGACCATTTATCAGTTAGAGAATGGTTTGAATTATTATAAATTTGAGCTAATTCTCTATGTATTTTAGAAATGAGGCATTTTGTTAACCTTTTGTTCATCCAGATGAAATTTGTAATTATTTTTTCTAGACCTGTACTATAGTTTGATTGGTATGGCACTGAATAAGTAGATTAATTTAGGTACTTTTTTATTATAATAGCTAGGCCTATCCATAAGCACTTGATATTTTTTCCAATTGATTAGATCAGACTTTATTTGTATGAAAAGTATTTGGAATTAGGCCCAAAAGATTATCAAATTCTGCATACCTTTTGATCCAACAGTGTTACTATGGGCTTATATCCCAAATTGTGTTCATTTAGTTCCTGACTTTGCCTTGGCAGGTAGACTCCCAAATATTTTTATATTACTGTAAGTTATTTTAAATGGAATTTCTCTTTGTATCTCTTGCTGTTGGATGTTGTTGGTAATATATAAATATGCTGATGATTTCTGTGGATTTATTTTGTATCCTGCAACTCTGAAAAATTTGTGCATTGTTTCTAGTAGATTTTTAGTTGATTCTCCAGGATTCTCAATGCATACCATCATATCATCTGCAAAGAGTGATAATTTAGTTTCTTCATTACATACTCTAATTCCTTCAATCCCTTTTTCCCCTCTTGTTGCCAATGCTAACATTTCTAATGCAATATTGAGTAGTAATGGTGATAGTTCACAATCTTATTTCACCACTGATCTTACTGGAATTGGTTCTAGTTTGTCCCTATTACACATGATGCTTGCTGATTATTTTAAATAGATGCAATTGATCATTTTAAGGAAAACTCCATTTATTCCTGAACTCTCTAGTGTTTTAATAGAAATGGATGTTGGATTTTATCAAATGCTTTTTTTGCATCTATTGAGATAATCACATGATTTTTGCTAGTTTGGTTGGAGTAGTCAGTTTTCAAAGTAATCAAAGCTATTTTGTCATATAAAAATGTTTGTAATAATATTGATTAGAAAAATGCAAATTCAAAAAAAAAATCTGTTACAACAAAAAAACAAAGTCTGAGCTAACACCACACACCTATCAAATTAGTTAATATGAAAGAAAAGGAAAAAGGCACATGTTGGAGTTGGTATGAGAAAAATAGATACTAATGTTCTGTTGATGAAATTGTATACTGATTCATCCATTCTGGATATCAATTTGGAAATATGCCCAATGGGCTATAAAACAAAGGGCATATGCATATGGTAATAGAAAACTGAATGGTTGTTAAAAAAAAAAAAAAAATTCATGGGAATTGATTAGACGGCGCAGTGAAACAGTATAGAAGAACCATAGAAGAGAGCTTAGAGTAAAGCCAGTTCATTGGTGTGACCTTATTGAAAATTGAACAAAAGAGATTGAAAAAGAGTCAAAACAGTAAAAATCTAAGAGAGAGCACTGTCATAAAAACCCAGTGAGACAAAATCCAGATCAAGATGATTGGTAGTGTCAGAGGCTATGCTAATGACAAGAATGAAGAACTGAGAAAAGGCCATTAAACTTAATTGATCATATGTAACTTTGGAGAAAACAGTTTCAGCTAAATAATGAACTCAGAAACCAGGTCTAAGATGGCTTAATAGAAGGTGAGAGGAAAAGAATTTCAATCATAAAGAATATTTGATTTTCTCAAAGAGCTTAGACATGGGAAAAATACATGATTTTTATTTTTCTATCATTTCAGTTATCTGGCTCTTTGTTACCCCCATTGAGTGTTTTATTGAAAAAATACTAGAGTAGTTTGCCATTTCTTTCTCCATTTCTTTTTTTACATATGAGGAAACTGAAGGAAACAGAGTTAGCTCTTTAAACAGAGGATAGCTGGCTCTTGTTGAGTATGTTATAGTGAGGATTCCTTTAGAGTATGGCCTAGCCTAGCTGGTCAGTAAGATTTCTTGCAACTATGAAACTTTGTGACTTTTTTGTTTCTATATTTATTTCATTCCACTTGAATCTTTTCATGAAATTAATAAAGCAGACTAGGATTTTCTTAGGACAGCAAATTTTGGCTACTCTGTCATAAAACAATAGATATGGACATGAAGCTTGCAAGCATGGATCTAAGTTTCAAAGTTCTGTCCCCAAACTTAGTGGGTAGTTAAATATAATGTGAATTCAATTTAGTTAATTCAAACTCATCTGCAAAAATGGGAGTATAAGACTTTAAATATTTATTTCAAGAATAACAGCAAATATATTGTAAACATTTTGTCAACATACAAATGCAATTTATTACTAAAAAGTACATTTGAAATTTGACTATTGCAAATACTCCTAAATAACCTCAATTTTTTTGTATATCTTATCAGATAATACTGGTGTATCTTTAAATTGACAAAGTCAAGTATAGAAAATGCATTGTTAAAATTTAAACCACATCAATTTTCCTGATCATGACAACAATAAATGGTCACTCAACACATGCATTCACCTTGTAAACCCATGTTCTCAAGTGAAAAGAGTGGTGCCGAATCCTCTATAAATTCATAGCTATATAATTCCTGAAAACCTAATTAAAATCCCACTGAACTTAACTTCATTCCTCATATTAGAGATTAGACAGCGTTTTATTATTGCTCTCTACAGATAGTTTTCTATCCTGAGTGTAGTCTTTAATTTATTGTTAATAGAGATTAAGTCTGTTTTAAAAAAAAATTCATCCAGGTTTCCTCTTGTCATCATGTCTACAGAGAAATTGCAGGAGGATCAACTTTCTCTGCATTCACTTGTGAATTTATGAGGACATTCTTCCTGGGAATTGGGCCAAATATGTCCCAATACACAAGTTTAGACAATTATTATCAGTGGATTTCCTTAGGACAAAACAGATCCTTGCTAGTTTGAAGCAACAAATTAAGTGAGCAATATTGTGATATTATGCTTCTAGACATCGCACCTATTGAAGAGATTTTCAGGAAATCTCCCCAGTTAATTTATCTTTTCAAAATATGGTGTGATAATAAAAATTTCATAGCTAAATGGCAGGTGTTGGTTCCATTGATAAAGGAGCTTGCCCTAAATGTATTGTTAGTTCCTGTCCACTTTTTTAAGTGGCTAAATGACAATTGTCCACTACCTCAATCTTTCCAGTTTTTCCCTGGTTCTTTGGAGCTCTGCCTGGAATATCTAAAAACTTGAGTGTTGGCTTTGCTTTCTTGCATGAAACTAATGCTGAGCTGTGAAATCATCCAATGAAGATTTACTAGCTTACCAAGTATTGCAGTAACTTAAAGAGGAAACATAAAGGGTATTCACTTACCTTCGAGTTTAAAAGAAAATACCCTTTCTTCTTTACAATAAAAGGTTGCAAATACCTCAAAGCCTTCTTAAATCATTAAGTTGAACTACCACTATTAAGAAACAGGACAGAAAATATATTTGTCTACTTTGACTAAAATTCCTCTGTACCTTTAGATATTTTTGATGTACTTTTAAATGATGAATGCCTACTGGTACACAATGGTATTATCTGAACCAATACACTACTAGCATAAAAGAACTCTCTATTTAAATATATATCACTAAACAAATGTATCTGCTTTATGACTTTGGTATTCCTTAAAAATATATACACATTACACTGATGAAAAATAATAGTAAAAATAATAGAGCAGACACATTGAGTTTTACTGAAATTGACCCATTACTTTCTGCTGATAGAATGGTTCTGGTTTATCTGCTTATTTAGAGACTATTAGTTACTCACAGAATCACATAAGCTCACACTCTAAAGAATTAGAAGGGATCTCAGGTCATCTATTCTAATCTAAATCTATAAGGAAATTTCGCCTATGATATCCCTAACAAGTGCTTATCCAGCATCTACTTGAAAAGTAGTAATGTGAAATCCATTACATTCCAAAGAACCTCAGTGCATTCTTGATATTTCTAATCGTTAAAAAATTAGTCCTTTTATTTGAGCCCAAATCTATCCCTTTGCACTTATATATCCAATAATACAATATTGCCTTTTGGGGTCAAACAGCAGAAGTTTAAACCATCATCTACTGTACAGCTTTTCAAGTATTTTGCTATTATGCTTCCTGTTCTTCCATCATTAATTGAATTACTAAGTTATTTCACTTGCTAGGCACTAGTTTTTAGTTTTTTCAGGTATGCAGAAATGAGGGAGTGGCATTAAGCAGCATTTACAATTTGATCAAGTTCTAACATTGGATGAATGTAGCTATATAACAGTTTAATAAGTTATGTTTTTTTTTATATAAATTAATCAGTCTCAGGCTTCTTTTCTCCTCTTCTTTTCCCTCCCCTTCTTTCCTCTCTTCCCTTTTTTCTCTTCTCTGTTCCTTTCCTCTCATTTTGTTTTTCCTAGTAAGCATTAGAAGTCTAGAAAGTCAATAAGCAATGATTAAAACATTGCTTTTTTTGCTTTCTTTCATGAAACATTCTTTAAACTCCTTTCCTCATTTTTATCTATGTCCTGTCTCCAAAGTGTGGACATAATACACTTTTCTGTCTTGGGCAATCTTCTCTACTTGCAATATACTCTTTCTCCAGGAAGTCATCAGCTCCTGTGTATTCAGTTGTTATCTTTAAGCAATGACTCCATAATCTACTTCTCTAGTCATTATCTCGCTTTTGAAATTCACACCAGCATTTTGTTCCCTGCATTTGACATTTCTAATCAGCTATATCTGTGACATCTGAAATGTATATCCAAGATATACCATTATGATTTCCACATGCTTTACATTCTTCTTAACTTTCCTATTTTTGCAGTGGTTCCACTGCCCTTTCTTTCACTTAGTTTACTGATATATCTTAAATTTACTTTCTCCAACACTCTCTTATACCCACGCAGATATATAATCACTTGTGGAGTTTTATGCATTCTTACTCTGAGGGAAAAAAGAAAACTTTCATATTTACTCCTTTTATGAACCATACCAAAAGATTTTTAAAAATTCTATTAAAAAGGAGCATGATTTTCTGAATATTCTTGGAAAAAATAAATGAAAATTTAACTTTATGGTTTATTTTAAAGTAAAATAAAAAAGTACCTAGTGATGTATTTGGTGGTAACACAGAAAATCCTAAATTTATGAGATGAAACTTAGCAATGATGATGGAACAGTTTGCCATTTCCTTCTCCAAATAATTTTGATGAGGAAGAAACTGAGACAAATAGAGCTAACAATTTTCCCAGGGTTATATAGCAAGTAAGTGTCTGAGGCCTAATTTGAATTCAGGCCTAACACTCTATCCACTGCATCACCTAGCTGTCTAATCCATTGCATTGCCTAGCTGTCTCTTATTTAAATATATAGCATAACAAAATTCCCTGTCCAATTATCACTCTTTAGAGAAAATTTAACAATACACACACATACAGAGAAAGTTATAATAAGGAAATAGAAAGAAATCAGTTAACATCATAGAAAGAATTTCTGCTTTATCATTATAACAAACATAAATATTACAGCCAAGCTCAACCATTTATTTACAAATTGAATTGTTATAAATTAGAAGGATAAAATTATACATTTCTTTCCTGAAAAAATAACAAAGCACAGTTGAAGAGAAAAGAATCCTGTAGGAGTTTACTTAATATGAAGGCATCACTGGGATGCTGATAGTATGTGCATATACATACATACATATAGATAGATAGATATGTATATGTATATGTATAAATACATATTTTATTGGATTGTAAATTCAAAGTAAATACTTGGAAGAGCTAGGGACAAGGCAGGGAGAGAAGGAGTATAGGAAGAAGGGAAGAAAGAAGGAAGGGAAGGAAGGAAAAAAAGAAGAAAGGAAGGAAGGAAGAAAGGAAGGAAGGAAGGCAGGGAGGGAGGAATGGAGAGAAGAAGGGGGAAAGGCAGGGAAGGAGGGAGAAAAATATCCTTTGTGGGATTGTTATCTTTGGCCTGCCACCTCGTGTATTTGTACCTCAAACTTGGTCCTATACCCTATTCTTTTCTCCATCTATTATTCCTCTTAGCTTCCATGGATTGAAAAAACATATTTATGCAGGTTACTCCCGAATCTTCTGAGCTAATACCCATTTTTTCTTCTGAGATCCATTCTCTAACTGGTATTTAGAAACATTTACTGTGATTCCCCATGCATATTACAAAATCCTTTTCAAAACAGAAGTCATGATCTCCCCTTATCCCCCAAACTCATGAATGAATCCTAAATTTTCTCTTTACTCTTGGGCCATCTGCAACTCTTGGTTATTCATATTCAAGATATCTCATTCTTATTTATTGCCATACACAGTTAATGGCAATGATTATTCAGTATTATCAACATAAAATATACACAAATACACATACACACAAACTCACATATATACAAATATAGGCATATTATATGCATCTCTATTTTTATTTTATGTATATGTTTAGGTGCATATATTCATATACACACATACACATGCACATATGTACAATGCACATATACATAAATATCACCTTTCTTTTTCTCTCAAATTATAATCATCTTAATTTAGGGCCTCAACATCATTTTCCTGGACTGTCCAAATGATCTTCTAATTGACTCCTATACCTAGTCTCTGACTTCTCCAATCTACTTTCTGTAGAATGATTAAATTCTTAAAGCACAGCTCTGACCATGTCATGAGCTTCATTGGCTCTTAACTGCTTTTATGATAAAATATAAATTCTCTGTAAACATTTAAAACAAATAATAATCTGATTCCAGTCTATATTACCCGGTTCATTACCTATAAATGCCTCACAATCAATTTCTGGTCTAATCAAACTGACCTTCTGGTAGGTTTCTCATGTATCATATTCCATCAATTTCCTCTGGGCTTTGGTGGGTTGTTTCTCAAACCTGGGATTCTTGTCTTTTGCACTTTTCTATTTGGAATCTTTATCTTCCTTTAGGTGTTTACTTCATGGGCCACCTCCTACAAAAGACCTTAACCTATTCATGTAGTTTTTACATAATTACTTTGTTTTTATATTGTATATTTTTATATTGTGATTATTCTAATTGCTATTTATGTTTTCGTGTAATATTGTCAAGGAAAATATAAGTTCCTTCTTAAAAAAAAAAAATTCCAAGAGGCTACTATGCAGTACCTAGCACATGGTAGGTATTTTAACATTCTTTTAATTCTTTAAATACAACATTAAATATACATTAGGCAATCATTGTGCTAATTTCTATGATTATAAAGAAAAATTAGACTATAAAAGTACTTTCCCTGAAAAGTATACAACAATAAATACTTGTAGATTTAAATTCAATTTGATAGGAATAAATGTAAATTTTTATGCTATGGTAAAAATATATATATATATTTCCCAAACACACATTTGTTGGAATCTTTACAAACTGTTAAGTCATTAGTGTTGATAAAGACAGTAATTATCTAATTTAGCGTAGTTCAGTATCCTTGATCTGATCTTATAAGGAGATGTTTTGAGCCAGAACCTGAAACAAGGTACTAAGTAGAACTAATTAATACAATATTTGTGTTCACACCTTTACTCATTGGATTTCACACATTTGGGAGATTTCAGGGTTTAGTATGAGATATCCAAATTCACATCTCCCTTGAAGCTCTTAGGGCCAGAGAGCACACTGGGAGATATCCCACAATCCCACTCTCTCATATATAAGAAACAGACAGAGGCTCTCGGAGAGAGTTCAGCTGAAGATTGAGAAGGGAGCATCAGTTCAGTTGAGGAGAAGCACTCTCTTGGAGGTGCAACCAGCTTCATCTTCATCTCACACTACTGTGGTGGCTGGGCTCCTGCACTTCCCCCACTGAGACCAAGCTGGTCTGAAAGATTCTCCAGAAAGCTAGCCGAGCCCCAAGTGAAGGAGACAAGAGATTTATTCCATCTTTGTGCTGGCTGGAGGCTGAAGAAAGCAGAGGGAGAAACAAAGGACAAAGCTGCAAGAGCTCTTAGAGATAGGCCTCAACTAATCGGGCTATTTCGGAAGGAGAAAATAAACATTTGCATTTTTACCAGCTGGCTGCATTTTGGATGATTATTTACTTTTAACTGATACTAAAACTGCCTCCAGAAAGTATCCCCGAGAAACCTGCTTTCTCCCAGAGAGAACTATTATTTTAAAAGAAGAAAATCACCACACACATTAAAGAAAGAATACATCACATATCATGTAAAGTTTTGGGGATTTTTAGTTGACATGGAGTACTATATGAGTCAACAAAGGATATGAGATGTACAGATTTAGAATCAACATCCTCAATTTATAGATGAGGAAACTGAGGTATTGAAAAGAAGTAAGGTAATTTGTTTAGGATTATTAGGATAATTAGCAAATGTCTTACATGGATTTAAAACTAAGTTAATGTGGTATTTCAGAAAAATATATAAAAAAGAAATTAAATTGTATCTTGTATTGGATTGAGACACAAAATGTCCCATCCAAGTTAAATTATGCATTTGGTACCAATGACAGGAGTCAGAGGGATGAATTTGAAAACTGATTCTGCTATTAACTAGCTTTCCAGTCTTTAGGACTTAGTTTCTGAGGGGTTGGAAAGATAATTATTAAAGTTAAAATGATTCAGTATTATTTGATTTAGGGAGATAGTGCCAAGGCAAAGAACAATTAAAGTATGGAGACCAGGATAGTGAAATGATTTAAAAGCATGTTATAACAAGATTGATTGATTATTTTTAGCCTGGAGAAGCACACACACACAAAAAACAAACAAACAAACAAACAAACAAACAAAACATAAGATAACACTGAAATGGAAAGATCCATGAGTTCTTTTTTTCCTTAAGGACCATGCCTTGAACCCTAAATATCTGTGGCTTTCATAGATTGACAAACAATAGGTCCCAGGGCAAGCCTCACTTGGTCAGTGTTTAGGCCTGTAAATATAAATTGTTTTTTATTGTGGCCAGAAATCTTGAGGGTCTTTCCCTTCCAGACTAATTTGTTTTTTTGACTTGGTAAAAGGCACCATTCTTGGCCTCATTTCCTACCTTCATTTAATAACTGATTAGGCATTGTCTCAGTCAAATTGAGACCTATTCAAAACCTTAGCTTAAAAAAAAAAAAAAGTTTTCCCCACTGCATTACAGACATTTCCATTTGTCCTGATCTATATCTTACCACTAGACCTAGATGACTTTGAAGGAAAAAGTGAGGCTAGTGACTTTTCACAGACTTCCCTCATTTAAATCGCTTAAATTCAATTCTCTTGCACCACCCTAATGTCATGGTCCACTTCCGGAAAGAAGGACAAATAATAACAGCAAGTAAGTGACATGAGCAGAACCAAGAGATCATTATATACTTCAACAATGATACTGTATGAGGATGTATTCTGATGGAAGTGGACTTTTTCGACAAAGAGATCTAACTCAGTTTCAATTGATCAAGGATGGACAGAAGCAGTTACAACCAAAGAAAGAACACTGGGAAATGAATATAAACTGCTTGCATTTTTGTTTTTCTTCCCGGGTTATTTATACTTTCTAAATCCAATTCTCCCTGTGCAACAAGAGAACTGTTCAGTTCTGCACAGATATATTGTATCTAATACTGTATATTTAACCTATATACTGTAACCTATTTAACATGTAAAGGACTGCTTGCCATCTGGGGAAGGGGTGAAGGGAGGGAAAAGAAAAATCGGAACAGAAGTAAGTGCAAGGGATAATGTTGTAAAAAATTACCCTGGGCATGGGTTCTGTCGATAAAAAATTATTTAAAAATAAAAAATAAAAAAAATAAAATAAAATTTAAAAATAAATAAAAAATAATAAAAATAAAAAAATAATAACAGCAAGAATCTGGAGAGGAAAAAAAAAAGAAGAAACCAATAACACTAAAAACAAAATACTAATTTGGAGAAACCCATAACTTTTTTCCCAGGGTTAATGAAATAGAGAACATTTATGCCTATCATTCTTTTTTTTTTTTTTTTTTTTTTTTTTTTTTGGGTCTCATTTTCTTGTGTTTTTTTTTTTTTTTTTTTTTTATAATAAATTTTATTTTATTTAATAATAACTTCGCATTGACAGAATCCATGCCAGGATAATTTCTACACGACATTATCCCTTGCAATCACTTATGTTTCGTTTTTTCCCTCCTCCCTCCTCCCCCCCCCCAGGATGGCAAGCAGTCCTATATATGCTAAACATGTTGCAGTATATCTTAGATACAATACATATTTGCAGAACCAAACAGTTCTCTTGTTGCACAGGGAGAATTGGATTCAGAAGGTAAAAATAACTCGGAAGAAAATCAAAAATGCAAATAGTTCACATTCATTTCCCAGTATTCCTTCTTTGGGTGTAGCTGTTTCTGTCCATCATTTCTCCAATGAAACTCAGTTAAGTCTCTTTGTCAGAGAAATCCACTTCCATCAGAATACATCCTCATACAATATCGTTGTCGAAGTGTATAATGATCTCCTGGTTCTGCTCATCTCACTTAGCATCAGTCCATGTAGGTCTCTCCAAGCCTCTCTGTATTCATCCTGCTGTCATTCCTTACAGAGCAATAATATTCCATAACATTCATATACCACAATTTACCCAGCCATTCTCCAATTGATGGGCATCCATTCATTTTCCAGTTTCTAGCCACTACAAACAGGGCTGCTACAAACATTTTGGCACATACAGGTCCCCTTCCCTTTTTTAGTATCTCTTTGGGGTATAAGCCCAATAGAAACACTGCTGGATCAAAGGGTATGCACAGTTTGATAACTTTTTGGGCATAATTCCAGATCGCTCTCCAGAATGGCTGGATTCGTTCACAACTCCACCAACAATGCATCAATGTCCCCGTTTTCCCGCATCCCCTCCAACATTCATCATTGTTTTTTCCTGTCATCTTAGCCAATCTGACAGGAGTGTAGTGATATCTCAGAGTTGTCTTAATTTGCATTTCTCTGATCAATAGTGATTTGGAACACTCTTTCATGTGAGTGGTAATAGTTTCAATTTCTTCATCTGAAAATTGTCTGTTCATATCCTTTGACCATTTATCAATTGGAGAATGTATGCCTATCATTCTTGATGGAAAACAAAACAAAACAAAAGAGGTGTTAAATAGAAATGCAAGAATTGGTCATTTGAAACAAACTATTTTACCAATTGCAAGGGTCTATACAAATCTGAAGTATTAACATTCTAATGAAAGTAAATTAAGAGTCCCACAGAATTAGATGTCATGAAGAGTTACAGATGAAATTAAACAAATCAGAGGATCTTTTGACATGCAATCATCTTTAAAAAAAATGTGTGGGGGAAAGAAATACTTTAAAGAAGGCAAAAAGAAGGAAAAAGGGGGAAATTTTTTTTTTCTCATTTAATCAGAGTGAACAAGACGACCATATAAACAAAAGAGAAGGCACAGGAGGAACAGACATATCTAGAATCTAAATTTCATCTAAACTTGTCAAATAGGGGTAAAACACATTAATTTAATGTAGAAATATATATGACTAAACAGAGAAATAGGGGAGAATGTGGAAGGAACTTGAAAGATTAGCTTTAACTCAAATGTGTATCTTTGAGTATTGAATTTGAATGGAAGATTTATGTTTAGAAAGAAAAGAACACAATCTGTGATTACTGACTGGGTAAAGGGAAGAGAAGAGATACAGAAAGGCAACAGATTGCTTCAAACATAAATCATTTTTCGTGATCACAATTTTTCCCTCTTACTATCTCCCTCCTTTATATAGGACAAGCATTAAAAAAAAAAAAAACCTCAAAACAATGTTACAGTGAAATGATATCATATGAGTAATGAGGAAACAAAAGAGATAGACAGCAAGAAATGTACAAAAATATGAGAAAAATACTTGATGATAAATACCAGTGACATGAAATTATTTTCATAACTATTTTTTAGCTTAGTTTATATTTTAGTATAAACATAGTTTAGTAATGAATAATTTAATTCTTTTGTTTTATGAGTTGATAAATTTTATACCTAAAACCATATTTCAAAGTAATACATTTATCTGTGATCAACCATCATGTCTCTTAATAGCAGAAAAAGATTTTATTTTTATCTGAATTTATTTTTACTTTTAAATTTACTTTTATTTTATTTATTTATTCATTTTATTATTGCTCACTAAACATCAATTTATTTATTTATTTTATTATTTATTTTGCTAGTATTTACAAAATAAGAACAAAACAGAATAGAAAAAGAAAAACAGAAAAGCAAAATGAAACAAAAACAAAAACAAAACATTGTCATGTAATAATAGAACATCTGAGAGGATTAAAAATATATAACAATAAATGTCCATTTCAGGAAAACATTTATAGAGGATATTATATTCCTAAGTGTCCATATTTGCTTCTTTGTAGGTTATTTTTTTGTTCTCTTCTGTGCACTTTTTACTTTATTCTATTTTTCTCTTTCATTCCACCCCCTTCTCCAAGAAGTTATATATAGATACATAAATAGATAGAAATAGAGAGAGAGATAGTTACACATACATATACTCACACATGCACTCATATATACATACATATATACACACATACTATGCATCACACATGTATGCATATATTTACCTAGACACATACATACACATATAAATTCACATATACATATAAATTCACATATACAGGAACACATACATATATGAATTACATGCATATATAGGGAGAGACATTGCATTTACCTTTATGTAAATATGCATCTATGATGTAGATTTCTTTATTAATTGAATCTTTAAGTTTGATTTTGACAAAGATCAGTGATTACTAGCTTTATTTTTTTTTCTAATAAATACTACTCCTGATCTTCATTGTAGTGTTTATGCATATTTCTCATTTCTGCTAACTCTTCTACTTTATATGGTTCTTTAAATGCCTTGTTATTATGTAACCTTGCTTCACCCATGGATCTCTTCCTTATCTTAACTCACCACTCTTTCCTTCCCTCTTAATCCTATCCTCATTAATCTACATACCTTTTCCCACTCAGATTAATTTTAACACTCTTCTATTCTTCTGTAGATAACTATTAAAAAAAAAAAAAACCTCCTATGGAGTTAAATGTTATTATGGCCTTTCATGAGAAACAAATGAAATCCCAGGTAAAAGATATGTTATGATGTGAAAATTAAAAGGACAGCAGAATAAAAATAAGAAGATAGAATCAAATATTTGCATGTGATTCACAGGATTGTAAGTTCATTGCCACAAAAAGACCTGAGAAATCCCATGAAACACATGGTTTCTAAAGAATTCTTGCTACTATTAATTTTTCTATGAACTTAATTACCTCTACTAAGAGATTTTATCATAAACTTTAATTTTATTACTTTTGCTCCAAAATATTACTGTAAATACAGAAAGATGTTTTCTATTTCAAGATTGATCAATGGGATAATGTTAAAAATCATGGTTTGAGATAAAAAAGACCAGGATTTAATTGTGGCCTTGAAGAGATCACTGAATCTTTTTATACAAATGAAAATTTACATCCATTTGTAAAATGAGGCACATGTTAATATATGGATTATAAAATCAGAAATATGATTATTCTCTCCAGAAACATTCTTATTTTATATTTAGTACAAAACTGGTACGATGGTGAGTTTTTACAGTTTAACACAAATTAAATTCAGTCTAACTACTTAAAACATATATCCTAAGAAAGAAAAATATAATCTTGATCACAATGTAAAATTCAAAACCTACAAAGTGAAAAAATTAATAACTTTTCACATTTATTGATAAGGGAGTAATTTTAAGCTACACAGAAGATACAGATATCTCAAAAGATGAAAGAATTATTTTACTTTCATGAAACTGAAATGGCTTTGCACAGATAAATTCAATTCATCTAAGAAAGGAAATTGTTGATTTGGAATGATCTCTTCATTAAAATATTATCCAATAAGAGTTTGATATTGAACAAATAAGAGATTTACATAAGTATATAATATTCTATAAAGGATTACCATCACTATATATGAAAAGAAGTCTCAACTATTTACAGTTGTATTAAATCATGTGAAACATTTCACAGATACCAAATCCAGAATATTAATAATAAGGAAAATTAATGTTGCACAATCTAAAGAAAGAACAGCACATTAGTACATAATTAGCGGGCCTTCAAATAAGCCTGATGATATTAGAAAACAATTTGAAATTATGCTTGTCACTAAAATATTCATATCATTTGTCCAAATGATTCCATTGCTATGACTGCATGCCAAGGTAATTAAATATTGAAAGAAAATGTTCATATATGTGTTAAATATTTATAGACTCTTTTTTTGTAAATAAAATAATGGGGAGAAAACTAGCTTTTGTTATTCCTTGGGAAATGATTGACAAATATACTACTCAAGTGCAATGGCATATTATCGTTCCATAAGAAATGATTGATATAAAGAATTTAGGGAAATATAGCAAGCCTTAAGTTGACCAATGAAGAATGAAGTAATAAGAACAGAAAAAAAAATATTCATAACTCTTTAAAGAAAAATGAAAACAAAAATAATAATTGTGAAGTTCTAAAAACCATACTTGACTCCAAGAAGAGTTGAAAAAATGCAATTCCAATTCTTATTACAGAGAGGATAGAGACTTCTGATTTGGAAATTTTTATACTTTTAAAACATGGTCAATATACTAGTTATTTCTGTTGAACTGTATTTTCTTTTCTTTAAAAATCTCTAATATAAAAGTGGATTCTTTTTAAATAGAAAGAAATATTTAAAATAAATGTAAATTAAAAAGAAAAAATAATAAAATAATGTTAAGGGTATTATTAAATAAAAGTTAACAGTATATATTGTCATCCTAATATTTGATTTTGACATATAACAATAAAAATCATAGAATTGGAAAGTTATATGTATGTATGTATATATATATGTAATTTAATTTAACACTCTCAGGAGCCTGAAATATGGTACATATTTATCAACCAACTCTCTATGGAAAAAAAGAAAAAAACATTTTTAATAAAATAAAATATAGTTAATATACAATTGTTAAATCTAAAAATATTAATTTTTTCTTCCTTATTTAGTTATGTTTGGATAATCAATAAAATGATAAATCATGCCATGATTTTTACTTTTTATCAATTTCTGAGATATAAAAATATTGAAAGTTGAATGGTAGACTTTTTTTTAAATTTTATTTTATTTAATAATAACTTTATATTGACAGAATCCATGCCAGGGTAATTTTTTTTAACAACATTATGCCTTGCACTCATTTCTGTTCTGATTTTTCCTTTCCCTCCCTCCACCCCCTCCCCTAGATGGCAAGCAGTCTTATATATGTTAGATATGTTACAGTATATCCTAGATACAATATATATTTACAGAACTGAACAGTTCTCTTGTTGCACAGGGAGAATTGGATTCAGAAGGTAAAAATAACCCAGGAAGAAAAACAAAAATGCAGATAGTTCACATTCGTTTCCCAGTGTTCTTTCTTTGGGTGTAGCTGCTTCTGTCCATCATTTATCAATTGAAACTCAGTTAGGTCTCTTTGTCAAAGAAATCCACTTCCATCAGAATACATCCTCATACAATATCGTTGTCAAAGTGTATAATGATCTCGTGGTTCTGCTCATTTCACTTAGCATCAGTTCATGTAAGTCTTGCCAGTCCTCTCTGTATTCATCCTGCTGGTCATTTCTTGCAGAACAATAATATTCCATAACATTCATATACCACAATTTACCCAGCCATTCTCCAATTGATGGGCATCCATTCATTTTCCAGTTTCTAGCCACTACAAACAAGGATGCTACAAACATTTTGGCACATCCCTTTCCCTTTTTTAGTATCTCTTTGGGACATAAACCCAATAGAAACACTGCTGGATCAAAAGGTATGCACAATTTGATAACTTTTGGGGCATAATTCCAGATTGCTCTCCAGAATGGTTGGATTCGTTCACAACTCCACCAACAATGCATCAGTGTCCCAGTTTTCCTGCATCCCCTCCAACATTCATCATTATTTTTTTCTGTCATCTTAGCCAATCTGACAGGTGTGTAGTGGTATCTCAGAGTTGTCTTAATTTGCATTTCTCTGATTAATAATAATTTGGAACACTCTTTCATATGAGTGGTAATAGTTTCAATTTCATCATCTGAGAATTGTCTGTTCATATCCTTTGACCATTTATCAATTGGAGAATGGCTTGATTTCTTATAAATTTGAGTCAGTTCTCTATATATTTTGGAAATGAGGCCTTTGTCAGAACCTTTAACTGTGAAGATGTTTTCCCAGTTTGTTGTTTCCCTTCTAATCTTGTTTGCATTAGTTTTGTTTGTACAAAGGCTTTTTAATTTGATGTAATCAAAATTTTCTATTTTGTGATCAGTAATGGTCTCTAGTTCATCTTTGGTCACAAATTTCTTTCTCCTCCACAAGTCTGAGAGATAAACTATCCTAGGTTCCTCTAATTTTTTTTATAATCTCGTTCTTTATGCCTAGGAATGGTAGACTCTTGAGATCATTTAATATCTAGCTCCAGTATACACATGCCCCAGCTGAGGAAAGTCAACTTCTGTATAACAATCCTTTATTTTTATTTGTCCTAAAAAGTGTCAATTCATGTACTTCAAACTATGCTTCTATTGCTAGTTGACTCGCTATGATGCACCTTGAACATCAATATCCTGATATAACTTTGAAAAATATAATTTTAAATATACCTAAGTTAAAACATGAACATATTAAACTTGAAGATGATGCAAGTAAAAAAAAAAAAAAAGGTTACCAATCCTAGGAGAAATGTCAGACCAATTAAGATAGTAACAGAAAGTCTTAGAAAAATCAATAGGGATAAGAATAGGAAAATACAAATATAATGAGAAGGTATGTTATTAATACAATGAATAAGGACATGCTCAGTTACAGAAATAAATTGTGTGGCAATTCATCATTTAATGGCATAGTCCGACCAAAAAAATTCAGAAAGTCAAAGGATAACATTACTGATTAAGAATGGGAAATGAAAGCAAATATGTCACTCATTCAATTACACAGAGAATTGAAATATAAAAGACCTGGGTATAGTTGTAACCTTGAACAAATAACAAAATCTCTCTGTACAAATGAATGTTTGCATTATAATAATAATTAATAATTGATAATAATTTATGATGGGATCTAATGCTATTTTGAATTATTTTTATTTATAGCTTTCATTTAAATAAAACACATATTTTAACATTCTTAAGAGAATATTCAAGTCACTGTTGAAGAATTGTTTAATCATCAAAGCTGTATTTTATACCCATTACTTAAAAATAATATCTTCCTTGCTTATGTTCTAATACTGACAAATTCACTAAGGACCAAAGCTCTATGACCTCAAGGTAATATTAAGATACTTAGCCTCAAGAGAAAATACTTTCAATTTCCTTATATTTCTGAGTTTACCTAATACTTGGAGTTTTCATTGAAGTTTTCAAATGGAAAGTTGTGCAGTTGTTATCTACATTCTAATTTTCAACTTAATTACCAGAAAACTAAAGCAGACTTGATGGTATCAAGTGACACAGAAATCTATTGGTAAGGCTTTGAAATATACCAACTATATTTCAATCTACTTGTTTAAATTGAACTCTTTTAATTTAAAATGTGTTAAAAAGAACATTTCTATTAAAGTCCAAATTATGCATCTTATAATTTTTCATATTAATTTTTAGGGAGGAGAGAATAGGTAGAGATATGAGAAAGAAACAAATCAGAAGACAATTGCAATAGTCTAGGTATGAGATGCCACGGTCTATGCTCTGGTGACAGCAGGGTCAGAAAAGATAATAAGAAGTATATAAAAAATGTTATAAATGTAAAATCAAATTTGGCAATAAAATTGCTATGGGGAGGATGGTAAAGAGTGAGTAATAATGGCTGACATCTATATTTTAAGACTGAATGATTGAGAGAATCATGGTACCCTCAACTGCAATAAGAAAGTTAAGCAGAGGAGAGTTTCAGGAAAAAAGATAAGAATCTCAATGATGAACATGCTTAATATGTCTACCCACTATCACATTTCAGACACCTAAAAGACCACTAGACATGTAAGTCTGAAGGATAGGAGAGAGATTAGAGCTGGAAAAGTAGATTTAAGAAATATCAGCATAAAAATAATAATGGAATATAGGCATTCATGAAATTATCAAACAAAAGTATATATCTATATACAGATATAGATATAGATATAGATATGGAGAGGGAGAGGGGGGAGAGAGAGAGAGAGAGAGAGAGAGAGAGAGAGAGAGAGAGAAGAGAAGAGAAGAGAAGAGAAGAGAAGAGAAGAGAAGAGAAGAGAAGAGAAGAGAAGAGAAGAGAAGAGAAGAGGAGAGGAGAGGAGAGGAGAGGAAAGAAGAGGAGAAGAGAGGAGAGGAGAGGAGAGGAGAGGAGAGGAGAGGAGAGGAGAGGAGAAGATGTGGGATGGGGTTCTAGGAAACAGCTAATACTTGTAGATTACTTAGAAAACATTTGTTTTCTGACAAGTAATTAGATTGTATGCAGTATAATATTGTATTTGCCATTGAATTTTTTAAAGAAACACAGTAACATTGATTCAGAGCTTAAAATGACTCAAAATGTTATAAAATTCAACTTTCTTAGTTTACAGTTAGAAATTTCAAGGCCTAGATAATCAAATCACTTACTCAAGTTCACACAGTTGTTGAATATCAAAGGTAAGATTGAAACATGGATTTTATCATGCCAAATTGAAACCCAGTGCTATTTTTTTCAGCATACAACACTGCCTCAAATAACTATATATTATTATACAGGAGACACAGCTGATAGTATAATGTTTAAAAAGACAAATATATTAAGATAATATGCATTTTATTGATTATATATAATCTGGTTATTACCATAAATATCAAATATTTATGCTTTAGAAAAATAGCAAATAAAGAAAAAATCCCACAGTATACTAGTTACATTCTAAAATAATAAATCTCTTTAAGTGACAGTAATTATAGATTTCAATAGAGTAATATTAAAGCTTAATTAATTTCAGAATAATCATACTAAACTGAACAATTTTATTAGTCGTATTAATTTTTAAATTCCAACTAGAACTCGAGTTTAAAAAGTCACTAATAAAATACAATTATATTCAAAGTAATCATAAAATCACTTATGCATTGATCTACAATATACTATATAGATGCAAATACATTCAAAATAGCCTATGAACCTCCCCAAGGCAACAAGTGCCTGGCAATTTAACAAAACCTAACTTTATTAAAATTCAAATTTAAATTAACATAAAGGATTACAAAATATTTAAATTACTTTAATATTTAATTTAAATTTAAAATAAAGCTATATATTTGTAGCTGAGAAATTTCCATAAATTATGCCAATGATCAATGAATTGGCCATTTCTTTTTAAATTCCTATTTATTTATAAACATTTTTATACTTTACCAAAACTGTTCTCTCAACAACTTTGTAAAATGCCTCAGATGGTGTTTGTCTTTATTTTTGAAAAGGACCCATGACATCATGTCTTCATTCATGGATGAATTGAATTTAAGTGAGACAATTTCATGAAGTTGCCAGCCTCACTCTTTCTTCCAGACTCTTCAAAGTCTTTGGGCAGAAAAAAAAATTCAAAATGACTGATGAAGACTAATGGATGATCCTGGACACTTTGATGCCTCTCTACAATCTAAGTGCTCCACAGTGACTACAGCCACTTTGATGGCCACTGGAACAAAGCCTTCTCATTTGCTCATTTTGCTAGAAGTCTTTACCTTTTTAGGAAAGACATCCCTATTAGCATACGTCCAAGTGTAATGTTTTACATAAGACAAATTTGGATCTTTCTGCTGTTAATGCTTTGCTTCTAGCTTGTTATGTATTACTTACTTGTGCACTTGTTATTTTCTATAATAGAAGCCAAACTCATGAAAATCAGTGTTTTGTTTTTGTCTTTGTATTCTGAGCATTCAGCCCACTGCCCAACCCAAAATTAAAATCTTGTTGATGATTGGTCCTAGTTCCACTGATCCTTAAAAATATCATTTTTAAAAGCTTGTTCTAAGTTAATTTATTATTGTTGATTTCACTTGTTTATGAATCTCAAAACATGAGATGCATGTCAAATTATAATCATATAATAAACTAAAGTTTGGCATAGATTAATAGATTTCAAGATTTTTTTTTCCATTTATTTTCACCTGTTTTCTTCCTGGTGAAGATTTTACAAAATGAATTTTTTAGGGAATAATTATTCCAGCAGGTAGGGATAAAATGATTCAGGAATAGCTCTTCTTAGATTAGGGTATTATATTTTTCTACTTATTATAAACTGTTTAATGAATATTCCATCCAAAGATTCTGTTTGTTAATTTAAGCACAGCATGGTTAATAAGCTGTTTTATTTTTTATATCTAAATTTCAATTCCTAAAACAGAGCTTGTGACTATTTGTTATCATTTAATTTATGGTCTCCTATTTTTCTCTTTCATGTATATGGCAAGGAGCCATCACTATTTTTCAGGCTTCTGGTCTTCACCACATGGCCTACTCAGCACTTTTGCTCAAGCAAGCTACCCCATCTGTGATCCATGTATGCCAAATAAACATGCATGTTTCCCTTCCTTCCCTGCTATTAAGCACTATCTCCTACTATCAAATGACATTCTAATAGAAAATTGGATCAAGAAATTCAGCACTTTCAGAGAATGATTATAAGTATAATTAATATGCCATAAAATACAACTAAATATAAAGGCATTGTGCAAATTGTTTAAAAAAAAAGATCTCTCAACTACCACTGATGTCTTTTTGGCAAAATTATTAAATGCCTTAGATTGATAATTTGAATATTTTATGACAACAAAATGACATTGCAGGAAAATCCTATCAGTAATATATATGCACATATATGTATATATATGTTGCCTATAGTTGCATGTTAGAGAAATTTCTTAAATTTCTACTCTAATTTCTTTCAAAGTACTTCATGTGGATCTGTTGGTTTTTTTCCTCTGTTTACTCCATATTTTATTATAATTGTCTACTTATCATACTTTCCCCTTTCATGTCATACTAGTGTAAACTCTTTTATCATAGGGACTGGGGGGTTGGTAATTTTGTATTCCCAGTACAAGTGACTTCCATATAATTATCATAAAATAATGATTGTTGAATTGAATAATCAGAATGACATATACATTGAGAAAACTTATTCATCTTTTCAAATTCAATATTCAATAAACATTTATTTGATAGTTCAGTGCTCTGTTCTAGATGTCTGGGCTCCTAGGAAGAAAATGAAATAACTTCATTGAAAAAAAAAAAAGTAAGTTAAGAGATAAGAACAAGATGTATGTGGATAAGCATAAATAAATATAGCTTCTCTGCTCAAAGCATTTAACTCTACTAGGGATGTTGGCATATAAATAAATAATTTAAAATGGAATTTTACTTGATAAATGCACAAAAGAATACAAAATGCTGTTTAGCTAGGATGGGAGAGAACAAAGGAGGTTTCAAACTAGTAATATTTTATTTGTACAGGTATATCATTTTCTATAAAAATTAATACATAGAATTACTATTAGGATGTGACAATTATAGTAACAATTTACCATGATTTTGACATATTAATGTAGTGAGGGGAAAATCATGCAAAATCTTCTAGAATTGTGTTAATAGTCCCCTAGCTTTAAAAGAAATAAAAATATGTAAAAGCACACATTGCACAATTTTTTTCTTTCCAAAATATATGCATAAATGTAAGGCTGGCACTTGTTAAACATTTAAGAAGTTATTGTTGATCGATTCACTTATAATTCAATCACTTAACAAACATTTAAGTATCTATGTATTACACAATTTGGCAATTGATAGTAAGTAAAACAAAGTAAAAAGAATAATCTCTACCTTCCAGATTCTTATATTCTAATATGAGATATGCTGGTTATTGCATATTTATTTTATTTAACACAGTGTGTTACATTCTGTAAATACAAATGCAAAAAATGTAATTATCACTTTCCTCAACAAGGTAACATTTTGCTTAAATGAATATAGTGTCAATCCAAAGACAGATAGAGAAAAACTCACAGGTAGTTTGGTGAAGGAATAGAGTAAAAGTTAACCATTAGCATCTCATGAGTTCTTTATACTGTCCTTACCCCTTTCTGAATTCAGGAGTAATTGACCCAAGTACATTGTGTATTTAAATAGCAGCAGTGATTCTATTGTTTAGATAAATTGACACAAGTTTGCCAACCTGTGTATTCTTTAGATTGTAAATTTCTGTTTAATTTGTTTTGTACAACCTTCAGCAGGGTGTTGTACCCATACAGGTACTTAATAAATACCATATGATATTCACAATGATGCCAAGAATAACTACTTGGCTCCAAGCCACTCTTCACAGCCAGCTTTACATACCTTTTCATACAGCAAACGGATTTGGCCCAATTTCAAATTAACTTACACACTGGATTCTCTATGTTGAGGGAAATTATTCTCTTCAAACAATTATAACAACTTAGTTTCTACTAGGACATTCTTATTGTTAACATTTAGAAGAGTTATAAGAGTAATTTGGGATATAGAATAATGAAGAATAAATTATATAATCTAATCACCCAATTTGTTTTATTTTACATAAAAGTGACTCATATTCAATAGAAATGGAAGAATTGGAGAATTCATTCCCTTCAAAGACTAACATGGTAAGTTCATAATTTGGTTAGTTATTCAACAATCTCTTTAAGGAACATTAACAAACATCTTTCTGATGCTGTTCTGCTTAGGAGTAGGCACAATATCACTGCCTCAGAGCCTTGATTAATGTAGTAAATTATAAAGCTTAGGGGAAAAATAAAACAGACCAAAATGAATTCCCTTACTTTAAATATTTAGCCAAATGACAAAAGACAGCAATAAGTATAAGATGCTTTATTCTCCCAATGCTGTACCCCTGCAAATTAAACTAGAAGGTACAATAATACAAAAGATACAAATAAGGAACATGTTTGGGTCTAGGGCTCTTACCTTATGTGAATTTAAATTATTCTTATAATTAAATTATTAAATAAAATATTCAATATGGTGGGCAACATAATTATTTCAGAAAAGCATTAAAAGCTTCTGATATTCCCTATCAATATGACACTCTTCAAAATATGTCCTTTCATTGAAGTATCAGAGTAGTACACTGATCAGTGCAAGAAAATGTGCATTTAATACAATAGTAGTCAGCTCACATAACTCATTAGATACCTTATGCAGGCCAGGCCTAAAATTCCTCATTCTATCCTTTTGTTTGACAATTGAATAATTTGCTACTTCATGCCATTTCTACTTCTATAACATTCTCATACATGACTCCTTCTCATAGCTACTATGTTAGATTAATCCCTATTCACCTCTTACATAAATTATTGAAGTAGCCCCCTAAGAGATCTTTCTATTTTAAGTCTCTAGTTCATTTTCCACATTGCTAACAATGATTTTCCTTAATCATGGATTTGACTATATACTTTTCTTACTCAGTTAACTCTGGAAGCTTCCTATTTCATCTAGATTAAAATACAAAATTTATTAAGTTTTTATAACCCTTTTCAATGTGGCATCAACAAATCTTTCTAGTCTCTTTGGACATTACTCCCCAGTAATCTCTCTACCACGACTCTATAATATAGACAAAATGACTTTCTCTTTGTTCCTCATAGAGAACATTCTATGAAATTATGTTGATAGTTTTGTATGTGGTTATGCTCTATACCTGGAATTCACTCTCTCTCCTTATCTCAACCTTTAAAAAATCTCTTTCTAGAAAGGGCAAATAAAAGATGACAAATTAAGAAGGGAAAAACTTTAAAATAATGTCTCAAAATAAATTTTGGAATGACAAACCAAAATAACATTAAAGTGAAAATTTTTTCAGACAAAAATATTGTAGATGGTCATGGAGGGAGTTCTAATTGAACTGAGAATTAGGTTTAGTCCCACACAGATTCAGCAAATCAACAACAAATCATGCCCCAGCAAATCAGGTGTGAAACCTCCTGCCTTGAAAATGCCATCCTAGCAAGACAAGTTTGAGGGGCAATTGAATCAGTAGCAGTGAATTTTGAAGCTTTCACTCACAGGTAAGCGGGTCTTACAAATCATCAAAAAGATATGGCAAGGACATTTTGCTATCATTATGTGCAAGACTATTTTTATTATTAGATTATACATGCACATTCATTTTTTACTTATTCTCACATGAGTCTTGTTGGGAGAGAGAAAGAATAATGAAAGGAAAAAAAAAATCATGAGAAAGAAAAAAAGACAGAAAAAAGGAGGAAACAGTATGTTTCATTCTCATTCAATCTCCATTGATCTTTCTCTGAAAGCAAATGGCATTTCCCATACAAAGTTTATTAGAATTGCTTTGGATCACTGAATTACTGAGAAGAGCTAAGTTTATTATACTTGATCATCAGATAATCTTACTTTGTGCAGTGTTTTCCTGATTTTTCTCACTTCATTCAACATCAGTTCTTATAAATCTTTCTAGGTTTTATTGGAAATCAATCTCCTTATTATTTTTATAGAACACTAATATCCCATTAAATTCATATAAAAATAACTTATTCAGCTATTCTCCAACTTATGGGCATCAAATCATTTTTCAATTTGTTTGCTCCCACAAATAGAACAAATATGAACATTTTTGCACATGTGAGTCTTTTCATTCCTTTATTATTTCCCAGTAGAGACATACACAGTTTGATAGCCCTTTGGACATAATTCCAAATTGCTCTCCAGAATAATTGGATCAGTTCACAACTCCACCAACAATGCATTAGCTTTCCAGTTTTTTTTTTCCACATCCCCTTCAGCATTTCTCATTATTTGTTCCTGTCCTATTAACTCCTCTGAAAAATATGAAGTGATATTTTAGAGTTGTCTTAATTGATAATAATTAATAATAAGATAATAATTTCTTAAAAATTAGAATTGTGCAAATGGAAGCTAATGACTTTTTGAAAAAAAAAAGACTAAAAGAATGAAAAATAGAAGACAATGTAAAATATCCCACTAGAAATATAACTGACCTGGAAAATATATCTAAAAAAGATATTTTTAAAATGATTGGTCTATTTGAAAACCATGATCAAAAAATGAGCTTAGATATCATCTTTCAAGAAATTGACAAGGAAAACTGCCTTGATATTCTGTCACCAGAGGGTAAAATAGAAATTCAAAGATTTCATAGATCACCTGCTGAAAGTAATCCAAAAATTAAAAATCCCAGGAATATTCTACTTGAATTCCAGAGTTCCCACATGAAGAAAATATTGCCAGAAATTAGGGGAAAAAAAACAGTTCAGTATTGTGAAGCCATAGTCAGCATAACAGAAGATTGGATGGCATGGAATATGCAGTTCTGAAGGTCAAAAGAGCTAAGATCACAACAAAGAATTATCTATCCCACAAAATTGAATATAATTCTTTGGTGGGGGGGTGGGGGAATATTCAATGAAATAAAGAGTTTTCAAGCATTCTTGATGAAAAAGATCAGAGCTAAATAGAAAATTTAACTTTCAAGTTCCAAACCCTAGAGTATAAAAAGGTAAACAGGAAAGTGATATCATGAGGAATTTAATGAAGTTGCAATACTATAAAGCAAGATGATACTTGTAAAGCATAAGAACTTTGGATTATAAGGGCAATTAGAGGGAACATATATATAGACAGAGAGTACACATTGAATCATATAAAGCAATGATAGCTAAAAGTTGAATCTAAAGGATAAGAGAGGAATGCACTGGGAGAGAGGTAAAGGAAAATAGAGTGTGGGATGTCTGGATCTATTCACTGGAGGATTTTGGTAGTAGACTGAATCCTGATCATGGGTGAGGAATGAAGGAGCAGAACTCATGGAGATGATTAAAACAGTTTATTTATTCAAAATTCCTAGGTCTTATATACTACCTAACATTCTTACATAACAATAGCACACTGTGCATGTGCTAACTATATCCTGTGCATGCAGGACTACATAGACAACTTGCTATTATGTGCAGATGTTTCCTTGCCACTTAGTATAATTCAGTTTTATTTATAACACAGGTTGGCATGTCCCCTGACTTCTTAGGAAGACCGAGATGCCCCTAGTGGGGAGAGAGAGCCAAACCGGACATATCAGCAGCTCCCTTGCTGGGCTGGAGGATCTGATACCTCAGCCAGACTTACCGCACTATCTGTGACCCTCTACAATGGGTAAGTTAGAATACTCACAAGAAAAAAAAAAGTATTTTACAGTGGAGGGGAAGAGGTGGAGGTATAGAGAATATGTGAAACCTACTCTCATCAGAAGTGACTCAAAGAGGAAATAATATGCACACTTAATTGAGTATAGAAATCTATCTTTCTCTACAGCAAAGTAGGAGAAGAAGAGGGGGGGGAGAGTTAATAAAAGATCAAAATAGAAGAAGGGGTAATTAGAAGCAAAACACTTTCTTGGGGGAGTCAGGGTGAAAGGAGAGAGAGAGAATGGAGGGAGGGCAGGGAATATAATTACCAAGAAAAATTGAAGCAGATTTTTCTGCTAAAGGTTTCATTTCTCAAACATGTGAAGAACTAAGTCAAATTTATAAAAATAAGTGGCATTTGCCAATTCATAAATGATCAAAAGATATGAAGAGTTTTCAGATGAAGTAATTATAACAATTGATAATATGAAAAAATTCTCTAAACAGTATCTGTTGAAGAAATGCAAATTAAAACTGTTCTGAAGTACTACCATATATCTAGTAAAATGGTTAATGGAACAGAAAAGGAAAACAACAAATGGTAGAGGGATTATGAGAAAAATGAGATATTAAAACATTGCTTGTAAAGTTGTGGACTGATTCAACTTTTCTATAGAGCAATGTGAATTTATACCAAAAGGGCTATAAAATTATGTATGTTATTTCATGTAACAATATCATTACTAAGTTTGTATCCTAAAAGAGATTATTAAAAATCAAAGGGACTTCTCTATACAAAAATATTTATAGAAGTTCTTTTCTTTGAGTAAAGAAATGGAATTTGGGGGATTGCCCATCAATTGGGAAATGGCTTGATAAATTATGCTTTGTTATTGTAATGGAATACTATTGTGTTACAAGAAATTATGACAGATTATCTAAGAATCTTGGAAGACTTCCATGCGCTGATGGAAAATGAAATGTATTGTTTACAAAGTAACAATTTTGTAAGATGATCAGCTATGAATGACATAATTTTTCTCAGTAATATAATTATACAAGAGAACTTTGAAAGGTTTATGATGGAAAAGATATTCATCCTTGTAGAAAGGACTGTATTCATTGTCTGAATAAAGACTGAAACAAATCTGTTTTTATATATCAAATTGTTTACTGTTTAATGGAGAGGGGAGAAGACATAGAAAGAGAGAAATTGTGGATAAATTTTAAAAAGTTTGAAAATGGTTTTATATGCAATTGGGAAAAATAAAATATTATTTAAAAATATATAAATAGTTCCTATCTTCCTTTAAAACTCAGCTCAAGCAGTACCTGCAATATAAAGCCTTTCTTTCTTCCCATAATTATTGATGTCCTCCTCTGAAAATAATATGAATATAATTTCTTTTAACTTATTTGTATTTCTCTACATTTCTTCTGTTGATGTTTACATTTATTTTTGTTGAATTCCTCTAGAATGTGGCTTCCTTGTTATATTGAGTTTTTATCATTTATTGAAGTTCTTTCTCCATATCTTAGCACATTCTTTGATACATAATAAGAACATAATAAATATTTATACATTGACTATATTGGGTTATTTGGGGTTAAGTGACTTAGTGTCACACAGCTAGAAGTGTTTAGTGTCTGAGGCTCCCTTTGAACTCGGGTCCTTCTAAATTCAGGGATGGTGCTCTATCCACTATGCCATGTAGCTGCTCCAAGAAGATACTATGTTTAGGAATAGTCAAGTAATAAATGAAGTGTTAGACTTTATGTCAAGAAGACATGGCTTCCACTCATGCCTCAGATATTTACCAACAGTATGATTCTGAATGTAATAAAAATATTTAGAACTTGTAAAATTACTTACTATTTATAATTTCATTCATTTAAATATTATGAAGAAGTCATTAGAGAAAGTGTACTAGGAGGAAATTAATTTTGGGAGGAGGAGGAGGAGGGAGAAGTACAATTAGATTCTAAAAGCATCAGTTGCTGAGTAATATAACAATCAAAAATGTCCCTAAATTAGATACAATTAATGGTTTAATAATAGATTCTTCATATATATATGTGTGTGTGTGTGTGTGTGTGTGTTTATGTTTTCTATAATAAAATTAATTTCTCTCTCTTCCTTTTGCCATTACCTATAAAAGAAGAGACTATAGTAGAGGACTAGGTCTAGTATCCTCTCATCTATAAGGCACACACATCAATAATGGCCAAGAACTTTCCCCCAGACAGCCCATTATATGTAAATTTCAACTTTTCAGTGAACACTTATAACACTGTATCATTAATTTTCCCATTTTTAATATATCCTACCTTATTTTAAAAAATAAATAAATAATAATTATTTTATACTTTTGGATGTCTGCCATCCTTGAACTCATCCAAAATATTGGACAAACCAAAGTTAGGGAATGTAATGTAAATTGATTTTAATTCTTTTATTTTTATAAATTAATTTCCAAACTTTTTTTTTCTCCTTCTATTCAGCAAGTCTTACATTTGACAATGATTTAAAAAGAAAAGAAAAATAGTTTGGCAAAATGAAACAATTTATCAGCCTGATCTGGTACTTTAGTATTCCCCATTCTAAAGCTTTTGTCCACTACCTCTGCAATGAAGGGACAAAGGTATGTTTTCTCAACACATTTCCAAGGCTAAAGTTGTTCATGATAATTATAAGCATTGAGTTATAGGTTTTGTTTCTGTTAGATCCATTTATATTTTAAGACATTATATATAGTTTTCTGGCTCCTGCTTACTTCAATCTCATTCAAATACTTGTCTAATTTCTTTATATTCAAATACATCATTTCTTGCAGGACAATGATATTCCATTACATTCATCTATGAAATTTTCTAGTTATTTCCTAACTGATAAACAAGTATTTATTTTAAAAGTCTTTGCTATAACTAAGAAATACAGTAGCCTATCAATAGAATAGGGTAACTCATATCTTAAAGAGATCATAAAAAAGGGGAAAGACCCATATGTACAAACATATTTGTAGCAGTCATTTTTGTAATGTCAAGGAACTAGAAATTGGATGGATGCCCATCAGTTGAAGAATGGTTGAATAAGTTATAGTATATGAATGTAATGGAATATTATTGTTTTATAAATGATCAGTAGGCTGGTTTCAGAAAGGCCTGTAGAGACTTAACATAAATTGATGCTAAGTGAAATGAGTAGAACTGAGAAAGACTGTACACAATTACAACAAGATTATATGATAATCAATTGAGATGGATTTGGTGCTTTTCAATAGTGAGGTGATTCAGGCCAATTCTCATAGACTTGTGATGGAGAGAGCCATCTATGGGGAGAGGACTATAAAGACAGAATATGGATCACAACATATTATTTTCGCCTTTTTTGTTATTGTTCACTTATTTTTTTTTTCTCATTTCTAGTTCTGCCTTCTCGCATTTAATTTTGAGGTCTTTATGTCCTAATATATGGTCAATTTTTGAATAAGTTCCATGAACTGCTGAGAAAAAAAGTATATTCCTTTCTGTCTCCCTTCAGTTTTCTCCAAAGATCTATCATACCTATTTTTTTCTAATATTCTATTTACCACTTTAATTTCTTTCTTATTTGTTTTGTGCTTTGATTTGTCTAATTCTGAGAGTGCAAGTTTGAGATTTCCCACTATTACAGTTTTGGTGTCTATTTCTTCTTGCAGCTTCTTCTTTAGGAAGTTAGATGCTATGCCACTTGGTGCATATAGGTTTAGTATTGATATCGTTTCATTGTCTATGCTACCCTTTAGCAAGATATAGTTTCCTTCCTTATCTCTTTTGATTAGATCAATTTTTGTATTTGCTTGATCTGAGATAAGGATGGCTACCCCTGCTTTTTTGACTTTACCTGAAGCATAATAGATTCTGCTCCAGCCTTTTATCTTTACTTTATAAGTATCTCCCTGCTTTAAATGTGTTTCCTGTAAACAACATATTGTAGGGTTCTGACTTTTGATCCAGTCTGCTATCTGCCTCTGCTTTATGGGAAAAATTCATCCCATTCACATTTACAGTTAAAATGACTAATTCTGTATTGCCTGCCATCTTGTTATCCCCAGATTATGCCTTTCTTTTTCTTGCCCCCACAATCCTCTTTCCCAGTTTTAAACTTATGCACCCCACTTGTATCACAACACTCACCCTCTTTAGGATCCCTCCCTCCCCCTCTAATCTCTTCCCCTTCCTTGTGCCCTTCCCTTATTTTGCTTTTTCTTTTCCCTTTTCCTCTCCCCCTTTTTAATGAGGCAAGAGAGGATTTTCTGTAAAATAAATATGTCAATTATTTTCTGAGCCAACTCTGATGAGAGTAAGATTCACACAATGTTACTCCCCATCTCTGAGTTTCCTCAGATATAATAGGTTTCCTTTGTCTCTTCGTGGGATGTAGTTTCCCTCTTTTTATCCCCCCTTCCCCCCTTTTCTGACATTATCCCCTTTCCATTTCTACTTCCCTTTTTTATGTTATATCAGTAAAATAAAATTATACATGTAGTCTTTTTGTATATCCACAACAGAAATACAATTCTCAAGAATACTATTTACCTTTTCTGCATCTCTTGAGTCCTATAGTTGGAGATCAAATTTTTTGTTTAGTTCTGTTTTTTTTTTTCCTTAAAATAGAATTCATCTGTTTCATTAAATGTCCATCTTCTTCCCTGGAAGAAAATGTTCAGCTTAGCAGGGTAGTTTATTCTTGGCTGCATTCCAAGTTCTTTTGCCTTTCGGAATATCAGATTCTAGGTCCTTCGATCCTTTAATGTGGAGGCAGCCAGATCTTGGGTCATCCTTATTGTGGTATCTTGGTATTTAAATTGTTTTTTTTTTTTTTTTCTGGCTGCTTATAATATTTTTTCCTTAATTTGATTGTTCTGAAATTTGACCAGAATATTCCTTGGAGTTTTTATTTTTAGGGTCTTTTTCAGAAGTTTTTTGATGAATTCTTTCAATGCCTATTTTACCTTCTGATTCTATTACCTCTGGACAGTTCTCTTTGATGATTTCTTATAAAATAATATCTAGGCTCTTTTTTTCATCACAATTTTTGGAAAGTCCAATAATCCTCAGATTATCTCTTCTAAAGCTATTTTCCAGGTCTGTCATTTTTCCAAGTAGATATTTCATTTTTTTTTTCAGTTTATCATTTTTTTGGTTTTGCTTGACTGATCCTTGCTATCTCAATGAATCATTAGTTTCTGTTTATTCAGTTCTGATTTTTAATGAATTGTTTTCTTCATTAGCTTTTTTTACTTCTTTTTGTATATGTCCAATTGAGTTTTTAAATTAATTGTTTTTCTCTATGGACATTTTTCCCATTTCACTATTTTTTTTTTAGTGAATTATTTTCTTTTTCCAATTAATTGATCCTACTTTCTTGCAGTTCTTTGTCTTTTCCATTTCATAGATCCTACTTTCTTGCGAGTTCTTTGTCTTTTCAAGTTCACAAATCTTACTTTCTTGTTCACAAATCTTACTTTCCAGAGTTTTTTTTTTTTTTTTTTTTTTTTTTTTTTTTTTTTTTTTTTACTTTTTCCAATTAACAAATTCTGTTTCCCTACACTTCCTGGGAATTTTTTTTTTTTATCTTTCCCAATTCATATTTCAAAGCTTCTCTTCCCTTTCCCCATTTTTCTTCTAATTCTCGATTAAGACTTTTAATGGTCTCTAGTCTGAGGGTATTATGTAAAAGGGGAAAGGTAACATTCCCCTTCCGTGTCTGGTGACTGTTTGCTATTAGTCTCTTTGGGGTTGCAGACCTGCTCTTTTTCCTCCTTTTAATTTTTTTACTCATTTTTTAAAGCCTTTAGGGTATGCCTTCAGGGCAAGGAGGTTACCAGCTTCCTCTGCAAAGCTGGGAGAGCTGTAAACAGGCTTTAGGGCAGCAAGGTATGGGAGTGCTCTGAGTGAAAGTTTCCCCCTCCCCCAACTGGAGGTGATTTAGCACAGCCCAGCTAAGGAAGTGCCCAGTGGAGAACCTCACTGAACCCTAAGGCTAGAGATTAAGTGGTGAAAGTGTCACTGCCCCAGGCCAGAGCCCCTTGTAGGGCTGTGGGTATTAGCAGCTGATCAGTGAATAGCCTTGCTCAGACTGGAAGTCTCTGCCCGGAAGCAAATCACCCTCAAAAGTTCTATGGCCCCAGGCCACACCCCCCCACTATGTAGATTAGAGGCTGCCCTGGGCTGTGCCCCCATGTCCTGCAGGTTTGCAACTACCCCAAGGAAAAGCCCCATACTACAGGTTGGGGTTGTGAGTTTGTGCTGGGATCTGTGCTCTCACTTCTGGTTTGGGACTCCACTAGGTCTGCCTCTAGTTCTCTCCCTGCTTGTGCTGATCTTCTCTCAGCCCCTGAGAATAAACCTTTTCTGGCGAGATTCCAGATTATCTTCGGGCTAGTGAGTTGTTATACTTCTAATATTTATGAGTTGTAGCATTCAAGAGCTATTTTTGAGGCTGAATATAATATTGTTAGTGAGGGTATGAGAGGAGCTTAGAAAATCGTGTGTGCCTTCTCTGCCATCTTGGCTCCTCCCCCCCTTTTCTCATTTCTTTCTCTTTTTGATCTGACTTTTATTATGCAGCATGATAAATGTAGAAAAATGTTTAGAATAATTGCATATGTTTAACCTACATTGGATTACTTGCTGTCTGGGGGAAAGGTCAGAGAGAAGGGACAGAAAAAATTTTGGAACACAAGGTTTTGCAAGGGTGAATATTGAAAACTATCTTTGCATGCATTTTGAAAATAAAAAAGGCATTATTAAAATAAAAAGAAAATGATTTCCTAGAAAAATTCTATTTTTATATATATATTTCATCTTTCTTTAACTTTTTATTTCTTTATGATATATGACTACCAATGGGATTGCCAGCTCAAAACATGTGAGGATTTTAATCCTTTTTTACAGAAAACTTATCATTGTTTTCCTAAATTGATTCATTTCATTAAAAGTTCCAAGAAATATGGATTAATGTTCCTATGTTTCCACTGTCCTTTCAATGCTATTTACATTCTAGGCCATTTTTTCCCAATTTATTTGTGATACAAAGCTTTAGAATGATATTTATTTGCATTTATCTTGTTTTGGATGATATAAATTTTCATATGTTTTTTAATTTTTGATGCTAATTTGCATTTTTCCTAATAAGAGTTCTCATTTTTCTAAGGAATTAGAAATTGTTTTATTATTATAGTTTTATAACGAATCCCTTTCCCTCCCCCTCCCAGAGACCCCTCTCATATAACAAATATTATTTTTTGAAGGGAAAAGGGAAATAATGAGTATAACATTAAATACATTACATTAAAAGTCTGAAAATATTTGCGATATGTAATCACATCTATTGATTTTAGTATTGCAGTGTCTTTATAATTTTTGTTACATTTACATTTGATTATATTGACATACATTTATTGACAAATATATTTGATTATATTGGCATACAACTTTCTTTTTAATTTTCACTTTTTTTTAGTTACTGTATATATTGATATCTTGGATTTGATTATTTTACCTTGCATCTTTATCTGTCTATTTGCCTACCTATCTATCTAGTTTCATGCTTTACTATATTCATCATTCATATCATTTCTTACAAAAGAGCAGAATTCCAATACATTCATGCATCTTGATTTGTTTAGCTATTCATCAACTGATAGCTATCTGATTTATTTCCAATTCTTAGCTCTCAGGAAAAGTATGACTATCAATATTTTGGCATATAGGGGGATTTTCTTTCCTTTTCCTTTTCTTTCTTTTCTTTTCTTTTCTTTTATTTTTGCTTCCTTATAATATAATCCTAATAATGGAATTTTGGTTTTAAAAAACTTGGACATTTTAATCATTTAATTCTAATTCCAAAATGGTTGTACCATTTCACAGTTCCATGAATAATTCATTAGTGTAGTACTTAGAAATTTAGAGTAAATGCTTTACTGTTCCCTAGCTTAGAAGAAATAAGTATTATTATTCCCATTTTAAAGATGAAGAAAATGAGAATCACCAAGACAAATATAGTTTGCTAAGTAATGTATTTAATAAATAGAAAAATGAAGAATCAATTAAATACACATTACTCAAATCTATGTATGTAACTATTCTAATCAATTTGGAAGCTCTGTAGCTTAATGGCTCAGGGAATAGAGCTCTGAAATTGGAAACAGGAAGATCTGAATTGAAATACAGTCTTAGACACTTACTGGCAGTGTTATATTGAGCAAGTCATTTAACCTCTCTTTCCTTCTAGAGAAGGAAATGACAAACCACTCTGGAATCCTTGCCAAGAAAACTCTATGGATGTCATTTATATGCTATGAGCCAATGGGTCACAAAGAGGCAGACATGACTGAATGATTAAACAAAAAAATGGTTTGTATAAAACTAAATCCCTATCATCATCAAATTCATTATTTATCAGACATAAACTCCTGCTTTCTGAATTTTAGTGAAGTGCCTTTTCTCTTGTACTTCTTTATGTCATTGTAAAAAGCATGAGAAACTATTCTCTCTTAAAGACTATTCACTTTGTATGATATCAATGAAAAAAATTAAAAAGGGGAGTAGGGACACTTACATTCATTGTTCTAAGGAGTTTCTTGTTCTGTGAATGAGGATTTCAAAGTACCTTTAAACAGAAATATATTGTTAACACCAGTTAAAATATAGAAGCTGACTCATCCAATTTTTTTTTAAACATGGACATTCTAAAAATATATTCATTATTTTGAATATTTATTATCATTAAAATAATGTAATTTAAATTAAAATCAAGTCCTATAATACTTTTCATTTACATGGTATTTCAATTCATCTTATTATAGAAAAAGGAATATGACAAAATAATTGTTACTAGTTCCAAGATTTCTAGAAAATGTATGTTATATTAATTTGATAGAAATTAAAAGTGGCTAGAAATGACAGCTGGCTAAAACACTCCCCTCTCCCTCCTACCCCATCAAGACCTTATTTCAGTAAAGCCTCTGAACATACAAATAGAGATGAAGCAGAAGGTATGGAAGATAAAACATAAAAACTGGAATTTCAACAAGAATAAAACAAGAAATGAAAGTATGATAAAAGCAAGAAGAAATAAGGTATGGAAACAGAGAAATTAAAAAAAAACTATACTTTTCTGTTTATTCCCCAAAATAATATTGAAAAAATACAGAGCATAATAAAGTAGATAGATAGATAGATAGATTTTTAGTAAGAAAGAAAAATTGTCTTGTATGTAATGTTTAATATGTTTCACTATTACTTTTGTCATAATTTTGAACATTGAAATGAACTTGGTAAAATCCTTGTATATTTTGTCATATTTCTTACTATTCTATTGGTTGGAAGCACCTTGAGAACTATGATTAATATTATATATCTTTGGAGTCTTTTATTGCTATCACTTTAGAATAGTACTACAGATTATAGACACTAAAATATATCATGTTTTCTCACTTTCATCTATAGATTAATGCACTAATCTTTGTTCCTGATGATAAGATAATGATATTCACTGTGCCAAAACATTATATAAACTGCAATCTGTAATGACAAATACTCACAATTTATGGAAAGTTTATTGAACATATACTTTAATTATATATGGTATATAACAATTTGACTAACATATATATCATACTAATATCAGTTGCTAAATAATAATAATATATTATTCTTTTTCCTGGCAACGATGCATAATAACTATCCTGAAGCAATAGTGGATACTAAATAAAAAACACCAATTTAAAAAGTAGTTCCTATGAATTAATATGTATCTCTTTCTAAGTCTCTCTAAGTCTCTTGATAACAGACAGGATGTGTTTGAAGTGAATAGAAAAATATACATCCATTTCAGGTCCAAAGAAAATATATATCTATTCCAGGTTTCATATTTACAAGTCAGAAAATAACAATTCATAGAATATGAACTATTTTTAAATTAATTTGAAGCAAAACTATACATGAAATTCTGTATTGAATGAAAAAACTTTTAAGTCTCATCTAAAAGCACAGAATAAATGGCAGTCCCTATAGACTTTATTAGCTGAATGCATTTCTGTATCTACTCCTTTCCTTTATTCTTTCTCTGTAGAGCTTCATAAAACATGGTGTTGCCATTTACATAATCAAAGCTTTATATTGTGTGTTCCATACTCAGAGGAAGCCTATGGGGATTTGGAAAAAGTAAAGAGTAGATTAATACAAAATTTCTTAAAAGTAAAAAACAAACAAACAAAAATGTCTTTTCGAAATCCCTTCAAAAACATGAATAGACAAGAAAATAAACACAAGTAACAAAATGCTTCCCGTCTCTTCATCTCCCCTCTACTTTTTGTATGCTATATAGATTACTATTTGATATAGGCAAATTGGTGCCAACTTTCCCCAAAACACATCTGCCTTCCTTAATTTCACTTCAGCACATTTCTTAAAACTATTTGTTTCTACATAGAATAAAAGATTTCTGTTTAACAAAGATGAAAATATCCTAATTTATACTTTGTACTCAATTTTGCAAATCTGAAAGATTTTTTGCTGATTTTATTAACTATTACTTGTCAGATATCATAGATGTACAATGGTAGATAATATGTTATAATTCTTCAGTTTGTACTGTCTTTTAACTTCAGACATAAAAGTATCTGCTTATGACAGACTGCCATATTATGTAAGGAAATTTTAAATCTTGTAGTAACAGATCACTTATATGACTTTCTCTGATGTGAGATAGTCGGAGGGATTTCTCCTATCCTCTTGCTATGGAAATAGCTATATTACTTACTTGTGTAGAAACTTTGAATATGTAAATATTCTCAAATAGTCTCAAAAAGAAAAAAACCACAAAATTAATAGTGTTCATGCCAACACTTACTGGTCACAAATCTCAAAATTAGTGTATCCACTTCCACTTTTATACTTTATATTGTTTATATGTCCATACTTATTTATATACAGATTGTCTCACTTATTAGCTGTCCTATTGAAAGCACTGACATTTTAATTTTTTGTCTGTTGTCATATGTCTACCACATAGAAAAAACTAATAAATATTTTTGATTTATGTTGATATGTTAATTATTTAATTGTGGATTCATATGAAGAATGAAAAGCATAGCAGAAGAGAAGATATCTACTTTAACTAGGGTTATTTACAGATGGCATAATTCTTTTTTATTAAAGCTCTTTATTTTCAAAACATATACGCAGATAATTTCTAACATTCACCTTTACAAAACCTTGTGCTCCAATTTTTTTTTTCCTTCCCTTTCCCTGACTCCTTCTCTAGATGGCAAGTAATCCAATATGTTAAAACATATCTATACATATTTCCACAATTATCATGTTGCTCAAGAAAAGTAAGATCACAAAGGAAAAAAAATAGAAAAAAAATCAAAATGACAGCAAATACCAATAAAAAAGTTGAAAATACTATGTTGTGATCTGCACTCAATCCCCACAGTCCTCTCTCTGGGAATATATGACTCTCTCTATCTCAAGACCAGAATAACTGCCCTGAATTACCCTCACTATTGAAAAGAGTCATGTCTGTCAGAATTGATCATCATATAATCTTGCGGTTGCCATGTACAATGTTCTCCTGGTTCTAACTTCACTTCACTTAGAATCAGTTCATGTAAATTTCTTCAGGCCTCTTTGAAGTCATCCTACAGATCATTTCTCATGGAACAATAATATTCTGTAACATTCATATACCATAACTTATACAGTCATTCTCCAATTTTGGGGCATCCACTCAACTTCCAGTTTCTTACAGGTACTAAAAGGACTGCTACAAACATTTTTGTCCACATAGATCCTTTTCCTTTTTTTATGATATCTTCAGGATATGCCCAGTAGAGACACTAGCACAATTCTTCTATTACTGGAGAGAATGAATTTTCAATATTATTGTAATATATCATGTTCTCATAAAATAAATTATAAAATATTAGAGAATATAAATTAATTAATAAGTTATAAAAACAAGTATTTTCTGAGTGCAGGCTCTTTTTTGAGACCCTGATAAGTGCTATGGATAATAGGAATGACAAAAAGAGACCCTACCCTCAAGGAAATTACGGTATAGTAGAAAAGACCTCTTCCTAACAACTATGTACAATCAATATATATGCAAGATAGGTTGAATTTACTTACAGAGAAATGGCACAAGCATTAAGACTTTATGCAGAAGTTCTTACTCAACTCTTATCTGTGTTTCCATAAAACTATATTATATACAGCAACCACACAGTGGTAAAACTGTCTTTAGATAGGCAAAACTAGATTCATTGTAACCAATAGGATTAAAACTCGTCGGTGAGTAAGGAAGATATTTATCTAAATATGCAATGACTTTGTGTGGCAGAATGAGCTGATGAAAACAATTTGATCTAATAGTCATAAATGTGGCTGAAACAGATGCTGTGGAAGTGTTGGAGCTTGGTCAGAAACAAAGAAAGCAAGGTCATCTACTGCATCTTAGCACTATTCCACTTCACAATGGTTCTTCCATAAGAGACTGCAAATCCAGGTTTCTGAGATTCATCAAATTCACACTCCACATCAAAATCATTGACTGCCAAATAATTATGTCTGACCATTCTCAAAGTCTCATTTAAATTCTGACAATTTATTTTTTCTTTTTTTTGCACTTGGCTCTTCTACAGCTTGTACTTCCTTCTTCTTAAGAACTTACAAATTCCTCTTAAAAACAATCTACACATGTAAGCAAGCATCGAAACAGGTAAGCACCATGCAATAAAAATATTTCTTTGCAGTTGATAAAATGATAATATATATGCAATCACTAAGATAGAATAAATTTAAAATTCTCTACATATAACTTATATGTTACAACTCTTGAGCAGTTTTTTTGCTCTCATTTTTTTATTAGGAAAGATAAATGGAAAGATTGTATTCATAGCACAAGTATTGTCTCAATTCAAAGATGTGTTTCAATTAAGTTTTCTGATTTCTGAATTGGAAAATGGAACGACTTTCCCATTATGACAGTATTATAAGTGGTTGGAAGGTTTTTTGGCTAGCCATAAAAATCCATTTACCTAAAATATTAATTTTGTTTTCTGTTACTCTCTTTTTTTATTTCAGATACATACTATTGCAAGTACAATATGGTTAAATATACTTTTGTGAACTAACTTTATAATCTACCCCAAAATATATATGGTTGACTCAAAAAAAGAAAATTCCTGTGTTCTAGCAACTGACATCAAATCACATTTTCTAAATAATTCATTAAAACTTGGATAATATTTTAAAAATAAAAAGCAAGGTGAAAAATATATTGACTTAATAAAAAATATTTTTCTAAAGGCATAGCTCCAAGTATTTATTATTGAGGCTATAGCCTACTTTGGGAAGTATTGTTTTAAAATTATCAGATCCCTCTGAATACTGTCAGCACCATATTCTGGGTCATTCTGAAGAGAGAGGACCTTCCAGAGAGACAATCCAGATTCTCTCAGGATATGTTGTAGAGGACCACCAATTTAATCATGTCTCTGGGGAATATGCATAACATTAAAACTAAATTGTGGGGCATACACAGAGTGAAGATAAACAAGGACTTGGGCTTTGCATCAGCTTACTCCCCCACTCCCCTCAAAATTCAGAACTAAACCAAGTTCTTTCATCTTTCTTATTAACCTCAGCTTTCAACCAACACCAAAAGCTTCCTGAAACAGTATAATAGCCAAGAGAATATGGATTCAGAATAACTGCCTCAGTTATTTACTGTCTGTGTGATCTTGGGAAACCCACTTAACTCCTTGTTATCTCAGTTTTCTTACTCAAAAAAGGAAGGAAGCATTAGAAGCCGTCTAAGGTTCTTTTCATTCTATATCTATTTCAAAAATGTTATATTTTCTCTGTCTATTAAAATATGGGTGCAAGAAATAATAATTTATCCTATATTGTGAATCATAGTAATTTGACTCAATTAAAAAGGTTTCCTGTTTTGCACTATTGCTATAAAGTGAATGAAAAAAATTATTTTGTGCATATTATGTTAAAAACACTTTTGTAGTTACTGAGCTTGTAGTACTTTCTTCTCAAGGTGCTTAAATTCTAAAGAATAGAGAATCTGAAAAGGTACCTAGAGAATATAAATCTAGTAATACAAAGCAATTTCAAGAAGAACACACTGGGGGCTGTATCCGGTGCCCTGAGTTTTGGGAGGAGAGATGTTGTTCAACAGAGATCCATGTAGGCAGTGGCAAGTGATCTATTCCCTGAAGATAGCTGTGATAGGATGAGAGATGAGATAGAGATGAAGAAGGGGCACATCCCACACACATTAAGGACTATTTCACATAAAGCATGGAAGATGGACATAGAATGCCATGCACTGGGATATGAGAAAAGAAAGTATGTTGCTCTTCTCAACATTTTTGGCAGCAAAAGAAAAAGAAATAATTGTAAAAAGGAAGAAGGCAATTAACTTTTATCTCTTGCAAACTTTACTTAGAAAGATACCACCTTATCTCAAAGTGTATTTAGATAAGGATATTAAATCCTTGATTCAGAGTATCATAAAATGGACTTGTTTCCACTGCTGAGGTGTTGAAAGTTGAATAGATGATGGTAATACTTTTGCTGTTTTTATACTTGTTTCTGGTGCCTTAATGCACTCCTAGTGGTGAAAGGGGAAAAAAGTGTATTATTGTAAGGTAGTGCTAAATGGGTTTCTTCATCTTTTAGAGCTATTTATAAAATGTATCCGTCTGCATGTTTCTTACATTGAAATCTTTTAGTCCAGAATCAGTGATGGGCATCATTTCTTCAATTATAGATAGGGCTTTTCCTGGAAGCTGAGAAATAACTTATATATCAAAAGAATCTCTAGTACTAAGGTTTTGCCATTCTGCCCGTTTCCTCCTATATATTTTTCAAAGGTGATTTTGGACCTTATTTAAATTTGGCCTCTATGAACAAAATTAGAAAATATCAAGACAAACAGTGACATTTAATAATAATAATAATAATAATAATAATAATAATAATAAAACAGCCAGGTACTCTGAATTTAGAAGAGAACATTACTTCCACTAATAAATATGCCTGGAATTTACATTTGTACCAGCAAGCTTTTTTGGATTTGTTTTTAAATCATATGTCATCTTAGTTAAATACAGATGCTAAGATTAGGATCTTACATGACACTCCATATGTATTTAGGGCTAGAACATAAGCAATAGATAATGAATATTTTAAATCTTTTTAGTGTCTTCAAAAACAAATTCCTTCCTTCTCCACAGATCTGAGAGTTAAACTAACCTTTGTTCTTCTAATTTGCTTATAATATTACTCTTCATGTCTATATCATGAATCCTGTGTATACTCTTTGATCTAGCAGAGTATTGACTGAGTCTGTATCCCAAAAATATCACAAAAAAGGGGAAAGGACCTACATGTCCAAAAATGTTTGTAGCTACCCTTTATGTAACAATAAGGAACTAGAAATTGAATGTGCCCATAAGTTGGGATATGGCTTAATAAGTTATGGTTTGTGAATGTAATTGAATATTATTATTCTATAAGAAATGATTGGCAGGATCATTTGCATGATTGGAAAGATTTGCATGAATTGACGATAAATGATTTGAATAGAAAGAAGAATATATTATATACAGAAACAACAAGATTATGTGATGATCAACTTTGTTAGTCTTATTTCTTTTCAGTAATGTAGTGATTCAAAGTCATTGATGGTAATTCAAGGCAAAGTGAGAGAGCCACTGACATCCAGAGAGAGAACTATGGAGATTGTGGAGTAGAATATCTTGAACATCATTTTAAAAGCTACTCACCCTTCTTATTTATCTCAGCACCTACATTTACTACCAACTTTTCATATAGTAATTAGACCAAAAAAAAGTCTATTCACAAATCCACACACTTAACAAAAATTCTACTCCATTGATGAAACATAAAATTCTTCTTTTAACCAAAAACTTAAAAATCTGTAAAAGCCTAATTTGTAGCAATATCTCCCTAATGCTAGAAGTTGAAATAAATACAATTTTCTAAAGTATTTGAATTACATTTTAGAATTTGAAAATTGTATTAATAATGCTAGAAGTTGAAAAAAAGATATTGAGTTATTAAAATATAATAATAATTGAGTTATTAAAACATAATAATAATAATAAATAATCAATTTGCCTGTATGGATGATTTCTCTCTTTCCCTTTCTCTCTCTCTGTCTCCTCTCTCTCTCTCTCTCTAACATCCTTCTTACACAAACTTTCAAGTCCTGGTTATCTGCTACAGCTGTGAGTTGAATACAGATGGCAGCAGCACCTCCAGCTCTTCTTGGACCACTGATGCAGAATCTGTGGGTCTGGCATCATCAATTTGCTTCCAGACTGGTATAGAAACCATTCTATAATTAGAGGTGATCAAATTATTCCATTTATACATAGTTCTTTTTTTCACAAGTTATTCTGTAGTGTTTTTCCCTTCATGTCACTCATAAAGGAAATAGGAGTCTTTCAAATGATACTACCTAAAACTTCTTTTCCTCAATGACACCTTAACTAAGCTAGGCATTTCTAATTTCTCCAAACAGTTCAGAATTGTCAATAAATTAAATTTCTAAAATCACAAAAAAGAAAAATAAATACAATTTTCTAAAGTAATAGCATTTGAATTACATTTTAGAATTTGAAAAGCACTTCACTTATGTTATCACACTATAGCCTCATAGCATTTCTTTTTGGTAGATTCTGTTATTATCTCCACAATATACAGATGAGAAAACTGATTCTGAAAACTTAAGTGGCTCAGGGTCATATAGCTACTAAGTGTTAGAGGATGGATTTGAATTCATCTTCCTAACTTCAAGTGCAGAATTCTATCACACAGTTGCATGTAGTCATAAAACCCAGAAAGTCACACAAGGACTAAGAATGCTGGACTGGAGTCAGAAAGACATGAGTTCAGATTTTTCCTTCAATACTTATTGGATATGTGACCTTCAAATAATACTACTCAAAACTTCTCTCCTTCAATGATACATAGATTGAATTAGATATTGCTAATTTCTCTATATAGTTCAGAATTGCTATTAAATAAAACTTTCCAAAGCACAAAAAATAGAACCATTTGCCTCATGCTTATGATTAATTTCACTGATGCAGAGTTTCACTGAGGAAATTTTCTCTACTGAATCTGAAAGTCAGCTGGTCTTAGAGTTGTCTGAAGTTGTAAGTAGTTTATAGTCACTCAGGATCATATAGTCATTTATGTCAGAAACTAGAATTGAACTTTGATATTAGCAATGCCATAAGAGATTTGATGAGATATATATGTGTGTGTATGGTTGTGTGTGTGTGTATACAGCATATACTATGTTAGATTGCCATTATCTGAAAGACTAAATTAAAGAAAATCTTGTCTGAGTCAAACTGCACACATATTTTATAAAATATTTTAGAAAAAGTCTGGTCTAGTCCTTTTACTTTGTATTTGAAGAGAAGACACCCAGAGTAATTACATGACTAGTTCAAGGTAAGTAGTAAATATCAAAGCTAGAAATGTACCCCAAGTCTTTTAATTCCAAGTCTATTGGTTTTTCTTCCAGACTAAGAGGTCACTGTGACAGTCACTGTGACAGTAAATTATAGAGAGTTAAAAACCAGTTTTGACTGAAGTGAACAGAACCAGAACATGATATATAGAAATAGCAAGATTGTATGATAATCAACTATGATAGATTTAATTCATCTCAGCAATACTGTGATCCTAGACATTCCAATAGATTTGGGATAGAAAATTCCATCTGCAGCCAAAGAAAGAAATCTAGAGACTGAATTTTGCATTGAAACATACTATTTTCACCTTTTTTTTCCTTTTCATGGTTTTTAATTTTTGTTCTGATTTTCCTTTCACAACATGACTAATATGGAAATATGTTTAAATATTTATACATGTATAGCTTATATTAGAATGCTTTCTATCTTGGAACTCAAAATAAATGTTGAAGATTATCTTTATATATAATTGCATAAAATAAAATGCTATTAAGTGGGAGGAGAAAGAAATTAGTTTTGATAATGATGTTGGATTAATATTCATAAGCCAAATAATATTGGCTAGGCAAGATGTAACATAAATTGTCATTTGTCTCAGATTACACCTCTTGTAGTAATAAAAAAAAAATAGAAATAATTTACCTAATGCTTAAACATTTTGAAAATGTATTAAGACTTGTTACCCTTCAACAATTTGAGAATAAGGTTCTCTTATTATCTCCATTTTACAGATAAGGAAATTGAAGCACATGAAAGTTGCCATTTATCAAGAGTCAAACCCACAGCTAATAATTGTCTAAGGTGGGACCTCAACCAAGATCTTTCAGATTTTAGGTCTAGCACTCTATACATCACTGTGTTATTTAGGTGTCTATAGTAGGTTATAGCAATCTATAGCTTTTATGGCAGTGGCATAGTAGCCAAACTCCTTATGTTTTATTTGTATGTTGGTGTCCCTACCAATTTGACTTCTGAACATAGCAGTTTTACGTGTACAGACAAGTCCATGAAATATTTTCACTTTCAGGCTCATGTCAAGCTCTGTGACTAATTTTCTCTATAGGCAGAAAGACCAGGGACTCTAGCCATAAACAATTAAAACTAGCAATGAACTGATATTTATGTTGATCCTACTAAAATTTTATCTCCCCTTTTGAAGTTGCCATATTCTGCTTTTTCCTACCATTTCTGAGTTAAAGGGTTCCTTCATGTTTCCCTGACCTCTTCCCATTATTGGATTACCTATGCATATCTCAGACTAACTATCTCTATGACTTATCTATAAAATCTATAAAATAAATTTTATACAATGAAATTTTTAGATATTTTATATACCTTTTACATATATATGTATATGTATATATATATAAAAGTTGGTATATATATATATATGTGTGTGTGTGTGTGTGTGTGTGTGTGTGTGTATAAAATTTGGTTTTCATAACCAATCTTTAAGTTAGAGAATACAGTTAGAGTATCATCATCATTTTATAAATGAAAAATTAAATATAAAGAAGCTTAAATGTATTTTAGTTCACATAACTAGGAAGAGGGTAGTTTAACCAGTTCATATTACCTATGATGTACTAGCCACTGCTAGGTGCTGGAAGGGTCCAGTACAACATTAATAAACTATCCTTGTTCTCAAAGATCTTACATTCTATAAGGCCTACAATATATAAATTAACTAATAAATGCAAGCTAATTGTATGAAGCAGAAAACATTAATCACTTAATTGAATAAAATAAGATTTCTAAATAAAGTAGAATCTTCTCAGCCTTTAAGGAAGTCAAAGATTTTTAGTAAGTATAGGTAATGAAGGAATGAATTCTACCCATTGACTTTGGGAGATGAGCGGCTCAGTTTAGGGGAAAACAAGCAGGCTGACTTGGTTGAGATATAAGTACTAGAAGGGATAGGGTGAAATAACTTCATACATTTAATGAAAAAAAAAGTTTTCTTGTATGTCAATATTCAGTCTGCCTATTCTCTATCTTTATTAGCTACCTCTCTTGAGGGAGCAAGAGGAAATAGCTGAACAAAAAGCATAATTATTTGGTTGACATGATTTCAAAGTTACATTGGGATTTTAGAGCAAAAAACACATATAAATAGAAACCTACATGTAGTACTAGTGCAAGTATCAAGATAGTGTAATTATAGAATAAATTTTATTAGTATAATTATAACTACAAAAAGTTAAAAATATCTTTAGGCATGTCTTTGCACTGCAACCATTTTAGTTCAATAGCATTTATATTCCTGTATTAAAAAAGAAATATTTTCTAACACCATAAAAGATATAGTTATGAAAACTATATAATTATATTTTAGTTTTTCCTGAAATTGTTTGTTTTCTCTGCTTCTTGACTTCAATTCATACAAAAATGAAAAATTTCCTGCTAAAGAGTGGAAGTAAAAATCAGAAGATGCAAGTATGAGATCTAGCTAAAGCTCTACTTAGCTATGGTATTTGTGTAATAATTTTGCTTTTTGGATCTCCATGTCTTTATTAATAAGTTATAAAATTAAAATCTAAGGTCCCTTAGAGCACGGATTGATTTGTCTCTGCATTGTATCTATAACCAACTAAATGAGAAACTTGGTTTCTAAATGAAATAAAGATATATGGAAGAATCTAGGTTCTATATAATAATATGTTTTGTCTCCAGGAATAAACAGTGTAAATCTATATGAGCCAAGTAACTGCTATCTTACATGACATCATCTTTTAGGAAGTAGAAGTAAATTACTTAATTTTTATACTTGTGTGCCTATGTGTATGTATTTATACACACAAAATGTGGATACATATTTTTAAACAAATTTAAAAGCATTCAGTGTGTACATTTCAGGGTTTTTGCATTATTGTATGGATATTTCTCAAAGTAGCATTTATATGATCAGAGTATTTATATATACACATATTTTCTGGACCAATGAGGGTAAATTCAATTTTATTTTCTCAAATGCTGCTTGTACTGGAGTCTATTCTGAATTATTGAAAACCCAAAACATTTGAATGTTATGTTTTTTTTTTCTTTCCCTATTTCCTATAGGAACCTAGCTTCTAGATATAGTTTGTAAACTATTGAATTTATTTCCATTTCAAAACTAAGTATATTGCACTGCAGAAATGAAAGAAAGCCCATGCAGGTCAAGGATTCAAATAAATTTTAATAGTAGAACATTACTTAAGGAATAGTATAATTTTAAATGCACAGTTAATGATATTAAGAATATATAAGGAAGTTATAGGTATTAGTCAAGTGGTTACCACTAGGAAAATAAAGATTAGGAGATAAAAATGAATCCTTACTTTTTACATTTACCAAACCTCTGATTTATTAACCAGAAAGTTTCCTTTATTCTTTTGTTTTAACTCATCTGCAAAATGTAGATGTTGTAGAAGAGAATAAAGATAAAGACAAAGGATACAAATTCAATTATTTAATGAACAATAAAAAGTATGATCTAGAAAGAGCACAGCTTCAATTAAATGGGACACACACACACACACACACACACATACACACTATTGGAATGGTAGATAAAGACCATAAAATTACAAGGTTTTCAAATCTAGTTTTACTACATCGTAATTTGTTTTGATTCACTACACTGGTTATTATGTAAAAAAAAAAAAAAAAAAAAAAAACTTATGGCATGTTATTCTTGATGGATTCATGCTATTGTTTCCCTTTCAAAGTAACTAAAGGTTATATGTCTTATTAATGGAACTTAGCATTTGACAATAATCACATAAAACCTCAAAAAATGATCATTTAAGAAGTATAACTTTTCTTCCTCCCTCCCTTCTCTTTTCCTTCCTCTCTCCTTCTTCTTCTTCTTCTTCTTCTTCTTCTTCTTCTTCTTCTTCTTCTTCTTCTTCTTCTTCTTCTTCTTCTTCTTCTTCTTCTTCTTCTTCTTCTTCTTCTTCTTCTTCTCTCTCTCTCTCTCTCTCTCTCTCTCTCTCTCTCTCATTCTTTTAATTATGACAAATCTGGTCTGTCTCAAACATATCCGGGTATATGAAGGTACACAGAAATCTGCATATTTAATTATAGATTTCTCTTTATTAAAATTCCTCTTTTCTTGCTCATTAATGTTACTTATTAAATGCCATTAGAGTATAATTGAAGAGTACTTCTCATATTTCTGGGAGAGGAGAAAAGATGTCACAAAATAGAGAAAGCACTAAGCTAAATTCTCTCCACATTTCCTTTCAGACATTTAAAATAATGCTTCAAACTGAATTCTGGAGTGTTACAACCAATAAAAGGTCAGACTAAGTCATATTTACAGCCTAGTAAAACTTAAGAGTCTGGCAAGAGAGATTTGTAACATATGGGTAAAGATAGACCTTGAAAATCATATGGATGAAACACCAATGATGGAAGTAGATTGTATTGACAGAAGCAGCAGCTGCTTCAAAAAGATCTCAAGCCAGAGACAGTACGGGGATCTGACAACTCATCTGCACGAGATTAAAGGGGATACTTGTATTAGCACTGAGTGCAAGATAAGTTGCTGTTTGTCACTATCATTAGTTATACTCATTTCTGGATCATAGTTCATGGAAGGAGAGAAGCACTTTTGATTAAGAGTGAGTAGGAACACTGAGAAGTGATATTACTTCCAATCCCAGGGAATAGACCTCCCAAAAAACATTATCACCTCTAGTCTTAAGGGATTCAATATCTGGAGAAATAATATCCTTTATCGTGCCTAGGGACCAGGGGCCCAATAGAACCATGCTATTTTTTAACATGGAGTTAATAGTATGAAAAAAATGAGTAAAAATAATGAAGCTGATTATAATAATGACTATGGTGAAATGGAAGATCAAGACAAAAACTCAGAAGAAGAAGACAATAAAATAAACATAAATAAAAGCCAAGACCATTTTTTTTAAATGAATAGGAAAAAAAGACCAATATGATTTTTTTTTCCGGAGGCTATTGGGGTTAAGTGACTTACCAGAGTTACAGAGCCAGGAAGCCTTAAGTGTTTGAGGTCAGATTTGAAATCAGATCCTCCTGACTGCAGGGTTGGTGCTCTCTCCACTATATCAACTAACTGCCCCCAATATGAATTTTTAAAAGAACTAAAAATTGAATTTTAAAAATCAAATAAGAGTGGTGGGGAAATGTTTTGTAAAGAAATGACAGCAAAGGAAAAAAATTACCAAAAATATATATAATAGCTTGGCAAAAAGGGGATAATAAAAATTATATAGTACTAAAAGACAGCTGTTAAAAGAAGGCAGGAGTCAGAAACAAAACAGAATTAAGACGAGGTACAAGAGAAAAAAGACAGAAGGATATTCAGAAAAAAATAGAACAGAGGGAAATAATATAGTAAGTAATCATAGATATCAATGTCATGGGGTTAAAGTCACCTCAAAAATTGAAGTGGGTAGCAGAATGGATTTGAAACCAGAATCCAACAATATATTTTTTAAAAGAAATACACTTGAAACAGAGAGACACATGGAGAATTAAAATAAGAAGCTAGAACAGAATCTATTACGCTTTACTGATGTAAAAAAGGTAATTGTGGTACTCATGATCACAGACAAAGTAAAACTGAAAACTAATTAAAATGGATAAACAGGAAGCTATATCTTACTAAAAGACACATAGACACCAAAATAACACCAATAAATCAATATTAAAATATGTGTACAAATGAAATAATAGCCAAATTCTTAAGGAAAAAATTAAATGAGTTATAGGAAGAAAAAATAAAATTGTACCACTGGGGGAATTGTAACTTTCCCCTCTCAAAGCTAGATAAATTAAACCATAAAATAAATAAAAAAAAAAGTTAAGGTGATGAATAGAATCTAAGAAAAATTAGATATTATGATAGACTTTGGAGAAAACAGAATAGGATATAGAATAGGAAGAAATTTGCCATTTTTTCTCAGCTATTTATGGCATTTTCCCTAAAATTTACCATGGATAAAACAAAACAAAACAAAACAAAAAAACCTCACCTCAAAATGCAGCAAAGAGCAAATATACCTTTTTGATCCATAATTCAATAAAATTAAATTGAATAAAGGGCTAATTAAAATAAATAGAAACTAAATAATTTAATCCAAAAGAAAGAATGCATCAAAGAACAAATAATACTACCAATAAATTCATTAAAGATGACAGCAATGTGATAATAATTCAAAATTTGTGAAATGCAGACAAAACAGTATATATGGGAAATACATATCTCTTTTTTCATTATTATTATAACTTTTTATTTACAAAATACATACATGGGTAATTTTTCAACACTAATCCTTAAAAAAGCTTCTGTTCCAATTATTCCCCTCAGTCCCCCCACCCCTCCATTAGATGGCAGGTAGTCCAATATGTTAAATACAATATAGGTATAAATATTTATACAGTTATCATGCTGCAAAAGAAAAATCGGATTTAGGAAGAAAGTTTAAAAAAAACCTGAGAGGGAAAACAAAAATACAAGCAAACAACAACACAAAGAGTGGAAATGTTATGCTGTTCAAACTCATTTCCCATAGTTCTTTCGCTGGGTGTAGCTTGTTCTCTTCATTACTGAGCAGTTGGAACTGGTATGAATGATCTCCTTGTTGAACAGAGCCATGTCCATCAGAATTGATCAGCATATATTATTGTTGTTGAAATGTATAGTGATCTCCTGGTTCTGCTCATTTCAGTTAGAATCAGTTCATGTAGGTCTCTCCAGGCTTCTCTGAAATCATCCTGCTGATCATTTCTTACAAAACAATTATATTCTATAACATTCATGTACCACAATTTGTTCAACCCTTCTCCAATTGATAGGAATCCATACAATTTCTAGTTTCTAGCCACTACTAACACAAACATTTTTGCAAATGTGGGTCCCTTTCCCTTCTTTAATATCCCTTTGGGGTATAAGCTCAATAGTAACACTGCTGGGTCAAAGGGTATGCACACTTTGATAACTTTTGGAGCATAGTTCCAAATTGCTCTCCAGAATGGTTGGATCTATTCACAACTCCACCAACAATGTATCAGTGTCCCAGTTTTCCCATATCCTCTCCAACATTCAGCATTATCCTTTCTTGTCATCCTAGCTAATCTGAAAGGTTTGTAATGGTATCTCAGAATTGTCTTAATTTGCCTTTCTCTGATTAATAATGACTTGGAGCATCTTTTCATATGACCAGAAATAGTTTCAATTTCTTTATCTGAAAATTGTCTGCTCATATACTATTATCATTTATCAATTGGAGAATGACTTGATTTTTTATTAATTTGAGTCAATTCTGTATATATTTTGGAAATGAGGCCTTTACCAGAACCTTTGACTGTAAAATTGTTTTCCTAGTTTATTGCTTTCCTTCTAATCTTGTCAGCATTAGTTTTGTTTGTACAAAAAGTTTTTAACTTAATATAATCAAAATTTTCTATTTTGTGATCAATAATGATCTTTTGTTTTTCTTTGGTCACAAATTCCTTCCTCCTTCAGAGGTCTGAAAGATAAACTATCCTATATTCTTTTAATTTATTTATAATCTCATTTATTATGTCAAGATCATGAACCCATTTTAACCTTGTCTTCGTATTCATTGTTAAGTATGGTCAATGCCTAGTTTCTGCCATACTAGTATCCAATTTTCCCAGCAGTTTTTAGTTTTTGACTATTTTGTCTTGTAAACCTAACCTATTCCTCTTATCAACTAGTCTATTTCTTAGCCAGTACAAAATGGTTTTGATCACCACAGTTTTATTGTACAGTGGTATACCTGGAACAGGTAGGCCACCTTCATTTGATTTTTTTTTCATTAGTTCCCTTGAAATTATTGACCTTTTGTTCCTTCAGAAGAATTTTGTTGTTTTTTTTTTTTTTAGGTAAGTAAAATAATTTGTTGGGAGTTTGATTAGTATAGACTAAATAAATATATTAGTTTAGGGAGTATTGTCATCTTTGATAGGTTCACTAGACCTATTGAAAAGCAGTTAATATTTTTCCATTTATTTAAATGACTTTATTTGTGTGGAAAGTGTTTTGTAGTTTTGCTCATATAGTTTCTGACTATCCCTTGATAGATAGATTTTTATTTTATTTTATTTTTATTATTTTTATATTTTACATTATCAATAGTTATTTTAAATGGAATGTATTTTTTTGTCTCTTGCTGTTGGATTTTGTCAGTGATGTATACAAATGCTGATGATCTATATGAATTTATTTTGTATCCTGCAACTTTGCTAAAGATGTGGATTATTTCTATTTGTTTTTTAGTAGAATCTCTGGGATTCTCTAAGTATACCATTATTTCATCTGAAAAGAGTGATAGTTTTATTTCCTCATTACCTACTCTAATTCCTTTAATCTCTTTTTCATCTCTTATTGCCAAAGCTAGCATTTCTAATACAATATTGAATAGTAATTGTGATAGTGGGCAAACTTGTTTAACTCCTGATCTTATTGGGAATGATTTCAGTTTATCCCCATTTCATATGATGCTTACTGATAGTTTTAAATAGATGCTACTGACTATTTTAAGGAAAAGTCCATTTATGCCTATACTTTCTAGTGTTTTTAATAGGAATGGGTGTTGGATTTTATCAAATACTTTTTCTGCATCTATTGAGATGATCATATGGTTTTTGTTAATTAGGTTATTGATATAAGCAATTATGCTAATGGTTTTCCTTATATTAAAGCAGCCCTGCATTCCTGGTATAAATCCTACTTACTCATGGTTGTAATGGGCTGAGGCTTGAGTTGATGCACTGAGGTCCCAAGCACATGAGGCTAAATAGTAATTGGACCATGCTCTATTAATATATAAGCTTGGAGAAAGAATGGCCTCCGCCCACTCTTTGTGCAAGTCCTGATGTGTTGTATAGGAAATGATGATTTTGGTGGGTGGAGGCAGGGGAGTGGAAAAGACTTTTGGGATTGCCTTGCCACGGTTTGCTCAGCTCACATCTCTCTCTGTTAGCTGGCTTCCTGTCGCAACTGTCCATATTGCTATCGCAACCTTTCTTGCCTATATTTGCTATTGCAATCTTTATTCACCTCTTCACTTCAATAAATATTGAAGATTTTTCCCTTAACCTGAATTCCTGACTCCGGCTGATTTTAAATACGCGGTCATTACAGTTTATTCTTTATGAGACTCTCTATGTGTCTCTTAGCTTCCTGGGTCCCTGTGGTGAGCTTTTTCTTCTCAAAACGCAGCCAGGTGATAAAAGTTCAGATCTTTTATTATTTCCAATATAGCCCGGTTAGCTTAGAGGCCTATCTCTCTGCTTGGTTCCAAGAGCTCTCTCCAAATGTCTTTAAATCCAAAGGTCTGGTCCTTCAGCCTCTGCCTCTGCTTTCTTCAGCCTCCAGCCAGCTCCAACTCTTCATGTCATTCCAGTGAAATCTCGACTTGTAGCGTCTTCCTCTCTCCAGAACCTCTTCGACTGGCCCATTGGCCTATTTATGCTCCTTCCAGAGAGAGGGATTATGGGTTTTCTCCCATAGTGCTCTCTGGCCCAAAGCTTCAAGGGAGGTGTCAACTCATTGAACTCCAATGAGTCAAGGTGTGACCACAAGCCTTGTATTAATTAGTTCTACTTAGTACCTTGTTTCAGGTTCTGCCCAAAACATCTTCTTGTAAGATTAGATCAACTCTAATTAGTTAGCAGTTAGTAAGGATTCCAACATCTCCCCCTTTCTTTTGTTTTAAAACATAGGGGGTTTCTGAGGGGGGTACACATAAATCCATCAATATGGGCCAGAACTTTGTAACAGATATACATGATATACATAAATCCATCATATGGGAGGCATTATACATAATTTACATGAGCACATAGCAATATAACACAGGCTAGTGGTAATGTAACAAATAACATGAATCAACATGAAAATTTAACTACTGCAAAAAGTCTCATCAACAATCTTTCATCTCAAGAAATCCAATGATTCTTGCAATTGCTTAAAATACATAAGCACATAGTAATATAACACAGGCTAGTAGTAATGTAACAACATAAATCGACCTGAAAATTCACAAATGTCCATAAGTCCTAGAAATAGTCCATAAGGAATCCATTGTCCATTAGTTCATGCGCCAGGAATCTAATAATTCCTGTAAGCTCTGAAGTACTGCAAAAAGTCTCATCAACAATTTTTCATCTCAGGGAACCCAATGATTCTTGCTGGTTTTTCAAGAACTAAAACAGTTTCATCTTGTGTTAGGAAATCCAATGATTCCTGAAGATTTTAAAAGTCTTTTTAACAGTCTCCTTGTCAGCCATTTGATTCTTTCTCCATCTGTGGAAATATAAGCAGATCCTCTTCCCCAAGCAATTAATCTAATTCCCTTCTATTTACCAAATTTGGGATTTCTCCTCATCATCTGGTAATTACATTGGAGTCGTTTGCATTGGATATTGTCTTGTTGTCTTAAAAGGCCTGTATTCTTCCCAACTGTAATCCTGATTGCTTTTCTGTTGGTTGATGACATCAGAATCCTGAATTTCTAAAGTCTCTCTGGGTGTAACCTCAGCTGCTATCATGCCCCACCTGTCCTTTGATTGATACTTTAGAGCTGGGCCCTGCCTCTCATTCCTCTGGGTCAATATACATTTAGAGGCCCAGTGAAAGCCTCCATTACATTTTGGACATGGGGTTTTGGGTTTTCTCTCACCCTGTCTTCTCACTCTATCTCCATATCTACAATGAGCTCTCAAATGTCCAATTTTTCCGCACTGAAAACATCGACGAGTTTCTCTAGAATTCCTCTGCCAAGAAGGACCTTGTCTTTCCATGTTCATCATAGTCTGGGCATAATAAGCATTTGTGCCCACTGTGGCACAGCGTCTTATGATTTCTTCTAAAGGAGCATCTTTGTCTAGCCCCCATATAATTCTTTTGCAAACCTCATTGGCATTTTCCTTAGCCAAATGTTTAGTCATTATTTCTGTTGCTGCATTGTCTCCAATGGTTCTTATTACAGCTGTTTGTAAACGTCCCACAAAATCTGCAAAAGGTTCATTGGGACCTTGCTCTATTTTTGTGAAAGCATTATTTCCATCTTTCTGTCCAGGGAGAGAATTCCAAGCTTTTATTTCAGCCTTAGAAATTTGCTCATACACTGTTATGGGATAATAAATCTGTTCTGAACTCTCTGCATACTGACCTTCTCCAGTTAGTTGGTCAAAAGCAACTTGTACAATAGCTCCTGTTTGCCTATTGTGTTGGGCTTGAATCCTACATAATTCATGAAACTCTGAAAGCCACAATAAATTTTGTCCCGGTTCTAGACAAGTTTTTGTTATGGATTTCCAGTCATTCGGGGTTAGGATTTCATAAGACAAATTATCTAGTAACATCTTCACATAAGATGATGTAGCCCATAAAGAGTGCAACCCTTTTTCAAATCTTTAATTTTTTCCAAATTAAAAGGAGTGTATCTTCTCCTTTTTTGACCTGAGGAGTTGAGCTCTTCAATCACAGGATATGCATTTATAAAATCAGATATATCTTCTCCTTCATTTTTTGCTTTAATTAATGCTTTTTCTAATCTTGTCAAATTCTGCTTTACAGGAGAAGCTGACTGTGTTTCTGTCTCTCTCCCTCCCCCTTGTTCTACCCATGAAGGGTTAATTGCGGGGGGAGGGTCATGAGATGTGGAATCACCTAATTCCTCCTTCTGTGAAGTATCATACTCAGAATTGTAATTAACTCCATTCTCATCTGATTTGTCCTCCTTTTCACCTAGTAAAGTTGGCACTTCCTCCTGTACTTTCCTTTTCATCATTCTATCACTTAAATAACTTCTTATAGCCAATTGTATTACATTATATGTATTAATTATTGAGTTAGGCCCATTTTTATCATAGAATTGACAAAGATCCTCTCCAACCAATTTCCATTCATTTAGATCTAATTCCTTATCAAGAGAGAAACAAGGACATATGTCCTTTACAGTTTGTAAAAGTTCAGTGATTTGCTGTAAACTTATAATTAAACCTTGGCTTTCCATAACTTTGACAATGCTCTCTAAACATTTTCCTTGAACAGAAACAGGCTGTTTTCTAAATATCTGTCCCATCTTAGCTGAATTTCTACTTTAACTCTTCTAACAAAATTTCTTTGTTGCACTCACCCTAATTTCTGGGTTGAAGTCTTTTCCACTGGATCAGGATCAGAGGCTTTTCCACTTGAATCAGGATCGGGGCTTTTCCACTTGAATCAGGATCGGAGCTTTTCCACTGAAATCCACTGAGGGGTCTGTTTGTCCCTGTTCGGGCGCCAAATTGTGGTGAGCTTTTTCTTCTCAAAACGCAGCCAGGTGATAAAAGTTCAGATCTTTTATTATTTCCAATATAGCCCGGTTAGCTTAGAGGCCTATCTCTCTGCTTGGTTCCAAGAGCTCTCTCCAAATGTCTTTAAATCCAAAGGTCTGGTCCTTCAGCCTCTGCCTCTGCTTTCTTCAGCCTCCAGCCAGCTCCAACTCTTCATGTCATTCCAGTGAAATCTCGACTTGTAGCGTCTTCCTCTCTCCAGAACCTCTTCGACTGGCCCATTGGCCTATTTATGCTCCTTCCAGAGAGAGGGATTATGGGTTTTCTCCCATAGTGCTCTCTGGCCCAAAGCTTCAAGGGAGGTGTCAACTCATTGAACTCCAATGAGTAAAGGTGTGACCACAAGCCTTGTATTAATTAGTTCTACTTAGTACCTTGTTTCAGGTTCTGCCCAAAACATCTTCTTGTAAGATTAGATCAACTCTAATTAGTTAGCAGTTAGTAAGGATTCCAACAGGTCCCAGTTTATTTTTTCGTCTAAAAAATGAGGGAATTGAAGAAGATTGGTTTACAATCCTTTCCAGTTCTAAATCAATATATTATAAGATGTATCAAGTTCTTTCTAATTCATAAAGAATGACAGAAAATGACAGCTACAACCATTAAAGGGTGTCCTTTCCCTGGAGTTCATTTTTGCTTTAAAATGAGACTCCTCAAGATGAAAAATTAGGGGGTGACAGATTGGCATGGAGGAAAAACCCAGAGTGCAAAGAGAGATGAGCTTTGTGAAATTGGTAGCCTGAAGAGGGAGCCCATCTTAACCGTTCTTTTTCCAATCACTCTCCCACCCTCTCCCCACCCCCATGTCTGGAATTGATTCCAAGTTCTGATGGCTGGTTTCCCCAGGGTGTCCCTGGATGAACTCCTGCCAATAGCCTCAGCTGGCCAGCTGTACCCAGCATGGAAGGAACAATCAGTGGGCGGCCACCTCACTCAGAATGGAGGCTTCATCATTTCTGAAAAGTTGCCAAGTTCATAATCTCAATCAGCCAAGGCAGATCAATGACTTTTTGTTCTGATCTTGAAAGTCTTTCAAGGGAGGGAGAGAGGCAGAGAGAAATAGAAAGACAGAGACAGAGACAGAGAGACAGAGAGATAGAGATATACAGATAAACAGAGATAGAGAGATGGAGACAGAGAGACACCCAGAGAAAGCAAGAGCACAAGCAAGGAAAGGGACCTTGAAAGCTCATCTTTAAGAAGCACTGTGACATAAGGAGTAGAGCCCCACATGACCTCAATCCCAGGCCAATTTCTGTAGTTGTGTGACTTTAGTCAATAATTAATTCCTCTGATTTACATGAACTGATGCTGAGTGAAATGAGCAGGACCAGGAGATCTTTATATACTTCAACAACAATACTATATGATGATCAATTCTGATGGATGTGGCCATCTCCAGCAATGAAATGAACCAAACCAGTTCCAATAGAGCAGTGATGAATTGAACCAGCTACACCCAGCGAAAGAACTCTGGGAAATGAGTATGAACCACTACATAGAATTCCCAATCCCTCTATTTTTGTCCATCTGCATTTTTGATCTCCTTCACAGGCTAATTGTACACTATTTTAAAGTCCAATTCTTTTTGTTCAGCAAAATAACTGTATGGACATATATACCTATATTGTATTTAACATATATTTTAACATATTTAACATGTATTGGTCTACCTGCCATCTGGGGGAGAGGGGGAAGGAAGGGAAGGAGATGGCTCAGTGGGTAGAGCACCAGCCCTGAAGTCAGGAGGACCTGAGTTCAAATCTAGCCTCAGACACTTAACAATTCCTGGTTGTGTGACCATGGGCAAGTCACTTAACCCCAACTGCCTCAGCAAAAAGAAGAGAAAACAAACAGAAAAGTCATCGCAATGGCAAAAGCAAGCAGTCGCTCCTTCCCCTTCCTTTTCTACTCCCCTGCCTCCACCCACCAAAATCATCATTTCCTATACAACACATCAGGACTTGCACAAAGAGTGGGCGGGGGCCATTCTTTCTCCAAGCTTATATATTAATAGAGTATGGTCCAATTACTATTTAGCCTCATGTGCTTGGGACCTCAGTGCATCAACTCAAGCCTCAGCCCATTACACATGGTATATTATCCTGGGGATGACTTTCTGTAATCTTTTTGCTAATATTTTATTTAAGATTTTTGTATTGATGTTCATTAGAGAGATTGTTCTATAATTTTCTTTCTCTGTTTTCTTTCTACCTGGTTAAGGTATCAGTACCATGTTGGTGTCTTAAAAGGACTTTGGTAGATGTCCTTCATTCCCTATTTTTTTCAAATAGTTTATATAACATTGGAATTATTATTCCTTAAATGTTTGACAGAATTCAAATGTAAATCCATCTAGTCCTAGGGATTTTTTCTTAGGGAGTTGATTAATAGTTTGTTCTGTTTCTTTTTCTCAAATGGGACTATTTAAGCAATTTGCTTCCTCCTCTGTTAATCTGGTCAGCCTATAATGTCAAAGATATTCATCCATTAAACTTAGGTTATCAAATTTATTGGCTTAAATTTGGGCAAAGTAACTCTTAATTACTGCTCTAATTTCCTCTTCATTGGTGGAAAGTTCTCCCTTTTCATTTTTAAGACTACTAATTTGATTTTCCTCCCTCCTTTTTCTAATCAGATTTACCAAAGGCTTATCTATTTTATTGTTTTTTTTTAATAAAATCAAGTCTTAGTTATATCTATTAATTCAATAGTTTTTAAATTTCAATTTTATTAATTTCTCTTTTTATTTTTTTAGAATTTCAAGTTTAATATTTGGCTGAGGATTTTTAATTTGCTCTTTTTCTAGCTTTTTAAGTTGCAAGCCCAATTCATTGATCTTTTCTTTCTCTGTTTTATGCAAGTAAGCCTCTAGAGCTATAAAATTTCCCCTTACTATCACTTGGCTGCATTCCACAGATTTTGGCATATTGTCTCATTATTGTCATTCTCTTGGGTGAAACTATTAGTTGCATCAATGATTTGTTATTTCAGCTATTCATTCTAAGATGTGTTTATTTAATTTCTAATTATTTATTGGTCTATTTTCCTCTGGATTTTTATTGAATGTAGTTTTTATTGCATTGTGATCTGAAAAGAATGCATTGACTATTTCTGCCTTTCTGCATTTGATTTTGAGGTCCTTATGTCCTAATATATGGTCATTTTTTTTTTTTGTATAGGTTCCATGAACTCCTGAGAAGAAAGTGTAATCCTTTGTTTCTATTCAGCTTTCTCCAAAGATCTATCATACCTAACTTTTCTAATATTCTATTTACCTCTTTAACTTCTTTCTTATTTGTTTTGTGGTTTAATTTATCTAATTCTGAGTGTGCAACATTGAGATCTCCCACTATTATAGTTTTGTTGTCTATTTCCTCTTGCAGCTCTCTTAACTTCTCCTTTACAAATTTAGATGCTATACCACTTGGTGCATATATGTTTAGTATATTTCCTTCCTTATCTCGTTTGATTAGATCAGTTTTTGCTTTTACTTGATCTGAGATAAGGATGGCTACTCCTACTTTTTTTTTACTCACCTGAAGAATAATAGATTCTGCTTCAGCCTTTTACCTTTACCCTGTATGTATCACCCTGCTTTAAATGTGTTTCCTATAAACAACATATTGTAGGATTCTGGTACCTGATCCAGTCTGCTACCTTCTCTGCTTTATGCGAGAGTTTATCTCATTCATATTTACAGTTAAAACTACTAATTCTGTGGAAATGCATATCTCTAAACATTTTCATCTATAAAAGAGAAAGAAGAAATCAATGAATTGGACATACAATTAAAAACAAACAAACTGGAAAAGGAACGCATTCAAAATTCCCAAACTACCAAATTGAAAATCCTTAAAATCAAAGGAAATATTAAAACAATTGAAAAATTAAAAAAATTACATTTGGAGTTGGTTCTAGGAAGAAACAGTAAAATAATTGTTGTTTGTTTTATTTTTTTAAAAATCAAATTGCAAATATTAAAAATGAAAAGGATGAATAAAACTTTAATGAAGTTGAATTTAAACCAGTTAGTAGAAGTTATTTCACCCTGTTATATCATAGTAAAACCAAATATATAAATGAAACAGATGAGTAATTATAACAATAACAAAAATAAGTACTTGCCTAAATTAACAGGAAAAGAGATATGGTACTTAAATAATACTGCCATAGAAAGATTTGTAAGGAAATGAATTTCTATTGCATTCATTAAACATTTAAAGAATGATTAATAGCAATTCTAAATTTATTATTTGAAAAAAATAAAGAAGTCATACCAAATTCCTTTTGTGATACCTATATAATTATTATTTGGGAGAACAAAATAGGGAAAGAAAGCTATAGACCTTTTTTCTTAATGAATATTGATATAAACAATTTTAAATAAAATTATAGCAAAAAGATTACAATATCATCAAGCCCAAATACTATAACTACATATACTACAACTAGATGGGATTTGTACCATGAATTCAGGGCTAGTTTACATTAGGAAAACATGAAGCATAATTGATCACATCAGGAAAAAAAATAATAAAAAATAATTATTAAAATGTATTTAATATTTAAAAATATTTATTAAAGTATTTACATAAATATTTAATAAAATAATTATTTTAATAATTTAGTAAAATCTAATACTGATTTTCATTAACAATACTAAAAAGAATTCAAATAAATAAAACTTTTCTCAAAATGAGAAGTAGAATCAATCTAAAACTAAGAACAAGAATGATCTGTTACGAGGATAAACTTGAAGCTTTCCCAATCAAATCAGGATCAAGTTTTGTCCATCATCACCATTTTTTCAGTATTGTACTAGAAATGATAGTATAGCAATAACAAAAATTTAATGAAAATTATAATATATGTATATTCATGTACATATATATGTATAGTTCATCCCATTCCTTGAAATCAATTTCCTTTTTATAACTTTTGATCATGGAAACCATTCTTCCTATTCAAAAGAATATTCACCTAGCTATTTGAAATTAAATCTTAAATCCATGGCATATGAAAATTTATGACCTTTCTTATCTTTCATGAAATTAGTTGACATGCCTACTTTCTCCCAAAGACCTTATGTTAATAACTGTAATATTACTTCTCCCTTATTGTTCAGGTCTAGGGACAGAATATTTATTTCTTCTTCGCTATGTCTTCCAGTAAATGATATTATCATAACATGTCAGGAATATCTCATCTATTTGACTTTTGATATTGATCAATCTCTTGTAGATCTTCAAAAAAACTGAAGTCCCCAATTATTATTATATTTTTGCACTGTACTATTGTGGTATGTGATTCTGAAACAACACTAATTTTCTCTTTTCTGACTGATTGGTTTATATTATAACTTTGTAATAATTTATTTTTTCTCCCTAGATTCTTCTTTATCCAAAAATAGTATATTGTATTCATTTTATCCATTTTTGTCAATTATCTTGGGAAAACAAGGAATTAGGCTTGTATTTATAGTGATATATAACATACGTGTGTGTATATATATATACATATATATGATAAAAATAAGCAATGCATGGATACATATGACACTATTTCTATTCAAAAGCTGATTACAAAGTTCTTTTCACATCTCTAGAGTTAAATACATTCTTTTTGAATAAGATTTATTCTCTCATATCATATTCTAGTAATGAACCAGATCCACAATATCTCAATTATCCATTTGTTATAGAATTAATCTTCTTACGCAAACATCTATAGGTTATTTAAATTCTTTAAATTTTCATTCATATTCACAGAAACATTTGTGCTTTTGTTATTATTATCCTGTTCTCAGGTACTGTGTTTAGTTAAAAGAGATTTTTTCAATTATATGTTTTTCCTATCTCTCATCCACTTCTGATCTTTTGCTAAATTAGGTAGACAAACATAGAGACAGATGAAAAAAATAGATAGATAATCAATTTTTTCAATTACTTTTCATTTTCTTTAAAGATTACTTTATCAGATATTAAAATCTAAAGACAAATACAATTACTTCAACTTGTGTTAGATTATCTTTCTTTCTCATAAAAAATTTTTATTACATATAGGCCAAAAGTTTAGTACAACCAAGCACAATTCAAATGAATATATGTATGGGATTATGTATGTGTGTGTATGTGAAACTAGGAAAAAACAAACAAAACAAACAAACAAACAAAAACAAAACAAAATAAAACAAAACAAAACAACAACTTGAACCTTAGACTGAAGCTTATTTCCAAAATGGCAACCAAGATTTAATGCTTAAACAAGATTATATTTATCAAAGGAATTTAAATTGAATGTATTCAAATTCATATAGATTTAGTCTAGCCAGGATAGTAAATGAGTATTTCAGCTTTTAAAATTACCTAGGTCTTCCCTATTTTTATATTGAAATTTTGTTATATTTCACAAGAAAGAGAACAGAATTAAGAATTAAAAATGTCTATGTTGAAATGCTATCTCTGACATTTACTATATGTAAAATATTTCAAAAATTACTTAAACTCTGTCAAGTTTCATTTTCTCATCTGTAAAATAAAGATGGTAATTATATTTTACTTAGGACAACTCATGATTCTGAAGGGGGAAAATGTCTGCAAAGTACCTTCAACTTCAGTCATTTATATAAAAAATTATTAAACATTACATATATATATATATACAACATCCTTTGCTAGATGATAGCCATTTGTAAAATTAGAAGTATGAATCTGATAATTTCTAAAGTCTTTTTCAAATAACAGTTATATATTTATAATTTGTGGGGTATAAAGCATGCATTTTGCCATTTTTGAAATAAAGTTTTCAAATATTTTATCAAGAGGTAGAGATTATTCAAGACACAATGTGAAATTGAAATTTTTGACAACTATCTTGGGAAAGCAAGGAATTAGGCTTGTATTTATAATGATATATATATGATAAAAATAAGAAATGCATGGACACATATGACACAAACATGCAAATATAAATTATGTGGGTGATCAAATAGTATATGCATTTACATATTGTGTGTATTCATGAATATTTATAATCATACCAGTCTTTGAATTTTAAAAAAACAATTTTTATTGCAATAGATATAGTCTTTTTAAATGAAGTATCTGGGAAAAGAGGCATTCCTAGATGTGTGAGACTCAATGTAAAAGTATTTAATTTATCAATAAGTACTGAATATAAGGTCATCCTATTTACTATTCTCTTCTAGAAATTAAATCATGAAGAGAAAAGATTCTGTCCTACTAGATACTAAAAAGACAAACAGATGTATCAGCATTACTGTTAATCTAAGTTTAAGATTCTTGCTTTCTCCTTTTTAAATTTTTTTTTCTTGAAACATTTTCTTGTTGAAAACATGGACTTGGGGAAATCTGGAATAAGAAGTTAACAGGAAAAGACTTGGGTCTTCAATAAAGCAGTCTAATGAACAAATAAACTCAATAAATGAAACAACCATCAGACCATTTCTTTTTGATTGATCTTACAGTAAGTAATATTTCAGGACTATTACTAGAGAGGTTGAAGTTATTAGCATTTAAAAAACACAAAATCTAGAGGAGTTTCCCTTATGAAAACAAAGCTTGTTAAAAGAAGTATGAATGAGAGTTGACTCTCATGTAAAAGTGACTCATACAAAAATATGAGAGTTGATTTGAAATAAATGTTAAAAAGTGGTTGAATCATAAAGGTGGAATGGATTCTGTCTTTGCGATCAGGCTTATGATAAATTTTGATGAGCTTGTGAAGGAACATCACAAAGATTACAATAGCATCTTATTCATTTACTTTAAAATTTTGCTATTCATGTACCAGATTAAATGGTTGGCAAAATCCATTTAATGTTTTTAATGAAGGGCACTTGTTAATATATGAATCAAGTATGAAAATCGATGATTAAATCTGAGTTCTGTTAAATGTTGAGTCTCCACCTTACTTTTCAGATTGAGAAGAAGAAGTGTTTTTCAATAAATTGGCACTGAGCAGTGGCAACCTATCCAAACACCAGAGCAAAACATTTCAGAGTATAAACCACCTTGAGAGCTGACTGAGCAAAACAAAAGTCATTAATTGGCTGGTTTATTAGAGTCCACTAAGAGTTATTTTCCTGAGCCTATGCATATGTTATGCTTTATTTAACATTTGGAAGAAGCTTTTAGGGGAAGAGACCATCATTATTCAAAATGAGATGGTAGTTACCAAGAAATAAAAAATTTAAGAATATACAGTAGAAATGGTAATACAAGGTTGTGAGAAACAGGGAAGAGAGATAAAGAAATCATTTTTTATGACCTCTTGGGCTACAGCACTACCTAGCAAAGAAAATTTGCTTTTGAAGTATAAGGAAGATCAGAATGTCAGTGGCATTTCTTCAGTTCACTACGAGAAGCATATTCATCTCTCCATTTCATTAGGTCATGATATAACAGTTGACTTAAAAAAAATTGAAAAAGTAGGAATTAAACAAGACTACAAAATTTACTAGGCTTGAGCATCCGAAAACATAAATTAAACTGCTACATAGTAATCAATGTCAAATTTAAAAAAATAACCTTCACATTAGACTCTTGTGCCAGAAATTGTTGCATTTAATTTAATTTATTTTTTTTTATTTTTAAACAATTAAGACTGAATCAGTAAGCATAATAATTAGAGATAATTAAAAAGAAAACACTTGGCAAAATCTAATGTTCTCTTCTAAGGCAAAGGGTTTACTCAGACTTATGTAAGTCTAGTCTCTACAGCAATGAAAATGGCAGTCACTTTCCTCTAACAATTGCATATTCTTTGTTTCATATTTTTATTTAAAGCTCCAAACTTAAAAATAGTACAGGGCATGCCATTTGATCATATTATTCCCTTGCCCCACCCCCCATTTTCTCAGTGTTTATTGTCTTCATAAACTTCTCTCTATCTATTCAAAACCTCTCCATGACACTTGAAACAAAATCATAAGATCTAAGTATGAGAAGATCCTCCTGAAGCCATATATCTGGTCAAAACCTGACAATTCGTCCCTTGTACAGTGCTCCAATGAGTACTCATCCAAATCTAATTGAAGAACCCCAATGGTGTGCTGGTAAATTTAAGAAATAACTAAAACAATGCTTAACCTGCATTATTATCATTGTTCCTAAAACATTCTTAGGTCTAAACCAGAGGGATGAAAACTTTCATTTAAAGAATAAATCCAGAACAGTGTCTGTTTTTAGATAGTTGGAAGGCTAAACATGTTTTTTTTTTTTTTTAATATTCAAATTAAATAAAACCTTTCTTTCTATCTCTCTGTCTCTCTCTGTCTCTGTCTCTCCCTGCCTCTCTCTGTCTGTCTCTGTCTCTCTCTCTTTATATATATGTATATATATATATGTATATATATACACACAAACACACATAGGAATATATACACACAAACACACATAGGAATATATACCCACTCACATATATATGCACATATGTATATGTGTAAGTATATATTTGTGTATGTTTATATGTATGTATGTGTATACATTTCTAGCTTGTAGGATGTGCAGACATTAAGGTCAGATTTGACCTTTAATCCATTGTTTTCCAATCGTTGATAGACAATTAAAATAAATCAAGCCCTAATCTCTAGAGTTTTCAAATTTGTGGTGTAAATGCTCATTCCAAAAATTTATCAATTGTCACTCTTTGAGCTGGTTGCAGCTTGCTCCAGGATAACCTTGATTCCATCCAAAAGTACTTTTCTTCATTTTATACCCATTGTTCCTAGTTCTTCCTTCTACATCTATGTGGGGCAATCTAATTCCTCTTTTACATATCATTCTTCAACTACTTAAAGCTGGTGAGGCAGTTAGGAAGCATAGCGAATTGGATGCAGATAGAGTCAAAAATACTTCAATTCAAGCGCTCTTACAGGTAACTTCTATCTTTGTGATCCTGAATTAATCACTTAATCTTTTACAACCTCAGTTTTCTCCCTTTTAAAATGGCAATAATAATATCTGTAATTAGCAAATGTGATGGGATGTAAGGTGTTTTGTAAACTTTAAAGCATAATGTTAATGCTAACTATTGTTAGCATTCACTCTACACATTCTCTTCTTCAGGTTACACATTCATAATCCCTTTTACCAATCTTTCCTGGCATGTTTTCTAGTTCTTTTACCATTCTGCTTGAATTTTACTGAATTTACTTCTGTTTGCTGTTATTTTTTCTTTCAGAAATATGGTGTATAAAGAGGAATGCAGTATTTCAGTTTTGATTTTACTAAGGAATATAATAGAATTCTTATCTCCCTCATCTTGGACAAGATACCTATTATAAAAAAAAAATCTTACAAAAATAGTATGAAGAAAATCAATTCCTATAAATAGCATCATGTCAGTTCAATTGGTAATTTATGTTTCAGTCTAGTAGAAAGATTCATGTATTTAGAGTCAGGAGGCCTCATAAGCCTCAACAACTAACTTTTCATCTCTTAACCTTCCAATTTCTCATTTAAAAATATATATACTGAGGGATGGGACTGAAATGGGGAAGTGAAAGCAGAGACTTGCTTTAGATTTCCCCCAAATACTTCCAAATACCTTTAAATAATGAATCTAAAATTCTAGAGCAACAGAACCCATAAAAAGATGAGTGAAATAATTTTTCAGGCTAAAATAGATGAAAAAATCAGCAGGAAAGGTCAGCTGCATCATGATGAGAATTTAATGCAGTGTAAATAGGCATGAGCACAACTCAGCAAGCCAAGAGCAGACTCAGGACAACTGAATTAGTGGCAGTAGTGGTAATTTCCACAAACAGTTCACAGATATCAAACACAACTTAGAAGGTTATCAGGAGAGGTCTGTCACAACAGGATGAGGGTAGAGGCCAGTTCAGTTCAGGCCATGCCAGGATAGACCTGGCCCTATAAAGCCAGAAACAAGCTTTAAGAACCTTTGAATCATCAGCTGCAATGACTACTTCGAGAGCTTTTAGCCCACAGATAGTAAAGGAGTCAAATACCTGATCAGAAGGAGATTACAGGGTCCCTCTGCTGAGGTAGAACTCTGTTGCTTTCCCTACAGTTCAATCCAGGTCTTTGTCAAGAGGGGCAGTTCCAGGATGAGAAGGAGTACTAGGGCACTAGAGCATTAGTCACAGTAGAGCTCCAGGAAGGAAAAGAGTGTTTTTAGTCACTCCCTCACCAGAACACAGACCAGAAGAGTAGTAATCAACTGTCATACCACCTTGAAAGATTCCAGGTCCATAGGATTATCTCTAAAAACAAATGCACAAAACTATTGAAGTTTGAGACAGTGTCCCTTTGACCATGCAAGCAGAATGTTACTTTACCAAAGATGTCAAAGTCAAGTAATATACTGGAGAAATGGGAAAATCATGAAAAAAAAAAAAAAAACATTCTGACCATAACAAATTGCTATGGTGACAAGAAACATCAAAATACATACTCAGATGAAGATAATAAAATCAAAGTTCCTATATCTAAAGACTTCAAGAATAATATGAATTGATCTCAGGCCATAAAGAAACTCAAAAAGGATTTGGAAAATCAAGTAAGAAAACTAGAAGAAAATTTCAGGAGAAAGATGAAAGTGATGTAAGAAAATCATGAAGAAAATGGTCAACAACTTGGTAAAGGTGACAATAAAATACTGAAAAAAAATATCACCCTCCAAAAGCAAACAAACAACAACAGACTAGGCCAAATAATAAAGGAAGTACAAAAAAGCCAAAGAGGAAAAGAATGCTTTAAAAAAGTAAATTTGCCTAATAAAAAGAGAGGCACAAGTAAAAAAAAATGCTTAAATATATAATTCACCAAATAGAAGAAAAATACAAAATCTCACTGAAGAAAATAATTCTTTAGAACTTAGAATTGAGAAACAGAACATAATGATTTTATGAGAAATCAAGAAATAATAAAAACAACCAAATGAAAAAAGTAGAAGACAATATAAAATATATTTTTGGAAAAACAACTGGCCAGGAAAATAGAACTGGAAGAGAAAATTTAAAATTTATTGGATGGCATGAAAACCATGATTAAAAAAAAAAGGAGCCTAAAAATCATCTTTCAAGAGTTTGTCAAGGAAAACTACTTTGATATTCTAGGACCATAGGGTAAAATAGAAATTCAAAGAATTCACCAATCATCTCCTGAAAGATATCTCAAAATAAAAACTTTCAGGATTATTATGGTCAAATTTCAGAGCTCCCAGTCAAGGAGAAAATATTGCAAGCAGATAGAACGAAACAATTCAAGTATTGTGGAGCCGGAGTCAGAATAACGTAAGATTTAGCATTTTTACATCAAAAGATAAGAAGGCTTGGAATATGATATTCCAGAGGGCAAAAAAGCTAGAATTACAACCAAGAATCACCTACTCAGAAAATTTGATCATAATTCTTCAGGGAAAGATCAACTTGTAATGAAATAGAGGACTTTTAAGCATACCTCATGAAAAGACCAAAGCTGAATAGAAAATTTGATTTCCAAATACAAAATTGAAAAGGATCATAAAGCAGTAAACAGGAAAAGGAAATCATAAGGAATTTGATAAGGTTAAACTCTACATTCCTTCATGAAGATTTTGATTGTAACTCATAAGAACTTTCACATTATTAAGATAGTTAAAACTTATATGTGTATATATGTGTGTGTGTGTGTGTGTGTGTGTGTGTGTGTGTATCAGACTCAACTCATATCTGTACCCTATATATATATCGAGAGATAGAAAGACACACAGAGAGGCGTAGATATGAGTTGAATCTGAAGAGGTAATGTCTAAAAAATAAAATTAAGGGGTAATGGAGGAATGCACTTGGAGAAAAAAGGCGAAAGGTAGAATGGAATAAATTATCTCATAAAAGAGGCAAAAAAAAAAAAACCCACAATCTTTTGCAGTAGATGAGAAAAGGGAGTGAGTGAACATTAATGTCTTAAGAACTGGCTCAAATAGGGAATAACATACATTTATTTGGATATAGTAATCTATTTTACCCTACAAGAATGTAGGAGAGTACTGCTATAAGATAAGAGAATACATAGAAGGGAAGGTAGATTGAGAAAGGTGGTATTCAGAAGCAAAACACTTTTGAGCAGGGAAAGGGTGAAAGGAAAAGGAAAATAAAATACAAAGGAGGGGATGAATAGGATGGAGAGAATTATAATTAGCAATCATAAAAGTGGGGAAAAAATTGAAGTATGTTTCTCTACTAACGACCTTATTTCTTAAAGATGTAAAGAGCTTATTTTTTATGTACATAAAATAAGAGTAATTCCTCAATTAATAAATGTTCCAAAGATATGAACTGGTTTTAGATGAGATCATTAAATCTATCTACAATCATATGAAAAAATGATCTACCTCACTATTGTTCAGAAAAATGAAAATTTAAAAGTGGGATGTTACTTCATACTTATTAGATTGGCTAATGAGATTGAAAAGGAAAATGAAAACTGATGGAGGGGATGTGAGAAAATAAGACATTAATGCAGTATTAGTGGAGTTGTGAATTGATTCAAACATTCTATAAAGCAATTTGGAACTATGCCAAAAGGGTTATGAAACCATGCATAACCTTTGACCTAGCAATACCGTTACTAATTCTGTATCAAAAAAATAAAATAAAATAAAAATAAATTAAAAGGACTGATGGGATATATATCAAAGTGAAAACTTTCAGGATTATTATAGTCAAATTCCAGAGCTCCCAGTCAAGGAGAAAATATTGCAAGCAGATGGAAAGATATATATCAGTCCTTTTATTTTATTTTTATTTTATTTCTTTTTGGATACAGAATTAGTAATGGTATTGCTAGGTCAAAGGTCAAAGAAAATATATATATATATAGATATATATGGAAATTAAGAGGATATTCATCAATTGAGGAATGGCTAAATAAATTGTAGTATATGATTATGTTTGTATTCTATTGTACTGTAAGACATGATGAGCAGGATGCTCTCTGAAAGACCTGAAAATACATGGAAATGAGCTGTTGCCAAGTGAAATGTACTGTGTACACAGGGATACAAATATTGTTAAGATTATCAACTTTGAATATCATAATTGTTTTCATCAATAAAATGAGCCAAGACAATTCTGAGGGATTTTTTATGAAAAATTCTATCCATCCACAAAGAAAGAATTGATGGTGTCTAAATAAAGATTGAAGTATATTTTTTTCTGAAAAATTTTCACAACATATATTGAAATGTTTTGCATGACTGCACATATTCATAACCTATTTCTAACTGTCTTCTCAATGAGCACATGGTGGGGAGAGAAAAATTGGGTGAATTTGGAGTTAAAGCTTTAAAAATGACTGTTAAAATGTTTTTTATATGTAATTGGAGGAAATAAAATAATAAATACATTAAAAATCAAAATGAATTTAGCAAAATTATTTCATTATTTTGCTAACATGATTGTTATCAATAAAGTGCCTGTATAAATGTCAAATATTATGAGTATGCTTCAGTGAAGATTGGTACTCTATTTTTTATGGTCTTATCAGATGCTTCATTAAAACATTAATTATCCTACAAATGTTTATTCAACTTCTATCTTGTCTCATTATACACTTTGCTCAGCAAAAGACAAAATTATGATTAACTATACTTTTAGTATATATACTAAGTATATATAGTATATAGTATATACTTTAGTATATTGATACATTTGAATAGGGAAAATATTTCTGCCACATTTGCCAATATATAACAATTTCATTCTTTTCAACTATGTATTAGAGTTAGTATGATGATAGAATAAAGAGATGTTATAGTTGTGTGTGTATGTGCTACAATTGCTTATTCCAAAGTCACAACCTTTTTGCCACAAAGGTATGATTTATGAATTTTTAATTACTACAGTTGGTAACATTTCTTATGTCTAGCAATATTGACATGAAGGATTGATTTTACTGATGACTTTTGAATTAAATGTAACAGATAGTGGAACATAAGGCAGATTATCTAGAATTTAATTGAGTCATCCAACAGCTCATATTATTGTTTTTCCTCCACAAATAGATCATAATATCAGAAGTGTAAATATTTTTCTTTTACAAATAGAAAAAAAAAATTTTTTTTTCACAATACCTAGCAGGGCACCATTTTGATTTAATGGTCATCAGTCTTCAGTGGCTCACTATTGTCTCGAGAAAAAAAATATATATAAATCACTTACTTTGGAATTTAAAGCCTTTCAATTTTATTACTGTTAGCACATTGTTGCTTTGGCATACCTTTTTAGACATTTCATTTCATTCCCATTCTTCTTAACTTGTTCAATATTTCAACCAAAGAGGACTCTTTTCTATTTTCTGAAATTGGTTTTCCCTTCTTTGCTCATATCTTTATCCAACTTGTCTCTTATTTCTCTATAACTCTGTCTCTTAAAATCCTAAATTTCTTCAAGACTTAACTGAGTTAAATCCTTTGACAAGAATCCTCTATTTTTTCACATTGCTAATTTTTTCTATCTCTCCATATTAGCTTTTATTTATTTATATATATATATTTTTTTTGTTATATCACCTATTTTTGGTAACATACAAGTTGTTTGAGAGTTGGAATTATTTTACATGTCACCTTTTTATACCTAGTTTTTAGCACAATGATTTGGTAGCAGGCACTGAATGATGCATGCTGAGCTAAGTTGAGTGATATGAGCTAATTGTAAGAACTGTAGGAGTGGATCAATCAATCTGTGATGAGTTTTCATGGATTGACTCTTTAAATAGAAATGGAGAAATAGATCTATTATGGAAGCCATTTTCGAGATTCTCAATCTTTAATTTGTACTTTTTAGTAGTCTATAAAACATGTCATAGTATAAGCAGGTACTATAAATAAAATGCTTTGATTCTAAAATTCTTCCATTTCTGGCCTCTATAGTCAATTCTGGATTAGGAAAAATAGGTATTTTATTTTACTCAGTATTAAATATCAATTTGTAGCTGGAATAGAAAATGTTACATAACAATTAGTTGCAGGAGTGGTTATTGTTTATTGGAAAAAGGGCTGGACATTGTGTTAGAAAACCTGAGTTTTAGTGTTCAAAAACTGTATTTCCATGAACAAAATAATTAATTGCTGTGTGCCTCAGTTTTCTTATCTGTAAAATGAAGGGTTTGAAATAGATGTGTTTAAAAGTCCCTTCCTGTTCTAAACTTCTGAGTCATTCTCTGATTCATCTCCATCTGCTCTAAAAGCAACATAAGGATTGGTATTACTGAAATAGACCTTTAAAGAAAATGATTGAGTTCTATTTGCTAAGGAAACATCTGCAAATCTGTAGGTAGGTTTAAAAAAAACAGATTTATTCTCATCTACTTTGCATAAGGCACTCAGCTCCTTCATTGTTTACTGTTAATACAAAATACCTATTGATTGATGGAAATATAACAGTAGTCTAGAGCAATTCAATCCAACAAAAAGATAAAGTAGTTAATATATTACATGGCATCTAGTTAAAGGGGGAGCAGACGTTGCTAGGAAAGACAGCATAGATTAGCCAAAACCCAGTCAGTCACAAGACATTGAAGAGAGCAACAATATAGATTCTTTTTGACCAGAACTAATTAATCTATTTAGCTGGAAATTACAGTTCAATGCAGCCTATCTGCCCATGCTAACAAGAACTTGAAATTTAACTGTGAGAAACGAGCATAGCGTAAATTTAAAATGTCTCAAACCTAACAAACTAATGAAATTTTGCTTCCCCATCCATTTATTTTCCATTGAATAGATGTGACCAATTAGTGAGATCAGACCATAACATTTAAATGTAGAGACTGAGAAACAGATGGGTTTTAACATTAAGAAGAAACAAAGTTAGAAATTTTGGACTTGATTATATTCATATAAAGCCTTAAAATCCTAATGTAAAAATAAAACAAAATAAAACACATGCAGCAAACTCCAAATTAAACCCAGGTTAGTCATTCTAATGAACAATTACAGGAACTAGATATTTTCTTGATGCTTACTGAATTCTGAAAGAATTGGGATATTAAGAAAAGTTGAACAACTGACACTTATGTTATCAATAGAAACATCTTGTCTACAATATGATTCTATATAACAAAATTTATAAGTATTGGTAGAGTCTCTGAATCAGTAGTATGCTAATTTATTACAATATGTGCTATCATTTCTAACCTTTAGCTAAATCATAAGATTAAGTGCAGGACCTGATTGTTTAGAAGCAAAACAGAAGCTAGACATGATACTTATCCTTTTGCAAATATCCCTATGTGTGTGTTTATATGTGTTTATGTACACACACACACACACACACACACATACACACACACACACACATGCTTTCAGAGTGGGCATAGATATCCAAAATTCTGTCTTGGTCTCTATTTGCTCTTGATGCTTTCTCTCATAATGACCAAATTAACTTCTATGGGTTTCATTATCTTCTTTCAGCAGATGACTTCCAGATAATCTATCATTTTTATTCTCTCCCTATCTCTGTCTCTTTGTCTCTGCCTCTCTGTCTTGTTGTCTCTCTCCCCCTCCCTGAAGTATACCCCTACTAGATAATTCAAAGAAGATTATGCATAGGCATAATCAGCTCAATATTAACACAGTACATTATTTCCACCAAAATCCATTCCTTTCATAATAGCACAACTAGTTTATCCATTCCCTCAACTAATGAACATCTACATTGATTCCAATCTTTATTATCACAAAAAGCACTATTATGAATATGTTGAAGATTTATGTGATACATGCATGCCTTCATTCTCAAACCCCCATGTGTATTTACTTAGCAGGGGTACTACTTAGTTCATTAGTACATTAGACTTGTGGGGAGGGGGAATTTTTAAAAAATTTATCTGGTAAAAACTTTTTTCTCAAATATAGAAAAAAAATTTTTTTTTAAATGAGCCATTCCTTAGCTTAAAAATGGTCAATGGATATGAATAGGTTGTTTTTAGAAGAAATAAAAACTAACAATAATAATAATATAAAAATCACCACTGCTTAGAGAAATGCATATTAAATTTGAACTATTAGAATTGAACTATTAGATCATGCCTCTCAGTTTGGCTAACATGACAGAAAAGGAAAATAACAAATGCTATAAAGACTGTAGTAAAAATGGTACACTCATACAAAACTAGTAGAATTGTGAATTGGTCTCATTTGGAATTATTCCCAAAGGGCTAAAAATACCATTAGTAGATCTGTGTCCCAAAGTGATCTTGAGAAAAGAAAAAAGGATTTATATATACAATACAATTTTATATGCATATATGATTGTGATGTAATACTGTAGAGCAATAAGAAATGATAACCAGGATGGTCTCAGAAAAACCTGGGAAGTTTTATATGAACTCATGTAAAGAGAAGTGAGTAAAAACAGGAAAACTCTGCACAGTAAAAGTACTATTATAAAGATGATCAAATGTGAAAGACTGACTTGCTCATTCAAAATAATTATCCAAAAGAAAACCACATAATTCATAGTAAAAAGTAGTATCCTCTTCCAAATTAAAAAAAAAAAAAGAAGAAGAAGACAATGAACTCAATGGAGATTGAAACATAGTTTTTTAAACTTTGCTTTTGTAATTTTGTTTTTTGGCCTTTTCTTTTAGAAAAAGGCTAATGTGGGAAAATGTTTCCATGACTTCACATGTATAATCTATATCAAATTTATTGTCTTTTCAAGGAGCAGTGAGGGGTGGAAGGCAAAAAGAGTATTTGGTACTCATAACTTCTTAAAAGTGTTGGTTTTTTATATATTATTGAAAAATGTTTAATGAAATAAAAAGTTTTAAATAAATATTAAAAAAGACTTTGTTTCAAATAATTCTATATTCTTTTGAAAAATTAACAATTCATTATGGTATACTACATAATATGGCTATTATATTTAGCACAGAATTACTGAAGTTTATTTTCTCATTGATCTTTAAAAGCTGGGATTTGTTCCCACTTGATAAATGGTTAAAAGATAAAAACATTAAAAATTTTTTTCTAATAAAAAATTAAAAATTTATAATCATATCAAAAAATTTCTAAATCATTATTGATTAGTGAAATGCAAATTAAAACAACCTTGAGAGATCATTCTATAGAATTATACTACCAGATATAAAATATATATAAAATGATTGAAGGGGAAAGTAACAAATTTTGAGTGGCTATGGAAAGATTGGGACACATTTATTGTTGGTAGAATTGTGAACTAATTCAACCATTTTGGAAAACAATCTGGAACTTATTAAACCACTTATATATTTTGACCCAGAAATTCCACTAATATGTCTGTTTCCAAAGACAATTAGGGAAAAAGGAAAATAACATATTTTTCTATAATGTTTATAGTAGGCCTTGAAGTATTTAATAATATGCCCTTTTTGCTATGAATTCCCACTTCTTTAATGAATTGTGAAAAGACTTTGAAAGCAGAGCTCAGAGATATTGTGGATTTCTTTCCTAACCAACATAAGTGAGTAATAGCATTATGTCTAAAAATAATAATGTACATACCTTAGTTAAAAATTCTTTATTGCAGAAAAAATGCTAACCATAATTTGGGTCTTCAGAAAGCCTTAATCTTTTTGATGGTGGAAAGTTTTCGGTTGACAATCAGAGTGATGTGGAGTTGAAAGGATGGGGTAGCTATAGCCAGGTTTTCAACTATCCAGTGATGATGTTAAAATCAATATCAAAAGAAAAAGGGAAAAAAGTAAATATATATATATATATATATATATATATATATATATATAGTGTAACACTGCATTTAGCCCAACCCTAGCAAATAAATTATAAATGTAACTTTATTGCCTTTAATAATTACAACTTTCCTCAAAAATGTTTACAGATATATAATATTTTCCATAATGGAGACGTCAAAAATGAGGCCATAATAGGTCTTAGTCAGGAAAGACTTCATATCCTTACCAAATTGGGAGGAATAGTAGCTAAAGACAACATTACTTCAGAATACATACCCTATTCAATACAGAGAAGCAGATGGTGGAAGATTACAAGTGTTTGATAAAAAAACTTCCATATCTGCTAAAACTAAGATTCTCAGTTCTCTGTCATTTATATGACTAACTCACAAGCCAAACTACCATGGCATCATGCCTGTACATTTTATCTAATCACTGCATCAAGTTCTGTCACTGGGAATACTGGAGTGAGGTTTTATCTACAGTACATTTAATGTCTTTTTCTGTGGATTTTCATGACTTTCATCTTTGCATTCACTGCTACTTGCCCAGGTGCATGTTTAATCTTTAATTTTTTCAATGTCTTGCCAAATTCTCTAATGTAAATAGTACCTGCCAACTGTTGTCTATCCTCAGCTGCTATCTCCATGAATATCCTATGTAGAAATCTAACTTTTACTCTTGCCATTTTCCTCCTTTTTTCACCTATAACTTTTTGTAATACTTCAGACACCATATCATCTTTGTTCTTTGTTCCAGTATTTTTAATACCTTTGGAGTGACTATAAAGATTTCTTTATAGAAGGCTCTCCTTAATTTTTTAATTGTTCACAAATGAACTATAATTAATTAAATAAAATAATGCACAAAATAATTCATAATGCTTAAAACAATATATAAATATTAACTGTTATAAATCCATTAGATACTTCTTACTAATTCCCTATTGTACGTTATGTATTAAAGATAACATTACTTATCTTTGTGAGTAGAAGTTCTAATATCTGGTAATTCTCTATATAAATGAAATTATAGTTCTGTCTTTATCCCTAAATAGGACATTATCACTTACATCCTACCTAAATTTCCAAAGTTTCATTTTAGATCTATTTCTTGTTCTTTACTCAATGGAGACAGAGAACATTTGGTTCCCTCCTTATATGTAATAACTCTCCATGTAATGAAATACAATTATTAAATTGCCCTTCAACATTCACTGCCTGTCCTATTAATATAGATATGTGAGTTTTATTTCCCAGTCTGACAAAGAGTTTTAGGAGTCTTTGCTAAGAAACATCAATGCTCTTCTTCTCTATTCATCATAGAATCTAAAATGGTATATATTCCTTTAGAAAGACTCTGACCATAAGCTGAAAACAATGTGAAAATAGCTATTGTTTTGTTTTGCTTTGTTTTTCCTTGATTATATCAATTTGTGCAGGTCAAGACTATAAACTGAAAATAAAGCACTAACCCATATTTAAAATAGCAGCTTCTTAGGAGTTCCTAAACCAATTAATTTGGAGGTCTACTCTCTCTAGTTTATTTTTTTTTTAAATAACAAGTACCTATTAATAACACATCACTATCTGCTCCAAACATTCCATTTGAACTCCGTAATGTTCTGGTTAGCTTTCTGGAGGTCTTGGGACCAGCCTTGTTTTCAGCAGAATAATCACCACAAAAATAGTCAGGGATAAAGTCCAAAGTCTTTATTATCTCATTCACAATCTGTATCCTTCACCTGGGGCCCTGGCTAGCTTTCTGGAGGCCCTCTGTAATTGGTCTCACTTTCAGTGCAGGAGGCAGGAGAGCCACCGGGAGGTTCTCTATGTGAAGTGTGTCTCAGTCCCAGAGCTTGAGCTCCAGCCTCCAGTCCTCTGTCTTCTCTATCTATGTCCAAGTCTGTCTCCCAGTCTGAACCAGTCTGAACCAGTCTGAACCAGTCTGAACCAGTCTGAACCAGTCTGAACCAGTCTCTCCAAAAAGTTCAGTCTTTGTTGGCTCTTATATACTCTATTATAAGTCCATCATTTTAGGTGTCAATCTTGTAGGCTAGGTGTTAACTTATAGAACTATACAAAGTACTAAGTACATGTAAACTAAAGAAGCATTATCTTAATTCCACTGAATTAACACCTTGTTGTAGGATTAACTCAGTCATACTGAGTTTAAGTATATTTCTCCAAAGTTCCTGCCCTTTGTATAACTCTAATTTTATCATTTCACATCCTGTCATTATCCTAATTCATACTCTCCTTAATGAGGATATTCTAATAAGACATATAAAAATGCATTACTGTCTTTTCTTGCTGAAGGATTACTACACATTTTGTACTGAAAATTCATTGTAGAGGAACTACCTATCATATTAGAATCCTTCCTTTAGATCTTTTTAAGTATTTTATCAATTGCAATTCATAACAATCCATTGGTGATTTCACAGTAATCCCCCTCCACTTTTTTTTTCCTGATCAACTTTCATTGGATTATAGATAGATAGATAAATAGATAGATGATAGATAGATAGATATAAAATCCCATTCAGGCTATGGTTATATCCTACATACTTACATAACCTCATGTGAGATATCATTGATCCTTGAGATAACTCATAAATTTTATTCTTCTGTAATCTGAGTAGTTTCATAGATCTTTTATGACAAAATCATTTATGTGTGATGACCCACAAAATAACTACAACTATATGAGTGTGTATAAAGATGAGGTTTTGTGTTTGTGTTAAGGAGTAAACTAGAATGAATGAAAACACTACATAATTTCCTTTTGAGATCTAATGCTATCTTTATTTCTTCTATTTCAAAGCCACTTCACTGAAAATCTGAAGTGCATTCCCAAGAAATAGTTAATAATGAACTAGCTGTGCTAAATGTTTAAGTATATAAATAAAAGTAAGATGTAATTGCTCTGAAAAACTCATGTTTTAGTAAGAGACAACACATAGAAAAGCTTTTAGCTGAAAACCAGATGGAAAAGTCTCATGGTCTTTATGACACAGAAGTAAAGTAGATGTTAATGTCTCTCTTTTAATGTTATTTCTACTGTTTAAATCTTATCATTTTCTAAAATATAATTTTATTTCCAGTTATAAATTTTTCCCTTCTCTTTGATCACCCTGGGAAATAGTACTTGTAGAGGTACTTCTGAGCATGCAAACAAAGGACAAGGATAATTTTATAGCTTTCCAAATTGATTTCTGAATAAGTTGGTCTAGATTTGATTCTCCATTGCCTATGCTTAGTCCTTCATTGTTTTTTCTTGTCTTTTTATTATAGACAGCAATCCAGGTACAATATGGAATAATAATGATGATAATGGGAATCTTAATTTTACCTCTTTTCTTATTAGAAAGGTTTCTAATGTATCTTCATTACAATAACATTGTAATGTAACATAACAACATTGGCTCTTGGTTTTACATATATGCTACTTAGTACTATAAGAAAAACTATATGTATTCCAAAGTGTTCTAGAGTTTTTAATAAGAATTAATTTTGTATTTTGTTTAAAATATATATCTTTAAGAATATAAACCTGTTTTATTGATATGGTCATTGATGTTTATTTTTTTTTAAGCATTGAATCAGTTTTTAAATACTGGGCTTAATCCAGCCAGATCAGAATGTATGATCTTTTTGATATATAGTCATAATACTCTTAAAATAATGTTACTTAATTTTTTAAATCAGTATTAATTACCAAAATTGATCCATAATTGTGTTTTATTCTATTTTCTCTACTTGGTTTAAATATCAGAACAATATTTGCATCAAAGAAGGAATTTGGTAGAACTCCTTCATTTTAGCTTTTTTTCCAAGAATTTTATTTGAGTTTTTCCTTTAAAGTTTTGGGAGAATTTGCTTGTAAATCTAGCTGCTCTTGTTTCTTTTTCCATTTGAGGGAACTAATTTATGACTTTATCAATTTCCTTTTTAAAAAATAGTTATTCAAAGCCCAGTTGAAAAAGATAGAGAAATCCTATTTAAAACAAATGTAGATGCTATAAATATTTGGGTTTCTGTTTGTCAAGACAAAACCAGGGACTAAATGAACAAAATTACAAAATATTTTTCACACAAATAAAGTTAGATCTAAACAAGTGGAAGAGTATCAACTGCTCATGAGTAGGCTGAATTAATATAATTTAAAAAAAACCGACAATTCTACCAATATTAATCTATTTGTTCAGTGCCATATCAATCAAACTGCCAAAAAGTTATTTCATAAAGCTAGAAAAATTAGTAACAAAATTCATCTGGAAAAACAAAAGGTAAAGAATAACAAGCAAATTAATGAAAAAAATGCAAATGAAGGTGGCCTAGCTACACTAGACCCCAAACTGTAGTATAAATCAGTAGTCATTAAAATTGTTTGATACTGGCTAAGAAATAGAACAGTGGATCAGTGGAATAAGGTAGGTTTGCAAAACACAATAGCCAATAGCTATAGTAATCTGGTATTTGATAAATCCAAAGGCTCCAGCTTCTGCAATAAGAACTCATTATTTGACAAAAATTGCTGGAAAACTTGGAAAAGAGTGGGACAGAGACTAGGCATTGATCATCATCTAACTCAGTGCACCAAAATAAGGTCAAAATGGGATCATGATTTAGACTTAAAAGATGATGCCCTAAACAAATTGGTAAAACAAGGGTTAGTTTATATCTCAGAAATATAGAGAACTATAGAGAAAGGAAGAGAAAGGAAGAATTTATGGCCAAGAGAATATAACAAAATGAAAAATGGATAACTTTAATTATATTAAATTAAAAAGATTTTGCACATACAGCAAAAACAACAACAACAAAAACAAACAAACAAATAAACAAAAACAAACTAATGATGCCAAGATTAGAAGGGAAGCAGAGAGCTAGGGAAAAAAAAATACAGCCAAGGTTTCTGATGAAGGCCTCATTTTTAAAAATACAATGAGAATTGACTCAACTTTATAAGAATAGAAACCATTCCTCAACTGCTAATTAATATATGTGAACAGACAATTTTCAGACAAAGTTAAAGTCATTTCTAGTCATATTAAAAAAAATTCTCTAAATGACTATTGAGAAATTCAAATTTAGACACCTCTGAGGTACCATGTGTCACTCAGATTGGCTAAGATGACAGGAAAAGATAGTGATGAATGTTGGAAGGGATGTGGGAAAAATTGGTTAAGTTGTGAAAAGATCTAACTATTCTGGAGAGCAATTTGGAACTATGCCCAAAAGGCTAGCAAATTGTAAATACCCTTTGATTCAGCATTGTTTCTACTGAGATTGTATTCCAAAGAGATCATGAAATAAAGAAAAAGTCTACCCTTTTTGTAGTGACAAGGAATTGGATAGTGAGTGGATGCCCATATGTTGAAGAATGGCTGAATAAGTTATGTTATATGAATGTAATGGAATATTATTGTTCTATAAGAAATGATGAGCAAGCTAATTTCAGAAAAGCCTGCCAAGACTTACATAAACTTGAGTGAAGTGAGCCAAACCAAGGGAACATTGTACATAGAAATAACAAGATTTTGTGATCATGAACTCTGATGGATTTGGCTCTTTTCAACAATAAGGTGACACAAGGCATTTCCAACAGACTTGTGATAGAAAGTGCCATCCACATCCAGAGCAAGAACCAGGGAGACTGTGGATCAAAGTATTTTCAACTTTTGTTGTTGTTATTGTTGTTGTTGTTGTTGTTTTTCTTGTGTTTTTTCCCCCTTTTGATTTGATTTTTCTTTTGCACCATGATGAATATGGAAATATATTCAGAATAAGTGCACATGATTAATAAGTATCTTTTTTTTTTAACTTGGTAAGTTTGTTTATTTTTAATACACAATGTTTAACCAATATGAAATAGCTTGCTGCCTTGGGGGGTAGGGAGAAAAATTTGGAGCACAAGGTTTTGCAAAGGTGAATGTTGAAAATTATCTTTATATGTAATTGGAAAAATAAAATATTATTAAAATGAAATATAGAGTTACTTAAATATTCTATCATCTTTTCTGTTAATCTGTGAATTACATTTTAATTATTATTCATTCAATTCATTATGTTTGTTTATTTTATTGGAATATAATTGGACAAAATATCTTTTACGAATTACTTTAATTTCATCTTCTCTGATTTGTACATTCACTTTTTTTTAAATCATCTATTGTTTTGTCCATTTTTATTCTTTTTTAAAAATTTAAATGAGGTTCTAGTTTTGATATTTTAGTTTTTCATTTATTTCTACTTTGCTCATTTCTCCTCTGATTTTAGTATTCCTACTTTGTGTTTAAATGTAGACTCTTAATTAGTTCTTTTTAGTTTTTATATTTTGATGCATGCCAATTTTTTCCTACCATTTTTTTTTACTGGTGTTATGATTTAGAGGCATAATTTTCCCTTGAAATATTTCTATGAGTATATATAAGGAATTTTGACAGATTGTCTCATTGTCATTTTTTATTGAAATTATTATGTGATTTTTTTTTGATCCACTTATTTAGATGAGACAATTTGTCCCATTGTTCTTGTCTCTTTTTCTATATGTTATTGTTGCTCAATCATTTAAGTTGTGTCTACCTTTTTGTAACCCCCTTTGTGTATTTTTTTGGGCAAAGATACTGGAGTAGTTTACCATTTCCTTCTCCAAACCATTTTATAAATGAGAAAGTGAGGCAAAAAGAGTTGAATAATGTGGCCTAAGTCACACAACTAGAAACTTTTTAAAGCTGGATTTAAATTCATGTTCTCCTAACTCTAGAACTAGTATTTTATACAATGTGCCAGTAAGCTGTCTTCCCCAACACCTCCCTATCCCAGTAATTCTTAAATAATCACTATTGATTTATTTTCTTTTTTAAAAAAATAATAGGCTTTAATTTTTCAAAATGTTTAACCTGAATTGCTGTCTAGGGGAGGAGAAGTTGGGAGGGAGAAAATTTGAAATACAAGATTTTGCAAGGGTGAATGCTGAAAACTATCTTTGCATGTATTATATGCATCTTGTATTTCAAATTTTCTCCCTCCCAACTTCTCCTCCCCTAGACAGCAATTCAGGTTAAACATGTATCATTGTTCTAAACATATTTCCACATTTATCATGCTGCACAAGAAAAAATCAGATGAAAAGGGGAAACTGGGAAAGAAAAAAAACAAGCAATCAAACAACAACAACAATAACAAAAGTGCAAATACTATGTAGTGATCCACATTCAGTCCCATGGCCCTCTCTCTGGATGTGGATAGCTCTCTCCACCTTAAGACTATTGGAATTTCCCTGAATCATCTCTTTGTTGAAAAGATCCAAATCCATAACAAGCATCACATAATCTTGTAGACAGTCTCATCTTCATTAATTTAAATTTAGCTTCAGTCTAGTTGTGTGAGCTGGGAAATGACTTGATTTTGTTTGCCTCAGTTCTTCATCTGTAAAATGTAATGAAGAAGGAAATTTTATACCAGTTTTCCAAGAAAATCCCAAAATGACTCATGAAAAGTTGGGAATGATTCAAATGACACAATAACAACCCTTTTCCTGCTTTTACAACACATTTGGGAGGCCCGAAAGTTTCCAATGTTCCTAAGGTGATGCGATATATTGGTGTATTTTCTGCCTTTCTGTTCTGTGATTTTCTCTTTACAAACAAAAGGTTCCTGTTCTTTTGCTACATGATGGGTCATTCCTTTCACTCTTGGAATTATCACTTGGAAGTGAATGATGACAGAGTTGCTAGGAGGCACTTGTTCCTGCTTCCAGTGCTGGTACAAAAGTACATTGGAATCTTTTTTTTATACTTAAACATTTATTTCCCTTACCATCTCTGAACACTAGGGTATTATCCCCACTACTGCCACTACTACAGTCCAGTGCAGGTGACTCAGTTCTGTGACATTTTAACTTCTGCAGGATGTCTTAGCAAGTCCCAGTACTTAGTATATAGAAATCTTTTTATCTTTGTAAATTGCTCTGACCTGTTATAATGATTCACTGTGACTTTTTTCTTGGCATTTTTCCTCAGAATTTGGTTTGGCACATTTTCTGTGGTCCCTGTTTCTATTTGAGTTTGACAATATTGGTGTAATGGATGGAAAACTGATCTTAGAACTAGAATGACTAAGGGTCAGGTCCTACTTCTCACCCATATTGGATTTGTGATCCTGGGCAAAAATTTAAATCTTTATTGTTCAAGGCAACTCTCAAAAAATATAATTTTCAGACAAAATGAAGTCCTACATTGGTAGAAGGATTTCCATTTTGTAAATTTTCCTAAAATGAAAAAAAAAAAAAAGACACGATTCTAATCCTTAGTTTTATATAAGGAATTTATGGGCTTGTAGAATCACAAATGGAGTTCTAATCTTAATTCTCCCCTTCTTTTTTTTTTTTTTTTTCATTAAAGAGATATAGTCAAAAAGAGGTACATGTAAGTGGCTTAGATGAGAATCAAACTCAAGTCCTATGACTCCAAAATCAGTGTCCATTACAGTACAAGCTATTATCTTTCCATCATCACTTCATTTTGGAGATGATGCAGTATCTAGACACACACATGCATACAGATACACATGCAGACACATATACCACAAAAGTTTCACATATATATTCTCTAGTCTCATATTTCATTTTACAGGTAGGGAAATAAGAATTCACATAGTGAAAATGATGTGAATAGCCTTTCAAAAATTTCAAACTTCACGCTAAAATTAGGAGTTAGAGAGAAAATGCTCTATTTTTTTTAACTGAAGGATATAAAAAACATAATCTTAAAGTCTTATCGTCCAAAGCACACCATAATTTAACTCCAATTTCCTTATCTATATTTATTTTATCTTACTTCTCTTCATGTCTATACTGTCAAAGAACTTTAATAGTTATTTTTAAATATTGTAATCAAATAAGATATATAAAGTTCATTCATCATAAAATGTTAAAGTCAGAAAGAATCCTAGATGTAAACTTATCAAAATCATAGAAATAATATTTTACAAATGAAAATATTACACATGAAAATTTTACATGTGAAACTAAAGCCAACACAACCAAATTGACATATCTATTATATACAATGAACTCTAAAACCAAGTTTTAGAACTTAAAATGTAAAATATTTTCATATATTTGAGTTGTATTTTTTATTTATGTAGAGTTGAATATGATTTATATTTATCAATAAGAATGACTGGTTTCTAGGGTATACAGATAAAAAAAAAAAAAACAAAGACTAAAAACATTTTCAAGATTCTCTAGTTTGGGGGGATATTCTGGGGATATTTACTGACATAGTGGTGAAATGTGGTGCCTTTTAAGAAGCATAGCTTTAGAGCTTTTGGAGGAGTTTTCAGAATTACTATTTGAGTGTCTCTTGTCAATCCCCACTTAATCTCTTTGAACCTCAGGGAATATCCATTTCCTATCTGTAAAATGAATAGGTTAGGTTTAATGACCTCCTTCGGTCCCTTTTCTCTTGAAAACTTATCCTAAGGCACTTTTTTTTAAAGTGAATACTTCAACATATTGTCAAAAAACTGCTTTGAAAAATAATTGTATAGCACATCCTTTGACCTAGCAAAATTACTACAAAGTCTGCATCTCAAAGTGATTTAAGAGTAAGGAAGTGAATTTATATATACAATAATATATTAATAGCACCTTTTTCTGGCAAAGTATTGGATGTGGAGAGAATGTTCATCAATTGAGGAACAAGGTATATGATTGTTATGGAGTACTATTATATTATTTAAAAAATGATGAGAGGAATAGATTAAAGAAAAAAGAGACATCAGAAACTATATGAAAGGATGCAAAGTGAAGTGAGACCTCAGGATCATTGTATAAAACAACAGCAACATTGTAATAATGATCAACTGTGAAAGACTTGACTACTTTGATCAATACAGAGATGCAAGATAATTCCACAGTACTGATGAAAAAATTGCCATCCACTTCAGAGAAAAACTAATGAACTATGAGTAAACATTGACATACAAATTTCTCTTTTTTCCTTTTTTAATATATAATTTGTAATACCATAATACTTACCTTCTTAGTAAGTATGAAAGTGTGGGAATTCAAAGAAAATTTGAATTCAAAATTTTTAAAAAATTAAAGTTTAAAATAAACACATAATAAACTACAACATGTTAAAAAAATTAAAAAGAAAAATAATCAAATATAAAATATTTTTGTAGTAATATGTTATGTGACAATATATTCAGGTACCATACAATTGACAAGAAACAGTTATAATGTATGTAGTATGGTAGTATTTGTCTTACTATACTTTGTTCTTAAGAGGTCACTTCTGGACTGTTATCTTTAGTTCTGAGTATCACATTTTTGGAAAGGATACTGATAGGTTAGGGAATATCTAGTAGAAAGCAATGCATATATTGGAAATTCCTTCAGATCATGTCATGTGACTTGAACTGTGAATAAATCTAAAGAAGAGAAAACTGATGGGGGAAAAGAATACTTATGTAATTGAAAATATCAAAAGGTTGAAGGAGTATCAAATTTGTTGTGTTATTTTGAAAGGACAAAACTGAGGGAAGTAGATGACAACTTTAAGGAGGCAAATTTAGTTTGATAGAATGAAAAATATAACAAGTGATACTCAGGTTTAGAATACGTGTGTGTGTGTGTGTGTGTGTGTGTGTGTGTGTGTGTGTGTGTGTTTATAACCTACATATTGACCTAATGTGTGAAAGACAGTTATGTGAGAGAGGGAACTAGTCTTACAAATAATCATAGAATTCTAGCATTAAAAAGACCTTTAGATGCTAAATAGTCCAGTTCTAGCACTTAACTACAATAAATGTAACAAAATATATCCTCATGACAATTTACAAAGGACAATGATTTCAAAATCAGAATTGTACTTAATTAGACAGCAACCTTTCATCTAATTTAGACTTTTCTCAGTAGTTTTCTAAAATGGATTATTCAATATACTTTATTTTCACATTTAATAGTTCAAAAACATGTTTAGTTTCATCAAAGTGTATAATTTCTCCCATCATGTATGTCATTCCTCAGTCATACATTTTAATCTTTTTTAAAACATATCCATATTTTCTCATAAATTCTTCTCTGTCACTCTAAACTGTTAGCAATTTCATTTGAGAATTCTTGGCCTAGTCTAGATAACAGAACAGCTTAGAAACTATTCATCCATTGTTGCTCTGTGGCTGATATGTTGTGTCCAGACTTGCTCTCTGGAGGACCTTGGTACCAGCTTGAGTCCTTGGTCATAGAAGAGGAATGATAAGGCAAGACTCATGGATGGTGAAACATGGAGTGTATTTATTCCAAAGTCTCTCACCCTTATATACTCTAATACCCTTATATAAAGGTATATATATTGCAAATATGCTAATTATATACTGCATATATGGGATGATATAAACAACTTGCTATTGTATATAGGGGACTCTTTGCCTCTTGATATCACTCTGCTTCAATTACAACACAGATTGTCACTGCCCCCTGACTTCCCAGGAAAGCTGAGAACCCTTAGAGGAGATGACGAGACAAACCAGACATTGTTAGCAGGTTTCCTCTGGGCTGAAGGGTTTTATACCTCACTCTGAGCTCCCCCACTATCTGTGGCCCTATCCATTTTGCCCTTTTGTTTTAATTGAAGCAAGTATACATCAGTGTTTAAGTCCATCAGCATAGAAAGAATCACACAAGCAAGCAGTAATATAACAAACAATATGAATTAACATGAGAGGAATCTCATAAGCAAGTGATATAATAAACAATATGAATCAGCATAGTATTATAAAAAAATTTCCATGAATTCTAGAAGGAGGATATATAAATAACAATCACACACACACCTCCTTCAGTAGCCAAGAGATAGTCCAAAACCAGTATATTGTCCATTACTTCATGTGTCAGGGAATCCAATGATTCCTGCAGGTTTTGAAATCAGCATCAGTCTCATTAACAATTGTTTTTATGTTCATGGTAATGTTCATAAGTCAATTGCCATACATGTAGGATTAATTTTCATGCTCTTTCAGTGATAGGTGCAGATGGAGATGGAACCACTTGATGTTTCTTGGATCTTCTCCTTTGTTTTGAGGTTTCTTTCTCTCTTTCTATCTCTCTCTGATGGACAAAGTGGACACACCTCATTGGCACCCATTGGATTCCTTCTCTTTCTGTAGAGATACAAGCAAACCCTCTGCCCCAAGCAGTTAACCTATCTAGGCCCTTCCATTCACCATTCTCCAGGTCTCTCCACATAACCTGGCAATTATGTAAAGATAGCAGAACTGCTCGCACTGGACACTGCCCTTCCAGCAAATTATGAGACCTGTTTGCCAGAGCCAGTGCATTTTCATCAAAAACCAAACAAATTAATAGTATAAAGGGATGTCTAGAAGTTCTCTGGGGTTACCTGTGACTCCCACTTTCTTTTGTTTTTGGAGGAGCATCTTGATGTCTCTGTTCCTCCTCTCTACTATTGCCTGTCCTTGAGGATTGAAAGGTATGCCAGTGGTGTATGAAATTTGATACTGTGCACAAAAGTGTGCAAAATGTTTAGAAGTATATGCAGGTTTATTATCTGTTTTTATTGCTCATGGCACATCCATAATTGCAAAAGCCTATATAAAGAATTCAGTGATTACTTGGGCTATCTCTTTTGCTGCTGGTATTGTAAAAGTAAATCCTGAAAAGGTGTCCACTATGATATGGATAAAAGACAGATAACCAAAAGATTTACAATGGGTCACATTCATTTGCCAAATTTCATTGAGTCTCAAACCATGAGGGATCATCCCTAAAGGGAGTATAGGAGCAGGGAAAGGAAAGTAAGCTGTACAATTGATAGTTCCTTAATGTTTCTATGGTCTTTTGTAGGCATGCTTTTAATATTTGCTCCTCAGGTGCACATCCCTAGATATCATCCATGTAATATAATAACTTAACTTTTGGAAATGCTTTTCTTACTGGAAGAAGAGCAGCAGCCACATACATTTGATTCTTGGTAGAGCTATTTTTCATTCCCTATAGCAAAGCCGTCCATTCAAATCTTTTATAAGGTTCAGCTAAATTAACGCTGGACATTGAAAAGGTAAATATTTTCATATCCTCCTTATTCAGAAGGATAGAATAGAAACAATCCTTCATGTCTTTAACCCAAAGAAGCCATTCCCTAGGTAATTGAGTAGGAGATGGAAGTCCAGGCTGAAGAGTTCCCATAGTTTCCATCTGTTCATTTACTTTTCTCAATCAGTCAACATCTTCCATTTTCCAGATTTCTTTTTTAAAGCAAATACAGGGAAATTTCAAGAACCTAGAGAAGGTTACAAGTGTCCTTGGTCAAATTGATTCTGTACTATATCTAATAAGGCCTGAATTTTTTCAGTGGTTAAGGGCCACTGTTCCACCCACACTGGTGTATTAATTTTCCATTGAATGAGGATAGGTATAAGAGCTGGTAGGCCTTCAGCAGCCCCTTGCCTAAGTGCTCAATAGTAATCTTAACTGCAGTAAAAAGTCTCTTCTCCTTTGCCTTACCTTGGAACATAGGAGGACAAAACTGTGCTGGAGGGGCTGATGGTATCACCATCCCTCCCACTCCTCCCTCTCCTGCCCATGAAGGCAGACTTGAGGGAGGAGGATCAGGAAGCAGAGGATAACCCAAAGGTGCATGTAGCAGGCTTAGGCAGAAGTGAAGGTGGGCTGAGAAAAGGAGAAGTACTATGCCCCTCAAATCTCCAAGGCCAGTCTTTATCTCCCTTCCATCCCAACTCCCCATGCCCCTCAAACCAACTAGACAGTAATAAACAATATAAATAAACAAGACTTCCTTAGCTCTATCTTATGCATTGTACCCTACATGGCTACAAGCACCAATTCTGCTTGTTTTTCTTCTGATAATTTCTTGTCTGGCTGCCCAAGTTAAACTCTTTCTTCCTCTTAAAACTTGTGGGATTCCTTGCAGAGGTCCTCAAACTTTTTAAATACGGGGCCAGTTCACTGTCCCTCAGACTGTTGGAGGGCCAGACTATAATAAAAACAAAAACTTTGTTTTGTGGGCCTTTAAATAAAGAAACTTCATAGCCTTGGGTGAAAGGGAGAAACATTGTCAACTGCCGCATCTGGCCCGCATCTGGCCTTAGTTTGAGGACCTCTGCCTTAAAGCCAAATTTATCCCATTATATTCAGTTAGTTGTTCTCCCACTATCTTTCACATTTCTTACTCCAAACATTCCTTCTTACAAAGCCAAGGAGACATGCATTCCTGAGCATCTAAGAACTCAGTGATCTCCTTCTGAATTAACCAACAAACAAACTTGCTTCTCCACTAACCTAATTAAATATGCTTCATACTTCCTTCAGGTGGAAAGCTCTTTTGTTAGCATTTGTCTCATTTTGACTGAAAAACAAAAGTGACTAAATTATCCCTTGACACATCTTTATGCTTACCTGTCTATATACTTATCCTATGTGGATCATAGGAACTTCTCAATCAAACTCGCTGATTGCCTCAGTAGAGCTGCTTTGTGCTCTGCTTTGCAAGTCTCCACATTGAACACCAAATGTTGTGTTCAGACTAGCTCTCTGGAGGATCTCTGTACCAACCTGAGTTCTTGATCATAGGAGAGGAATGAAGAGGCAAAACTCAAATGGATGGTCAAACAGGGAGTCTGTTTATTCCAAATGCTCTCACCCTTATATATCCTAATACCCTTATATAACCAAAGCTAACTATATACTGACCATGAGGAACCACATAAATAACTTGTTATTGTATGTATATGACTCTTTGCCACTTGGTATCACTCTGCCACAACACAGGTTGTCACAGCCCCCTGACTTCTCAGGAGGCCAAGAGCCCTTAGGGGAGATGGGGAACCGAACCAGACATTGTCAGCAGATTCCCTCTGGGCTAAAAGGTGTGGGCTAAAAAACCTCATCCAGAGTCTTCCCATTATCTGTGGCCGTCTACACTGATATATTTAATCACAGCAGTCCAGAAACATTTCTGCACAGTATATATTCAAAATTCCTGAGAAGTAAAGTGAGATTGACTTGTTTCCTACATCATCATTACCAAAAGAAAGAAAAAGAAACTAACTTAAATAGAGAATATATAAAAGCAAGTTTCAAATATTAAAATAATAAACATTTATTGGGTCTAATGTCTTCCAAGTATTGTACTAATTGCTAGGGATACAAAGAAAGAAAGAAACCAGTCCTGGCTATTGAGGGGCTCATAGTCTACTGGGAGAGAAAACATGACAATAATTACACACAAACAAAATATGTGGACCAAATTGGAGAAAATGAACAGAGGGAAGGTATTAACAATAACAGGGCATGGGGGAAAGCTTCTTAGAGATTTTAACTGAAATTTGAAGGAAATGAAGAGTTAAAGATAAGAAGGTAGAATATTGCAAGCAAAAAAGATGGCCAGTTAAAATAGGTAGAATCAGGAGATAAAGTGTAATTTACTAAAAATAACAAAGAAATTAGTGTAAGTAGAATGTAGTACACTATGTCATGGGATCTAAACCATAGTTCTTTGTGTTTCTTCCTTTCTCTGACCAATTCTTTTTTATTGTAGAAAAAAAAAGAGCTAACAAATGTTGTTCATAATGGACTAGGGAGAAAGTGTGGCTATCAACATAGAAAGCAAAATTGACTTCACTTTTAAACTCCTAAATATAAATGCAAATAATTTTGAATTGTACATGAAATGTATATAATCTGTGGACCCCATAATTCAGGGGGCATTCTGCTTGACCTGTGGAAAACTTTATTGTACACAGTGGTTAAAAAATCTCAGATGAATCTTAAATGACCCAAAATAAACAGATGGTAAACTATTAGCAATGCTGTTGCTGAATGTTAGAAAAATCTTTGGGCATTCAAAATAATATGAGATGGCATTATTTGTTTTTCTGGAAATGTAAAACATATGAGCTTGAAGAATAATTCATGTATTAGAGAAGTCACATGCTCATCTCTCCTTTCCCCTAAAAGTATATGACCTCAACCCTTTTCTCAGGGTTCAGATACTATCTGAAGTCCATATCACAAATTTTATAGTTCAATAAGATTATAAAAATCACTTTACATGTTAATTATAATCATATATAAATGTTATAATACATATAGTACATGTAGTACAAATACATATGTATAATATAATACACATATTCTGATATATAGTATGATGTCCATATAAATAAACATGCATTTATGTATATATTATAAGGATATACTATATTTAATGTATATTTATATATACATATAATACACAAAATTCACATATTTATATTGATGATTGCTTTAATATGACTGAAGGTTAAAAAAATTCACACCTCATCAGGCATCTCTTAATAATTGTAATTACTATTGTTCCATTATTTTGCCATTCCTGATGATCAGAAAATTTTATTACTTTTGAGTGCTGAAAAAAAAAAACAAACTAATTTTGTTTCTATACCTTTGGAGTGGTTGAACTAAATAAACTCAGAAGCCTCATTTAATTCTGAATTTTATGGTTTTATGATTTAATGAAACTATGACTAAAAGAACTAGCTCAAGTATGATCCAATCAAGTAATAATAATAAATAATAATAATATCTATTTATTTTCTAAGACACTTGATTTCAGACTTTTTATTTTTTAACATCATTTAACTATGAAATAAAAATATAATTTGCGAATGTTATTACTTCCTTCTACATAAACTGCAATATAAACAATTTTATGATCTTTGAGATGACCTTGATATAAGAGAACAAAGAAAATCTCTATCTCTTTAACAATAATTTTTATTTTCATACATGCAAAAAAAAATCCCTCCTTATTATCACAGGTTAACATGGGAGATTATAATAGACCACTTATTCTAAACCTCCTAATTATAGAGTTTTTTTTTTAAATAACTGTCTTAAAAAATTTCAGTGAATTGTCTAAGATTTTCAAATGAATTAGCCAAATGTCTCAGTTTGCAATATGTGTTCTGTTGGTCCTAATTCTTTGTACTCACCTACTCAGTTGCCTTATCTATGGAGAATATTTAATGTGAAAGAAAGTTTCAGATATATATTCCTCTCCTGAATCCTGAGTCCAGTGTAATACAGCTAATATTATAATTTAATAATAATAACAATAATATCTTACATTTGTATAGTAGTTACTATGTACTAGGCACTATTATATGAGGGTTGCAAGAATGAAAAAGAAAACACACAAAACATTCTTTTTAGCTAACTTATACACTAAAAACTATATATTTCATTTGGTTTCACTGATTTTTTTTTTGAGATCCAGCCTTTTTTTTTTTTGTAGCATTTCCATAGAAGTTGTGTTGTGAAAGAAAACATAGATTCCCTCCCCCCAAAAAAACCCTCAAAAATTAGTTTAAAAAATGTATACTTCAATCTGTATTTAGATACAATCAGTTCTTTTTCTAAGTATGTATAGCATTTTTCATCATAAGTTCTTCAGAGTAAACCATTATAGTACTGAGAATAGCAAAATCATTTATAGCTAATATTCCCAGAACATTTCTATTATTTTGTACATAGTACATTGCACTTTACTTGAATTGATGGAGGGCTTTCCAGGTTTTTCTGAGAGCATCTTGCTCATTATTTCACATAGAACAAAAATATTCCATCATAATCATATACACAATTTATCTAGCCATTCCCCAATTAATGGGCATTCTCTCAATTTTTAATTTTTAGCCCTGAGAAGAGAACTGCAATAAATATTTTTTGTCTATATATGTTCTTTTAATTAAAAAAAAAAGTCTCATTTGTGATTCTTTGCTGGTGTGGTATTGTTAGGCCCAAGCATGTTCATGATTTTATGGCTTTTTAAACATAGCATGTTTTCTCTCTCTCTCTCTCTCTCTCTCTCTCTCTCTCTCTCTCTTTCTCTCTCTCTCTCTCTCTCTCTCTCTCTCTCCTCTCTCTCTCTCTCTCTCTCTCTCTTCTCTCTCTCTCTCTCTCTCTCTCTCTCTCTTTCTCTTTCTCTCTCTCTTTTTCTTTCTCTCTATCTCTCTTTCTCTCTCTCTTTTTCTTTCTCTCTTTCTCTCTCTTTTTCTTTCTCTCTGTTTCTCTCTCTTTCTCTTTTTCTCTCTCTCTGTTTCTTTCATTTGATTCTCTCAAATTTGACTCAGTTCCCTATACATTTGAGAAATGAGGTCTTTATCAGAAAAAAACTTGTTTCAAAATTCTTTTCTCACTTACTATTGTTAATTGTATTTCTCCCCCTTTTTATTATATTCTCTCTCTCCTTTAACCCTAACCCTCCTCAAAAGTTTTTTTTTCTACTAGTGACCACCGTCTCCCCCAATATGCCCTCTCTTCTATCACCTTCCCCATTTCTATATCCCTTTCCCCTCTTACTTTCCTGCAGAGTAATATAGATTTGCATACCCATATTGGGTGTGTGTTAATTAAAGAGGAATTAATTCAATTCTGATGAGAGTAAGATTCACTTATTCCTCTCTATTCCTCTTCTCCTTCACTGTAAAAGATTTGTCTTGCCTCTTTTATGCCAGAAATTTCATATCACTCCATCTTTCCCTTTCTAATTCTTCCACTTCATTCCTCTCTCACCTCCTCACTTCATTTTTAAAGATATTATTCCTTCATATTCAACATACATCTGTGCCCTTTGTCTATATATAGTCCTGTCATAACAATGAGAAAGTTCTTATGAGTTATAAGTATCATCCTCCCATGTAGAACTGTAAAAAGGTAAATCTTACTAAATTCCTTGTGATATTACTTTCCTGATTGCCCCCTATGCATCCCTTGAGTTCTGTATTTGAAAAATCAAATTTTCTATTCATCTCCTTTCCTTTCATTATAAAAGTTTAAAAGTTCTCTATTTCGTTAAATATTCACATTTTCCCCTGAAGAATTATACTCAGTTTTGCAGGGTAGGTTGTTCTATGTTGTAATCTAGCTCATTTGCCCTCTGAAGTATTATATTCAGAGCCCTCTACTCTTTATGTGCTGATAAATATGTTATCCTAGCTGTGGCTCCTCTATATCTATTTTTTTTCTTTCTGCATAGTTGCAATATTTTCTCCTTGAACTGGGAGTTCTGGAATTTGGTTATAATATTCCTGAAAATTTTCATCTTGGGATCTCTTTCAGGAGATAATAAATCCTTTCCATTTCTATTTTACCCTCTGATTCTAGAATATTAGGAGAGTTTTTCTTAATAATTTCTTTAAAGATGATATCGAGGCTCTTTTTTTAAATCATGATTTTTAGGTAGGCCAATAATTTTTAAATTATCTGTCCTGGATCTATGCTCCAGGTCATTTGTTATTCCAATAAGGTATTTCGAAGTTTTCTATTTTTTTTTTCATTCTTTTGATTTTGTTTTATTGCTTCTTGGTTTCTCATAAAGTCATTAGCTTCCATTTGTTCAGTTCTAATTTTCAAGGCATTATTTTTCTTGTAAGCTTTTTTCCCATTTGACCAACTTTGCTTTTAAAGGCTTTCTTCTCCTCATTAGCTCTTTGTATTTCATCTTTTCTCTTCCCAATTTTTCCTTGATCTCTTTTATTTGATTTTAAAAATCCCTTTTGAGATCTTCCATGGGCTAATACCAATTATTATTTTTCTTAAGAGTCTTTTTATGTAGGAGCTTTGACTTTGTTATCTTTTTCTTAGTGTATGTTTGATCATTCTGGTCGTTATAGTAATTTTCTATGGTCAGAATCTTTTTTTTTTCTGTCGTCTTTTATTTCCCCAGCCTATTATTCAACATATAACTCTTTAGTAAATTAGGACTCTGTGTTCCGGGTGGGTGTTGCATTGTCCCAAGCTTTAAGGGTCTTGTACAGCTATTTTCAGAGATTCTTCTAGGAACTTGAGAAGCAGCATTCTTTTTTGCTTTAGAATTGTGAAGTGTCTCCATGCAACTGTGATTAAAATTTTCAATGAACTAAAGCAACAATCCTTCCTCAGTGCTAGTAATGAGACCTCCTATGAGTTGAGACAGAAACTTCCATTGCCATTGCTTTCTATGCCTGCTGTTGGCAAGGGCCTCTCATCCTACTGACAAACATTTCCTGTTGATCTTCCAAGTTGGCTTTGGTGTCTTTGGGTTTAGAGGTCTAGAACCTGCCAGCACTCCTCATGATTGAGAAATGGAATAGGACCTCTGAATCATGTCTAAAGACAATTTTGAATGGAAAATTGTTCCACTGCATCTTTTTGTTTGTATTCTGACACTCTAAAATTTGTTTAAAGTTATTACTTAAAGGAACTTGGAATGTTTTGGGGCAGAGCATGGCAAGTTCCTGTCTGCTCTGCCATCTTGGTTCTGCCCCCATTTCATTCATTTGTTAAAAATAAAATGTTTGTTTGTTTTCTTCAAAAGTGTAGGTGATGCATGCTGGCTTCATATATGTAGCTAAATCACTTCCCTAATTATTAAAATATGAATTTATCCTCAGTAGGAAATACTTGAAGAACTTGAGAAATCTAATAATGGTGATTTGAAAGTTCTCTGAAAATTACCATTAGGAGGTTAATATAATTCTTATTAATTAAATATAAGATATATAAATAGAAAAAATCACATGATAAAAATCAATCTTCTTATAAAAATAAAACAAAAATATTCATATCAAATCAGCAGACAGAGTTTTTATGACATTTCAAAGAAAATGGGGTTGATTTAATTGATCTTTCATTCCCTTTTCTGAATAATGAGTCACTGTGAGACGTACTCAAGTTTTTGACATTCATTTTAAAAGCTCTGAATGAGACAGAGCATAGATACCTCAGACACCAACTTCAAAAATACTTGTAGTCAGATATTTTATTCAACAGACAGCAGCAGAGCAGAGTGGATATTTTAAGAATAAATGATAAAACAGAAGCCACAGATTTGTTGATAAATTGGAGCCCCAGACTTAGGAAATATGTTACTATTAAGTAGAGATTTGGAACCAGGACATTTTAGAACTATAGGAAAACCGAAAAACTATTGGGAAAAGTTATTTTTTAAATCTCATATAGATTTTTAGAGACAGAAAAGAACATACTCCCATCATTTTTCATTTTATAAGGAACTGAGAACACTTTAACTGCAAACACTTTTATAAAAGCAAGGAAGATAATTAAACTATGGAGACAAGGAGTCAACAGTTTTAACCAATAACCAAAAGGATTATAATACCCTCTTTCAATTTAGCCTACCTAATGGCATGACACAGGAATAATCATATTGCCTGTCATAAGTAAGAATAGACTATGGGCTAGATATATCGGCACATACTCCACAAAAGTCCATGGGAGATTTTTATATTGCTTAAAGTACAGAAAGGGGAGAACATAGCTTGCATTACAGAAAGTCTAGTTGGGACAGAGACAAGATGGGGAAGAAAACACATGCTTATTCTGAGCTCATCTACTATCCTCAAACTATTTATGAAATTCAAACTCTGAATTAGTGCTGGACTGACAGAACCTACGAATATTGGGAATAAACATATGACTAATAAAGGATAATCTCAAAAATCACCAGAAAAGGTCTGGTTTGGGAGGAGGCCAGGTGCAGGTATAGGTAGGCAATCAGGCAGAGCACAGAGGACAGCTCACGCTGAACAGACCGAGGGCAGTGTGTGATCTCCACATTGCAGTAAAAGGAGGACTCTACCACAGTGTTGGCCACTCTGCCCTGGCAACAAGCCAATAGATCAGCAGAGAAGTTATAAAACTTCCAACATAAACAGAGAAGATAAAAAGTGAACCCCAGAGTCTCATGGGACCTGGTCACACCAAACCAACATCAAGAGTGACTGAGCAAGATCCCAGTACAGCCACTGATCCCAGTGCAGCCACTACTTCTGCTGCCTCTTCACTGCCACTTTCTGTTGTCTGTTCAGGAAGCTTGGCAAGCCATCATTGCCTCAAAAGCAGACTGCATTTTTTTTTCTTGAAATGAGTAAAAAGGCAAAGTGGGCTCTAACTAAAGATAGCTTCTATAGTGAAAGAGAATAGATTTCAAACCCTGATGAGACTAAAAACAGATTGTCTCTAGATAAAACCCAAAGGGGATATAACTAGTCCCCACTAAACAAGGCTCTCATAAAAGAAATTAAAAAAGATCTTAAAAGAGAACTAAAAGAATAGGAAAAGGAAAGGGAAGCTTTGCAAGAGGGTCTGGATAAATCATCCTACTCATTAAAAGATAGAGTGGAAAAAGAAAAAACTCCCAGGAAATTTGTGAATTGGAAAAAGAAAATAACTCCTCAAAAAAAAAAAAAAATCGTGAAATGGAAAAAAAAATGATAGAACAAAACAACTCACATAAAACTCAATTGGACAAACACATGTTTATGCATAAATACAATCACATATATACAATAAATGCATATACACACAAATGCATAAACACAACATATATGTATGTGTATTATAAATATATGGATATATATTTATGTATAAATAAAATATTTATGTATAAAATATAGTAGTTCTACAGAGAAACTTCTCCTACCTCATAGAAAAGTGGGAGGGGAAAAGCAAAAAAGGAAAGGATACCCTAAATAGAAGGGAATCTAGAAATAGTCAGGGAAAGATTTGAAAAGGGCGGACAGATTCTAAGGGGGAATGATGGATTCTAAAGAGGGAGGCTATGTGAGGCAAGTGGTGTTCAAAAATTCAATACTGGGGAGGAGGGTCAGGGGAAAGGGAAAGAGAAAAACATAGTCTAGGGATAAAAAGATGGCAGGAAATACAGAATTAGTAGTTTTAACCATAAATGTGAAAGGGGTGAACTCTCCCATAAAGGGGAGGTGGATAGCAGACTGGATTAAAAGTCAGAATCCTACAACATGTTGTTTACAGGAAACAGACCTAAAGCAGAGTAATACATATAAAGTAAGGTTTACATTTTAAAAAGCTAAAAAAAGAGCAAATTAAAAAATTCCAATCAAATACTAAACTTGAAATTCTAAAAATAAAAGGAGAGATTAATAAAATTGAATAAAACTAAGAGGTGGTTTTATGGAAAAAAAAAAAAGATAAACCTTTGGTAAATGTAATTAGAAAAAGTAAAGAGGAAAATCAAATTGTTAGTCTTAAAAATGAAAAGAGAGAACTTTCCACCAATGAAGAGGAAATTAGAGCAATAATTAAGAGTTATTTTGCTCAACTTTATGACAATAAATTTGATAACCTAAGTAAAATGGAGGAATACCTAAAAAAGTATAAGTTGCCCAAATTAACAGAGGAGGAAGTAAATTGCTGAAATAGTCCCATTTTAGAAAAAGAAACAGAACAAGCTATTAAATCAAGGAAAAAATCCCCAGTATAAGATGGATTTACATATGAATTCTACCAGACATTTAAGGAACAATTAACTCCAATACTATATAAATTATTTGAAAAAGTAGGAAATGAAGGACTCCTAACAAATTTATTTTATGACATAGACATGGTATTGTACCTAAATCATGTAGGATGAAAATAGAGAAAGAAAATTATAGACCAATCTCCCTAATGGATATTGATGCAAAAATCTTAAATAAAATATTAGCAAAGATATTAAAGAAAATCATCCCTAGTATAATATACCATAACCAAGTAGGATTTATACCAGAAATGCAGGGCTGGTTCAATATTAGGAAAACTATTAGCATAATTGACTACATCAATAAGCAAATTAACAAAAACCATATGATCATCTCAATAGATGCAGAAAAAGCATTTGATAAAATCCAATGCCCATTCCAATTAAAAAAAAAAAAATAGATAGTATAAGAACAAAAGGACTTTTCCTCCAAATAGTCATCTATTAAAACCATCAGTAAGCATCATATGAATATAAACCATTCCCAATAAGATCAAGAGTGAAACAAGATTGCCCACTATCACCATTACTATTCAGTATTGTATTAGAAATGCTAGCTTCAGCAATAAGAGATGAAAAGGAGATTAAAGGAATTAGAGTAGGTAATGATGAAACCTAACTATCACTCTTTGCAGATGATATGATGGTATACTTAGAGAGTCCCAGAGATTCTACTAAAAAGCTACTAGAAATAATCTACAACTTTAGCAAAGTTGGAGTCAAAATAAATCCACATAAATCATCAGCATTTTTATACATCACTAACAAAATCCGACAGCAAGAGATACAAAGAGACATTCCATTTAAAATAATTGCTAATAGTATAAAATATTTGGGAATCTATCTGCCAAGGGAAAGTCAGGAACTATCTGAGCAAAACTACAAAACACTTTGCACACAAATAAAGTCAGATTTAAACAATTGGGGAAATATTAAGTGCTCTTGGATAGACTGAATAAATATAATAAAGATGACAATGTTAACTAAACTAATCTATTTATTTAGTGCTATACCAATCAGATTCCCAAGAAACTATGTTAATGACTAGAAAAAATAACACCAAAAATCATCTGCAAGAACAACAGTTCAAGAATTTCAAGGGAACTAAGGAAAAAACAAATCAAACGAAGGTGACTTAGCTGTACCAGATCTAAAACTGTATTATAAAGCAGCAGTCACCAAAATCATTTGGTATTGGCTAGGAAATAGACTAGTTGATCAGTGGAATATGTTAGGTTCATAAAACAAAATAGTAACTATTGCAATCTAGTGTTTGACAAAACCAAAGACCCAAGCTTTTGGGATAAGAATTCATTGTTTGACAAAAACTGCTGGGAAAATTCAAATTAGTATGGTGGAAACTAGGGATTGACCCACACTTAACACTGTACAACAAAATAAAGTCAAAATGAGTTCATGTTCTAGGAATAAAGATTGACATTATATATAAATTAGAAGAAATAACTTTTAATCTAAACAATTCAAAAAATATTAAGTACTCTTGGATATGCTGAACAAAATGTAATAAAGATGACAATACTATCTAATTTATTAATTTAGTGCTATACCAATCAGACTCCCAAGAAACTATTTTAAAGACCTAGAAAAAAAAAAAAACAACAAAGTTCATATGGAAGAACAAAAGTTCAAGAATTTCAAGGAACTAATGAAAAAAAAAAAATCAAGTGAAGGTGGCCTAGCTATACCTCATCTAAAACTAAATTATAAAACCACAGACACTTTGGTATTGGCTAAGAAATAGACTAGTTTATTAGTGGAATAGGTTAGGTTCACAGGACAAAATAGTCAATAACTATAACAATCAAGTATTTGACAAACCCAAAGACCCCAACTTTTGGGATAAGAATGCTCACTATTTGACAAAAAGTTCTGGGAAAATTGGAAATTGGTACGACAGAAACTAGACATGGACCCACATTTAACACTGTACACCCAGATAAGATCAAAATGCATTCGTGATCTAGGCATAAAGAATGAGATTATAAATAAATTAGAAGAATATAGGAAAGTTTATCTCTCAAACTTGTTGAGGAGAAAGGAATTTGTGACCAAAGAAGAACTAAATATCATTATTGATCACAAAATAGAAAATTTTGATTATATCAAATTAAAATTTTTGTACAAACAAAACTTAATGCAGACAAGATTAGAAGGGAAGTAATAAAATAGGAAAACATTCTTACAATTAAAGGTTCTGATAAAGACCTCATTTTCAAAATATATATTACTTAAATTGATAAGAATACAAACCATTCTCCAACTACTAAATGGTCAAAGGATATGAACAGACAATTTTCAGATGAAGAAATTGAAACTATTTCTAGTCATATGAAAAGTTGCTCTAAATCAGTATTGAATAGAGAAATGCAAATTAAGACCAACTCTGAGATACCACTACACACCTCTCAGATTGGCTAGGATGAAAGGAAAAGATAATGACAAATTTTAGAGCACATGTGGGAAAACTGGACACTGATACACATTGTTGGTGTAATGGTGAATGATTTCAACCATTCTGGAGAGCAGTTTGGAACTATGCTTAAAAAGTTATCAATCTGTGCATGCCCTTTGATCCAGCAGTGTTACTACTGGGATTATGTCCCAAAGAGATCTAAAAGAAGGAAAAGGGACCCTTATGTGTAAAAATGTTTATGGCACCCCTTTTTGTAGTGGCTAGAAACTGGAAATTGAATGTATGTCCATTAATTGGAGAATGGCTGAATAAATTGTGGTATATGAATGTTATGGAATATTATTGTTCTGTAAGAAATGACCAGCAGGATGATTTCAGAGAGGCCTGGAGAGACTTACATTAACTGATGCTAAGTGAAATGAGCAGAACCAGGAGAACATTTTATACTTCAACAATAATACTATATGATGATCATTTCTGATGGACATGGCTCTCTTCTACAATGAGATGATCCAAATCACTTCCAATTATTCAGTAATGAAGAGAATAAGTTATATCCAGCGAAAGAACTATGGGAAATGAGTGTGGACCACAACATAGCATTTTTACTTTGCTTGCATTTTTGTTTTCCTTCTCCAGTTGTTTTCACCTTCTTTCTAAATCCAATTTTTTTTCTTATGCAGCAAAATAACTGTATAAATATGTATACATCTATTATATTTTACATATACTTTAACATATTTAACATGTGTTGGAATACCTGCCATCTAGGGAAGGGGGTAGGGAGAATGAGGGGGAAAGTTAGAACAGAAGGTTTTGCAAGGGTCAAAGTTGAAAAATTACCCATGCATATGTTTTGTAAATAAAAAGCTACAAAAAAAAAAAAAAAAAAAAAGTCTGGTAATACAGAGAACTAAAATAAACAACGAAATGAATGAACTAATAAATAAAATTCCATTAATAACAACTTTTATATCTCTTAAAACTTTGCAAAATGCTCTGCATTTATCCATATACTAATTCTTTAATGTAGCTATGGATAAATCTCATCACACAGATCAGGAAACTGAACTTGAGAGACTAAATAATTTTTGCAGCATTACAAAGATGCTAAGCATGTGCTATGCTGATATAGTAATCAAATTCATGTGTATCCTGATTCTAAGGGTAACATGTTTTAAGCCATTTCTTCTCGTGTGTGTGTGTGTGTGTGTGTGTGTGTGTGTGTGTGTGTGTGTGAAAGAGAAGGGAGGAAGAAGGGGGGGGGAAGAAGGGGGAGGAGGCAAAATTACTTAATATATAAGATCATGAAATCTATTGAAATTGAGTGGCTAGGGGAAGTTAGGTGGAGCAGTGGATAAAGCACCAGCCTTGATGTCAGGAGGACCTGAGTTCAAATCTAATCTCAGACACTTAACACTTCCTAGCTATATGATCCTGGGCAAGTCACTGAATCCCAATTGCCTCAGCAAATAAGAAAAAAAAAAAAAGAATAGAAAAAGAAATTCAGTGACTTCCCTTTGTTAAAGAAACTAGTTAATATACCCAGACTTCTTAAGTTCTTACTCATTTATGAATTTATCCTGTCTTCTTAAATTGTTTATGCTCTATGTTAGCATCCCATTTGTATGTTAGTTTTACTGTTTAATGGTAAAATGATAGAGCTGAGTCAAATGTGGGGGATAGATAGTATACATCCCAAGGCTTGAAAATATCACCAAATCTTGTCCATATAATGATATTTATGATACTTGTAATAAAACTGATATCAAGATTAAACATAATTCTACCACACAATTTGCAAACAAATAATTTTTGAAAGCCCTATTTGGTGCTGCAACATCTCATCAAAATTAGTTTGGATTCTCATAATTTTTTTTAAATGAAAACTGTGGAATGTCTTACAAAAAGAGGAAAGCTGAAAGTGTGATTCTAGAAATGTATTCTGTTCTTGTCATATAAAACTAAACATAGAGTACATCAGCGTAACATCCGAATAACAAAGTTGGACCCTGAAGATAAAAGTCTTTCAGACATTTCATGTGCTTTGTCTATTAAGGAAAAAAGTATAGAAATGTGTAATACATTGTGTCTATTGAGGGAGTATCTACCATGATGAAATCTTAAATCTTTTGAAAAATATATTAATTTTCTAAATATATTTTATCTCTACCTGAAACTTACTTTTCTGAATATAAAGTCCCAATTTGAAATGAAACAACATCTGATCAATTCAGCACATGGTGATTTCTTCTCTGAATTTCTAGAGCGCTGGGATTTAATATTCTGCTACTATTTTTTTGGACTATGGTCTAATTTTTATTTGGCATAGATTTCTTCAAACAAAATGATTTTTCATTTAATCTTTTTTTAAAAAAATTTAAAAAATTAAAAACAATGAACTGAAAGAAGAGTCAAAACAGAGAAAGAAAATTACAGAGCCATCTCCCTCATGAATATTTATGCAAAAAAATTAAATAAAACATTAACAAAGAGATTACAGCAACTCAGCAGCAGGATAATACACTATGACCAAGTGGAATTTACACCAGGAAGGCAGAGTTTTTTCAATATCAGGAAAAGTATTGCTATAATTGCCCATATCAGTTACAAAATTAATAGAAATCAAATGATAATGTCAATATTGATACAGAAAAAGCTTTGGACAAAATACAGCACCCATTCCTATTAAAAAACACTAGAAAGCATAGATAGGGATAGAAAAACCTTTCCTTAAAATAATAAGCACTATCTGTCTAAAACCAACAACAAGCATTATTTGTAATGGGCAAACTCTGAATAAAATCAGGGGTGAAACAAGGATGTCCATTATCACCACTATCACTGAATATTGTAACAAATATGTTGGCATTAGCGATAAGAAAAAAAAATTAAAGGAATTAAGATAGGCAATGAGGAAATAAAATTATCACTCTTTGAAGATGATATGAGGCTACACTTAAAGAATCCCAGGAAATCATCCAAAAACCTACTGGAAACAATTCACAGCTTTTGCAAAGTTGCAGATATAAAATAAACCCACACATATCATAAGCATTTCTCTATATTACTGACAAAGCCCAACAACAAGAGATAGAAAGAAAAATTCCATTTAAAATAACTGTAGACAAAATACAACATTTGTTGGATGTCTACCTGCCAAGACAAACCCAATAACTATATGAACACATTTATAAAACACTTACACAAATAATTAGATCTAAACAATTAGAAAAATATCAAGTGCTCATGAGTAGGTTGAGCTAATATAATAAAAATGACAATTCTTTGTAAATTGGTCTACTTGTTCAGTGCCACACCAATCAAACTGCCAGAAAATTAGTTCATAGAAGTAGAAAAATGAATAACAAAATTCATCTGGAAGAGCAAAAGGAAGAGTATTTAGGGAATGAAAAAAAAAATACCAAAGATGGTGACTTAGCAGTACCAAAGGTAAAATTACATTATAAAGCAATACCCATCAAACCATTTGATACTGGCTAAGAAATAGAGTGGTGGTCAATGAAATAGGTTAGATAGACCTAACACAATAATCAAGGCCTAAGGTAATCTAATATTTGATAACCCCCAAACTCCAACTTCTGGAATAAGAACTCACTATTTGACAAAAATTGCTAGGAAAATTAGAAAATAATATGTCAAAAAGCCAAAAAGACCTACATCTTACACAACACATCAGAATAAGGTAAGAATGAGTACATAATTTGGGCATAAAGGATGATAACATAAACAAATTAGGAGAGCAAAGGATAATCACATCTTTGGAGAAGGGAGGAATTTATGATCAAAAAAGAACTAGAGAACATTATGAAAGACAAAATGCACAACATTAATTAAATTAAATCAAAAAGGTTTTGCACAAACAAAAGTGAAAGAAACAAGATTAAAAGAGAAAAACAAAGCTGGGGAAAAACTTCTACAGTGCTTCTAATAAAGGGCTTATTTCTAAAATAAAGAAATGTGTCAAATTGATAAGAATACAAGTCATTCCCCAATTGATAAATGGTCAAAGGATATGAACAATTTTCAGATGATGAATTAAAGCCATCTATACTCATATGAAGAACTGCTCTAAATCACTATTGATTAGAGAAAGGCAAATTAAAAAAATATCTGAGGTATCACCTCACACCTCTCAGATTAGCTAAAATGACAGGAAAAAATAATGATAAATGTGGGAGAGAATGTGGAAAACTGGAATACTTTGTTGGTGGATTTGTGAAATAATCCAATCATTCTGGAGAGCCATCTGGAACTATGCCCGAAGGGTTATAAAACTGTGTATATATCCTTTGACCTAGCAGTGCCATTCCTGGGTCTATATCCCAAAGAAATCATAATGGAGGGAAAAGGACCCACATATGCAAATATGTTTGTAGCAGCTCTTTTTGTGGTATAAATAATTGGAAAATGAGTAGATGTCCATCAATTGGGGAATGGCTGGATAAGTTGTGTTTGTAATATGTAGACTAGCTTTCTGGAGGATCTCTGGAAAGGCCTTGGTCTTAGGTAGAGAAGTGATTAAGGCCGGAGAGGCACCGTGAGGATGTTCAAGGATTAAGTCTATTTATTTCAAGTCCACTCAGCTCTTAAATACCTTAGTGTGATTACATCACTATAGCACACTAAGCATGTGCCAAATGTAGAACCATTATATCACCTTATCACACTAAGTATATGTCAAATAGAAGGATTACATCATTACATCACCCTAAATATATATGAACTAGAGATCCATTATCTCATCAATTACACTGAGTAAACACCCTGTTGTAAGTATTCTTCTTTCAAGTATACCTTTTCCAGAGTTCTCCCACTATCTGCAGTTCTCTACAAAGGCATATGAAGACAATGGAATATTATTGTTCTCTAAAAAATGATGAACAAGCTGATTTTAGAAAGGTTTGGATAGATTTACATGAACTGATGTTGAGCAAAACAAGCAAAACAAGGAACACATTACACAATAAAAACAAAAATGTATAATGATCAAACTAAGGAAAACTTGGCTCTTCTCAGTGGTTCAGGTATTCAAAGCAATCTCAATAGATTTTGGACTAGAATATCATCTGTATCCAGAAAGAAGAACTATAGACATTGAATATAAATTGACACATGCTACGTTCAAATCTTTTTTCTGTTTTTTTTTTCTCTTTACCATGTTTTTTTTTTTTCTTTTTGCTCTGATTTTTCTTTCTCAACATGATTCATAAAGCAATGTGAATTAAAATCACATAAATTAAAAAAAAATGGGTTGAACAGTCTAGTTCACTTATTGGAATTCAATTCACATAATTTTGGTAGTTTATTTTACATACTGCTTAGTACATTTAAACTCATTCAAGCATGATAATATAAAATATTTTAAGTCAATTATTTTGACTGACTCATAATATTTTTGGTTCTTTTGTTCATGATGTTTATTTCCATGTAATATATAATTTTAAAAAATGATGTTATTTTGGTGAGATTATTTTTGTTAGAAAAAGCCAGAATTTTAGTGATATTATACTTTATGCTTTCAATGAATCATTATCTTTTCATACTTATTTTGTATCCAAGATCCTACTTGAGGTGATTTAAAGATATCATCTCATAGATATAGTATAAGATTGCAAAATAAGGAGGTTTCTGAAGAATGGGTATTGAATACTGTCATAATCCCCTTATTATTTTCAAGGCAACATTTTTATTTTTAGTATATTAAATATTTTCTAGAGAGAGTTATCAATCATGGCAAAGTTTATCAATAAAAATAGAGTTTATACTAAAGGACAAAGGTAGTAAAAGGTCAACTTTTGAAAATTTGGGGTGTTCTAATTTAATTGATGAATTTGCTATTTTCATTATAGCTTAGACTTGTTATTAATTAACTAAGAAGTATTCATATATTACTTCCTACTTTGTATTAGCAATGTGAAAAAAACATTGTGATTCATGAGAATATGTTCTTTTAAATAATCTTGTCAGCAGTTATTCAAATATATATCATATTCTATTAGTGTTTTTGAATCTCAGAAATGTTCTATTTAATTTGTTTTTTGTAATTCTATCCATTAGCATAGTTCCATAGTTTTATGTGTTTGAATTAACCATACACATTACAGATAATGTTTTTTTTTTAATTTTATGCAAATTTATAATACCAGACAGGAAATAAGGCTTTTTAAAAGCAATCCAAGTTGCATAGCCCAAGACAGCTGGAGATATGAATTCTGCTAATTGTGTGTTTGAAAGAATGGTGTTGATTTGCCACATTGGAATTTATCAGTTCAAGTTCATACATCTTTGCCTTAACAAAACTCACATTTTTGTATTGAATGTTTAATTTTTAATTATTTTTTCCATAGTTTATTCTTATGCTGTATATCAACTCCAGCTATTATAAGATTGAATTATGTACAGTCTGGATTAGCATAATATTTTAGAAGTAAATTAAAACCCAAATGTCATAATATAGTTTTATTAAGTTGAATATATTTGATTATTTTTTTAAATTCTCTGTTCCATGAAGGATTATTTTAAAAAGTTATTCCTATGTTTTAATTTAATATTAATTACCACTTGAATTCTTTTTGTTTAAAAAAAAATAGAAAACAAATCTATTCAAAGTTGCAATTTAAGACATGACTCTCTAGTTGAAAAAATAACACATCATGTATTCAAAAAAAAAAAAAAGGACTTTACAAATCATTGGTCATGGAGCTCCCATTAAGGAATTTTTTCTATTAAAACAGATAGGCACATAATCTGAAAATATAGGCTTAGAGAGCTATGTGGGGAAGTCTAGACTTTTTGTGAATTGGTTCAAAGTAACATGGCTAATATGTTTAAAAAGAAGACAAAACAAAAGAAAAAGGCTTCTTTACTCTGTGCTTGTACTTCCTGACTGAGATTGTAAAAGCTCAGTTTTCTGACAGTGGCTAAGGTTACTATAGAAGTAATCACATAATTCCCTTAAAACAGTAAAAAAAAAAAAAAAAAGAGAGAGAAAACAGCTGAACTTCTATGGGAATCTGATGATGTCCTTAATTTACTAGTCTTTAGTCCAGGATTAAATTAACTTGCTAGCACCGTTATATTCCTTCCAATCATACCTAGATTAGATCAGCTTACAAAAGTAATATTATTCATTCATTTCAATTGTATATGATTCTTTATGAACTCATTTTGGGTTTTGTTGGAAAAGTCAGTGGGGTGACAGTATCTGACAACAAATGTAGTAATATTTATTCTAAAGATATTAAATAAAAGTCTCCTGAGAAGTACATTTCAAAGGAAGAAAAGAATAGAGAAAGTACATGTGACTATAGTTGGGTCTTCATTTGGTTTATAAAATCATAGAATCGCTGTTTAAAAAATATCTCCTATAATTTTCTTATTTTTCTTAGTAAAAAGAGGTAATTTCCTGCAGGTGTATACAGGCAATATTAGAAACAAGACTTAACTTTAAATCATTCTGAGTCCAAGTCCAAGATTCCATTTATTATGCCATGTTATCTCTCTTCCACACTGTTTATAGCTATAGAGAGAGGCTTTTGTCCAGTTACCAGATAATTGTTTGCTTGGAGTTACCAAAAGAAATAAGATATATAGTTGGAACACTTGGAAAGTAACATCTTAAATGCTATCAAAAGAAGGAGTTATACTTAAGATAGAATATATAGGTAGTATGTGCATGTTACAGTTTCTTGGAACTGCAACTGAGCGTTAGGTGAATCACATAAACACCAAAGATAAAAATCAGCCTTGTAAAGGGCTCAGCAGCCTTCACAGTAGAAGTACTAGTCTTCATTGAACAGAGAAATAAATAGATAGACAGACAGACAGACAGATAGATACATAGATAGATAATATCAAAATGAAAGACAAGTAAAAATATTTGCAGAAATTATATGGTAGAGAAACACTGCAAGAGAGAGATTGTATTATAATAGAAATATAAAAAACAATCTTTGCTCTATTACAGTACTTTTATTATTTATTTTAATACTTTAAGAAATACAGTAAAGGAGGACAGAATACACACATAATATAAACATATATAGTTATCTTTATATGTACATATGTATATATGTAGTTCTTGTCTATGTTCACACTCTATATATTTTATATGTATATGTATTTGTGTATATCCATGTGCATGCAAAGTTGTTGTTGATGGTGGTGGTGGTGGTGTGTGTGTGTGAGAGAGAGAGAGAGAGAGAGAGACAGAGCATATCAGACACATAGAGAATTCTTGAAAGTATACTGAAAAGGTAATTCATTTGTAGTTTCATTTGTAGTTTGGGTTTCTGATGGGACAGGTAACAGAACTGTCTCCTGAAGTAAGTAATACTTGATATATATTTTGAAAGAAACCAAAGAAATTCAGAGGCAAAGGTGAAATGGCAGCAAATGGGGCAGCCTATGAACAGTCATAGAAATGAACCATGCACTCACATATCTGAGCCACAAATAGTTGACAACAGTGGTAACATCTTAGAGTGTGTAAGCCATCATAAGTTTTAAGCAGAGTTCAGCTTAGGAAGAGTTTAAAATACTTCACAGAGAACTTTATATTTCATTATAGAGATAGTAAGAAATCAGTAGGGATCACTGATCAAGGGAAAGAACTATGCTTTAAGAAATACATCCTGGAAGTGAATAGAACCTAGCTTGCAGTTGAAAGAAACATGAATCATGGAGATGTGGGGAAAGGTAGGTATCAGAAGTTGTGAAGGCAGAAACAAAAGTGTATAAAGTTACATAGTTATGAAAAAGATAAGCAAGGTTCAAACATAGTTGAACTTAAGGGAGCTGATATCAATTAAAGAATTGTAGACAGAGAGGGAAAAAGTGAACATACCAAGGACAAAGTCTTAAAAGACACTATTAGTTGGAATAACATGGAGGAAGAAGCAGCAAAGAAGTAGGAGAGTTTGGACAGAAAGTAAGAGTTATAAGAGAAAAAAAAATATCACAAAGATCCAGAGAAAAGAGGGTTGTGGTTGTTTGTCCTTCATTTCTGAAGAGGGCCATGATATCAGGGAAAGGATGCCATGATATAGAAGTGAACTGGATTAAAGTGAGGGAGAGCTGTGCAAAATCATCAGTTTCACTTTTTCTTCTAGAACTACCTGAGTCTACTGGCAAGATATACATGAGAATGACTGGAGATGGCCCTAGATGCAGTGAAAGATATTAGCCTTTTTATTAGTTCTCACTTTGATTGAAGCAACATTCAATCAATGATTAAGGATAGATAAGAAATGAAAAAGAAAACACACTCTTTTGCCTAGTCAAAAAAAAATCAATTTCAGAGGGAAAGATGATCAGGATTTCCGGACCAACAGCCTAAAGATGCTGTTACCTATAGAGGAAGCTTGAGACAATCTTTTTTGCCCTAAAACCAGACATTAATCTTTTTGAAAATGAGCAAAAAAAGCAAAAATAACTCTGATCATAAATAGCTTTTATAGAGAAAGAGAAGAACATACCTGAAACCTTGAGGATCTTATAGGAAAATCATCTCCAGTGAAGCTCCAGGGTGATATGAATTGGTCACTATTTTACAAGATTATCTTAGAAGAATTTTAAAAGGATCTTAAAACACCATTAGAAAAAAGGAGGAAAAGAAATGAGAAGTTTGCAAAAGAATTTGGAAAAGGAAAACCAGAAAATATCTGAAGAAAATTCCTTAAAAATAGATTTAGTGAAATGTAAAAATCATATAATTTCTTACAAAATAGATTTGTTGAAATAGAAAAAGAAAATTACTCCTTGAAAAATAAAATTTATGAAATGGGAAAAAAATCTAGTGAACAAAGCACTTCACTTAAAGTTTAATTGGCCAAAGGCAAAAGGAGATAAAAAAGCTAACTGAAGAATACAGTTCACTAAAAGTTAGAATTGAACAAATGGAAATGAATGACACAATGATACTTTAAGACTCCATCGAATGAAACCAAAAAAAGAAAAAAAGAAGAAGAAAATGTAAAATAACTTGCTGGATCTGACATGAAAAAAAAAAAAGAACCATGACATCATCTTTTAGGAAATCATTAAGGAAAACTATTCTGATGCCCTAGAACCAGAGAGTAAAATAGTCATTGAAAGAATTCCCCTATTCACTCCTGAAAGAGATCCCAAAATGAAAATTCCAAGAAACATCATAGCTAACTTTCAGAATTATGAGATCAAGGAGAAAATATTGCAAGAATCCAGAAAGAAACAATTCAAATATTAAAGTGTCACAATCAGGATTACCCACAACCTAGCAGCTTCCACTTTAAAGGATCAAAGGCCTGGAATCTGATGTTCTGAAAGACAAAGGAACTTGTATTGCAGGCAAGAATCAACTACCCAGCAAAATTAAGCAGGGAAAAGATGGACATTCAATGAAAAAGGTGATTTTCCTTCATTTCTCATGAAAAGACTAGAGCTGAACAGAAAATCTGATCTTCAAACACAGAGCTCAAGAGAAGCATAAAAATGTAAAAAGGAAAAAATAACTTTGTTTTAAATTTTTTAAAGTGTATATCCCTAAAACAATGATTAATGGGAAAGCCTGGGAGCTATTGGTGGTCAACCATTGAGAATAAAATTGGTTTTGGTTTAAGGTATAGTCTTTAAGAAATCTACCCAGAAAGCCCCAAGAGATCTTAAGAGGGTTCCAAAAAAAATGCTTTTAAGAGCATTTCTAGGTAAGGATACAACATCCTGTGTGAACAGAGGGAGAGAGGGAAGGAGAGAAAGAAGGAAGACAGAAAGGAAGGAAAGAAGGAAGGAAGGAAGAAAGGAAAGAAGGAAGGAAGGAAGGAAGGAAGGAAGGAAGGAAGGAAGGAAGGGAGGAAAAGAGAGAGGAAGGGAGGGAGGAAGAAAGAAATGATAGGAGGCAGCTCTCCTCATAGAGGTTTTTGTTTTTTTTGTTGTTGTTGTTGTTCTCAAAGAGAACCATGACACAAATAAGATGATGCCATGACATGCAAGTGAATTGGATTTACATAAGGGAGAGCTGTGCAATGTCACCGGCCTGACTTTCCCTTCCAAAGTCTATGGATTCAGTGGTCAGATGTAGATGAACAAGAGCCAGAGTTTTTTTGGATTTAAGTTATGATCCTTAAGAAAGAAATATAGATTATAAAATTCAAGTTATCTTGTGAGGTTTCAATGATCACAGTTTATGTTCCTTTGGGCCAGGTACACAAATGTAAAGCTCTAAGGAAGAAAATGGAAATAAAAGAGGAGAGAAAAGGAGAGGAGACAAAAGGAGATGAGAAGAGAGGGTAGAAAAGAAGAAGGGAAGGCAGAGAAGGGGAGACCAAAAAAAAAAAAAAAAAAAAGGCAAGGTTTGGTAAGGGAGGGGAGGGGAGAGGAGAGAAAAGAGAAGGAAAAAGAAATGAAGAGTTGTGCTGTCTGAGTGCCCAGTTCCAGTTAGGTTTGCAGTGGGATATCTCCTTCTTTTCCTCACAGATATTGTTTGTCCTTCATTCTCAAAGAGGCCCATGAAATCAGAGAATTAGTGTCATTCCATACAAAGGAATAGGATTTATTATATAATTATATAAAGGAGAGAGGGCTGTAGGAAGATATCAGCCTCACTTTCTCCTCTGGAGCCATATAGGTCCAATGACAAGAATAGAGAGTTTTCTTAAGAAGTCAATCAAAAGTGTCAAATGCATCGGAGAAGTAGGAAAGATTGGGATTGATAAAAGGTCATTAGATTCAACAATTAAGAGATCGTTGGTCAGTTATGAATGGACAGTATCAGTTGGATGATGAGGATGAGAGATTTCATAGGGCTTAGAAAAATCAGAGGACATGGAAGTATAAATTGTAGATAGACAATTAATTGTTACAATGACATAGAAGAATTTAATGGTACCTAAAATCTAGCCAAATCTTTAAAAATGTTATCCTTAAATTAACTGCCAGCTATGACAAAATAATAATTGGATTCTGTGAAACTGGACTATTTGACATATTTTACCCTTTGCATAATTCTAGATATAAAAGCTATCATTTATATAATACTTTAACATTTAAAAAATGCATTACAAATATTATGATTTTTATCCTCACAACAATCTTGAGATAATTGTTATTATTTCTTCTGTTTTACAAATCAGGATGCTGAAGAAGAGAAATGCAAGTCTGTCAAGGATTGTATAGTTAGTAAGTGTATGAGGCTGGATTTGAATTCAGATATTCCCTACTTCAGATCCCACTCTATTCACTGTAATAGCTAGCTAACTGTGCCTAGATGATCTATTGGATTTTTATGATTTTTTTAAAAATTGGTAGCAATGTAAGTGGTCAACAGAATGGCATTGAATTGTTTATCTCACATTTTCCTATTTATTATAGTAAAAAGACAAAATATTTCTATACTTCATGATCACTTAACATCAACAGAGAACACTCTAAGAATACAAAAAAAAAAAAGATAAAGAAAAAGAAAAACATGACTACTTTTTCACTACAGGAATATGTCTTGAGGTTAAAGTAGATGCTGACGATAATTGATCTTGTCATTAGATTCACTAGGAAATTCTCTACATCAGAGATAAGGACCATAATGTCTGTGCACCTCAGATTATCATTCTCCTCATCAATCATCACTATGTCCTTGTAGCCATCTGATATTATTCCACCTTCAATCTTGAGTAAAGATGTAAGAAACTAATAATTGCATATGAAATTCTGGTCTTCTGAAATACATTTTCCCCCTCATTTTCATAAGGTCATCTTAACTAAGTTAAAAATACTGGTCATATTTCATAACACTGATGTCAATAAGTAAACATTTCAAAGTGTACTTGCTTGCCTTTTTCTTTCTCCCCTAGATTTTTTCTTTTTTCTTTTTTTTTTCTTTTCTTTTTTTTCTAACATGTGTATGCAGAATTACCATTTTCTGTCATAGCAAACAGAAGTTTGCTAAATGAAGCATGATTATCATCATTCACAGAAAGCAACATACAAAAAGCAAATAATTATTCATTTTAAATATTTGAATAACAAACTGCAAATTAGCACAGGTGGATTCTGTAAACAATTGCAGATGATTTGCTGTTTGGCCAGACATAAATGAAAAATGCATTCTGTTATAGCAATTAAAAATAAGGCTTTAAGATAAGAATATTTTGGCACATATGCATGGATGTGTGTGTGTGTGATGTGTGTGTGTGTATGTGTATAGATATACTCATATACATATATGTTGCATTAACTATTAGAAATAGTCATTATATTATACTCATTCTATTGTTTATATTCATATTCTGCATGAATAATCAAAACTGAGAAGAAGAATAACTTACACTGTTTGAAATAAATTTTGAAAACTAAAAATTATAGAAGGGGCAAATACAATTTGAGCAATGTAACTGAAAGCTTATAGTTAAACAGAATTTTAACATTTAATCAGAAAGAATATCAATAGGAAATGCTATATCACTAGTCTTTAAAAATATTATTCATTTGAGTTTAATGTTCTCATTTAATGAACCATTTTAGAAGGGAAGATTTTTTGTGACCTATGTTTTAAATATCAAATTTTTAAAAATTCATGATTTTATTTTAAATATACAAGGTATCTATTTAATATTTATTTATTACAATAATAGATAAGTAATTGTAACTAACAAATTTCATTCCAGAATTTATTTTTAAATGACAATTACATTAGTAAATGCAGAATCAAAATAAAGCCATTTTTCTTTTATTCTAAATGATTTTGAATGAAAAATTAATTTAACTGAATAGAACAGATGCAAATTATTGAATTTTTTAAAGATCAGACTTTTTGAAATGTTAGCTCTTATTAAAAAAAATCAAATTATGGAAATATATTCATATTCTTAACTAGCTAAAATATGCTCAAAATACTCTAACTACTGTTTGATGAAACTTGAAATAAGTGACTTATAATTGTCTAATGAAGCTTCTAATAATACTCATTTTCAAAGTAAAATTTACTGTATAAATACTGTGGACAATGCTATGGTAATTACTCAATAACCAAGAAACCCAAGGTTTAACCTGTTTCACAATTAGCTGATATGTCAGAAGACACAAAAGAAAATGAATAATTTGAAAATTCATCCATTTTTTCATAGTTTTTTTTTTTTTTAATTTGCTCTTTTGTTTTCTAATTCCATGTGAGAAAGAGGTTCTTTTCAACCTGAATAAAGTACTTCACTTAGAACCATGGACTGGAAACAAACTAGAAAAGGCAAAGATTACCCTGGGAATCATTCTGTCAAAGGCAAACTCAGAGGAAAAGGGAAAAGTAGCTAGTACCAATGACAGCCAAAGTTTGAGTGAATTCTTATGTAAGTATATTTTATTAGTGTACTCTAAGAAACTTCAAGATAAAATATTGATCACAAAGATGAACCTTAAAGTGGGTTAAACAGACAATCCCACATATCATGATAATGGATAGTGATGATGGTGATGGTAATGGTGGTGATATTGGAGCTGGTAATGATGTATATGTATGTGTGTGTGTGTGTGTGTGTGTGTGTGTGTGTGTAGACACACATATACCTCATTACCATCATGAATAAAAGTTCTCTAATCTTTAATTTAATTGTGTATTTTTTCCAACACAATTTCAAAAACATTTATTAAGCATCTATTATGGGCAAGATGCTGAGTTCGTCATGATAATATATAGATAAAAACAAACAGCCCCTTCCCTCAAAAAGGGAATTTTGCTAACTTGTTAATACATGTTTAAAGATAATTATAAATGAATTATATACAGAGTGAGTAATTATTTGTGGGAGAAAATACATTAATAATTAGAAATAGCATGAAAGTCATTGTATAGGAAGTAGAACCTGATTCAAGGGTCAGAAGACTCATCCACCATATTCTTACCAAACTTAAATTAAACATTGATTGAAATTGGCTCTACAGAATCCCAGAATTCTTGAAATTAAACAATCTACTATCTTGAGGCTTATCTAGGAGTAGAAATTACAAAGATATACAGCTATATTTCTGATATGTATGCATTTTGGAAAAACTGTGATTTTTATTATGAAAACTTCATTTTCTGGATTTCTAGTAGTTGTAGGTGTGAATAGGACAGGCTGCAATTTTAGCAGAGCCAGATGCTATCTCTGAAGGGATCACTTCCCCATCTGATTCTAAAATGAATTTGTGTGGGGTAACTTCTATGGTATGGCTTACCTGTTATTTATCTCCTAGGTCTTCCTAAACTCTTATTGTCTCTTTTGCCTGCATATTTTACTGCTCTTGACATGTTGGCTTGCATTTCTCATTTATTGCAATTTTAGGTGGGAATGATGAGTTCCTTTACAAGAGAGATTATTTATTCAAATGATGGCATAGGAAATGATCTGAAAACAAAACCAGTGGTTTGGGGAAATGTTGCCACTTCTAAGGCTTTGGGATTTTTCTTCTATTAGTCATGACTGATTAATAATTAGTTTCAGTGAAGACAAATTAGTTAGATCCATGCTGTAAGCAAGGTTATTGGTCTATTGTAGAGAAGAAGGAGACTATTACTTCCAAGGCTTTTTGCTTCAGGATTCTGAGATATCCCCTTTGAGATATGAGGGAATTATCATAATTTGTTTAGTCACTCCACCACAATGGCCTTTTTACTTCTACTCACACACAGTATTGTAATTGTCACTATGCCTTTGCCTAGGTTACCTCTTCTGATATTTGTAATGAATGATTTTTTTACATCTATAATTTTTAGAATCCATCTTTCCTATTTTCAATTGAAGATTGAAATGTAAACATTTCTAGAACATCCAGGTTTTTCATAAATATCCTAAGAAATATCTCAAAAGATACCATAAAAAACAAATAAAACAAAACAAAAAATAAAAAAAAGAAATTTAAAAAATGCATCTTTATCAAGTTTATAGTTAAAAAAAAAAGTTTGTGGAGGGAGAATTTTATTGATTCATAGAAAAAGAGATGCTGCCAGAAGAAATGAAAATCAACCTAACACTTAACAATGAGGCCTGAAGTCTGTAGACCTTTAGCACTGATCTTTTGGAGCACTAGCAGTGGGAAATCAAGGCTCTAACAAGTTACTTCCTCTAAAAGAATTCAGAGTCACAAGATGTCTTAATGCTGGAAAAATATAATAAAGCTTGAGGCAAGCATAATATACAATATCCAACTGGAGGACTTTCAAAACTACAGCAGAGAATAGGACCAACTCCTGACAAAGGATTATGCAAGAAAGAGGAAACAATGAAAAAGCTTAGGAGAATACCCATGCCATCTATCAGGAGACAGAAAAGAATCAATAAATCACAAAAGAGTGATGAGGTAAATCCTAACAATTCCAACTTAAACTTTCATAAAATGACTTTAAAACTACAGAAGAACATAGACAAAAAATATCTGCCTATCCTATTGAAGAACATCTGAGGGGTTACTGGCTAGTACTATAATAAAACCATAAAGAAAGCAATATGTATAAACTAAAATAACATTGGACACAATGGACAGATGTTATGGGTTAAGATGAAACCAAGAGATAAACATTAACGAAAGTAGGATTATAAGTAGAAGCAAAGCTTCAGGCAAAAAAATGAATAACTATAATACAAAAACTCCAAAAGTGGTAAGAAGAAATGATGCAAGTTATTTAAAAGGAAATTAGAGGTCATGAGAAGGAAAAAATGTAGCTGAAGAATAACTACCTTAGAATAGAATGTATAGATACTACCCAGGCTGTGAATTCCCTGAAAAATAGGTTGGAACAACAATAATAATGGCAACAACAACTACAAAGAGATTCAAAGATTACTTGAGACAGAAATTTTAAAAATTTCAGTGGCCAAATTACTGAAAAATAAGATCATGTACTTCAGGAGCTGGAGCTAAGATGTTAGAGTAAATCAGGAAACTGCTCAAACTCTCCTAGTTTCCCTGAAAAACAACATGAAATCAAATCTCTGAACAGAGTCTGATAGAATGAAACCACTCTCCACCTCAAGATGCACTGAAAAAATTTCAAGAAAGGTCAGTCTTACTGGGATGAAAAGAGCGTTCAGCCCAGCTCAGATAGATTCTGAGAAAGGTGGTGAAAGGGGTTTAATCACAGCAAATCAGCAACTAAGACCCTCAGTCCTGGATCAATAGAGGAGCAAATAGATGGGTAGCTTCCAGTCCAAATTTAAAAGACAAACTCTGGGAAACCAGACTTTTCCCTGAAAGAGCAGCCAAACTACCCACTAAAAACACAAGGGGCCCTTGTGCTCAAAACCAAGACTCAGAGCTGGAGAGTAAGCTTGTGACAATGCCTCCTTTACCACAGGAGTAAAGTTCAATCATAAAAGTTAAAAAAAATAAAATAAAAATAAAGGAAGTAATTAAAAAAAAAAAAAGGAAAGAAAATGAGCAAGAAACAGAAAAGAACCTTAGTGACAGGGCAGTCCAAAACACAAACTCAGACAAGGACAGAATGTCCACAGAAGAAATCTTAAAGGGTGACATGAATTAGTCTCAATCCCAAAAAGCCTTTTTGGAATTGCCTATAAAAAACATTAAATGACAAATAAGAGAGCTAGAATTAAAAATGAGAGAGGTATGCATGAGAAAGCCAACAGCTTAGAAAAGGAAAGAAAAAAAAAGTGTCTGAAGAAAACAACTCCTTAAACAGTAGATTTAACTAATTGGAATAAGATTTTATAAATCTAATTGAAGAAAATCACGCATTAAAAATGAGTTTAGGGTAATTGGAAATGAATAAATTTGTGAGAGCAAGAATTACTCAAACTAAAAAGAATGAAAAAATGGAGGAAAGTATGAAATAGGTCATTGAAAAAACAGTTGATCCAGAAAATAGGGAAAAGAACCCACATGTAAAAAATGTTTGTAGCAGTTTTTTTGTGGTAGTAAAGACTTGGAAAATGAATAGGTACTTATGAATTGGGGAAAGATTGAACAAATTGTATTATATGAAGGTAATGAAATATCATTGTTTTATAGAATATGATGAACAAGCTGATTTTAGAAAGGCCTGGAAAGATTTATATGAACTGATGCTGAACAAAACAAACAGAATGAAGAATACGTTGTACATAATAATAGCAAGAATGTGCAATGATCAGCTATGAAAGATTTGATTCTTCTTGGTGGTTCAGTGATTCAAAGGTAACCCTATAGATTTTGAAAGAAAATGCCATTTGCATCCAGAAAAAGTACATATGCTATGTTCACCTCTTTTCTCTATTTTTTTTTTTATCTCTCTCATGCTTTTTCCTTTTTGCTGTGATTTTTCTCTCCCAACATGATTCATCAATCAATGTTTGTTAAAAATTAATTATTTTTTTTAATCTTGTAACATACCTAGAGTAATTTCTATCTGCCTTCTAGATTTCCCTTGGTTTACTTTAAATAGAAAATTTACAAGAGTAGCTAATGTGTATTAAACTTTGGGCTGTTTATTTTAGAGTTGATGTTATATCTATTTCGTGTTTGAAAAAATAATTTGACATGTTAAATGTTTTTATATTGTGAACAATGTATTAATTGGTTTCATTGTAAAACAGCTTTATTGTTTAACTTATGACATCTGATTATGATTCATTAACATTTCATTTCTTCCATTTTATTCATCAAAGATGACTTTGGGGCCCATGAATTAATTGGAATTACACACATATGTGTGTGTGTAATATGAATATATTTGTAAATAAATTGTTGAGTCAACAAAAAAAGAAATAACTTATTTTTAAACTCTGAAAGAATATTAGAATTATCAAGTCTAATTTTGTGATGGAATAGGACCAAATAGATTAAATGACTTGCTCAAAGATTCACTTTTAGTGACAGAAATAGAAATGGAATTTGATGCCTCAGGTAATACTATTTGTGTTACTTTGCACAATCTAGTTGCTATAATTTTAATGTCCTATGTTGGACATAAATGTTCAAACATTGGATTAGCCATCTATTAAAATAAAGAAAACATTCTTTGGAAAAAACTAGTTAAAAAGCAGTTGAGGGGCACCAATATGGTACAGTGAATAGAGAAGTGGCCCTGGGGTCAAAAGGATATGAATTCAATCCTGCCTCAGAAACTTAACAGATTAGCTGTATGACCCAGGGGAAGTCACTTAATTTCAAATACCTCAGGGAAAAAAAAATCAGTTGATGCTATGCAAATGATTTAATTCTCTTAAAAGTGTCTAATGCATGCTTTATTTTTCAGATTCTAAGGGTAAACAACTTATAGTGTAAATAATTTACATTAAAAATTACAATCTAATATGTGATTGATAATAATAATTAATAATGGTATTTATTTGGTACTTTAAGATTTGTAAAGGTATTCAACATGTTATCTTTGTTATCCTCAAAACAGCCTTGGGAACTTGGTTTTATTATCCACAATTACCAGTTAAGGAAATTGAAGAATACTGTAGAATACTATGATTTTACAAGTAACTTGCCTTGGTACATAATAGCTCATGCAGTAAACTGCTGAAACTGAATTTAAACCCGAGTCAACTTGGCTTCAATACTCTGGGAGCCCACAGCTCCCAATTTTAGTAAATAATTATCAAATTAGTTAATAAAACATATCAATGATTTCTACTTTGTGTGTGTCTCTTTCTGAATGTCTTTGTCCTGGGCAAACACTTTCCACACAAATAAAGTCAGATCTAATCAATTGGAAAAACATCAAGAGCTCATGGGTAGGCTGAACTAATATAATAAAAAGGATAGTACTACTTAAATTAATCTACTTATTCAGTGCTATACTAATCAGACTTCCAAGAAATTATTTACAGACCTAGAAAAAATATTAACAAAGTTCATCTGGAAGAACAAAATATCAAGCATTTCAAGAGAATTAATGAAAAAAAATGTAAATAAATGTGGATTAGTTTTACAAGATCTAAACTGGTACTGGGCATGAAAACCATTTGGCACTGGCTAAGAAATAATTCCATCAATGGAATAGGTTAGGTTCACAGGACAAAACTGTCAATAACTATAGTAATCTAGTGTTTAGCAAACACAAACATCTCAGCTTTTGGGATAAGAACTCAGTATTTGACAAAAATTTCTGGGAAAATTAGAAATCAGAACGGCAGAAACTAAGCAATGATCCATACTTAACACTGTATACCAAGATAAAGTCAAAATGATTTAGACAGAAAGCATGATACTATAAGCAAAGTAGAAGAACAAAAGATATTTTACCTCTCAGATCTGTGGAGAAGAAAGTAAGTTGTGGTCAAACAAGAATTGGAGTACATTATTCAATGCAAAATGGGTAATTCTAATTATATAAAGTTAAAAAGTTTTGTACAAAGAAAACCAATGCAGACAAGATTAAAAGGGAAGAAATAAACTAGGGAAAAAATAAAGATTCAAGAGTGCTGATAAAGGCCTCGTTTCTAAAACATATAAAGAATTGACTCAAATTTATAAGAATTCAAGCCATTCTCCAATTAATAAATGGCCAAAGGATATGAACAGGGAATTTTCAGGTGAAGTAATTAAAATCATTTTTAATCATATGAAAAGATGCTCTAAATAACTATTTATCAGAGAAATGCAAATTAAGAGAATTCTAAGATACTACTACACACCTCTCAGATTGGCTAACATAACAGGAAAAATAATGGTGAATGTTGCAGGTAATGTGGGAAAACTGGGACACTAACACATTGTTGGATGAGTTGTGAACTGATTTAACCATTCTGGAGAGCAATTTGGAATTATGTCCAAAGTTCTATTAAACTGTGCATACCCTTTGATCCAGTAGTGTTTCTACTGAGCTTATTTCCCAAAGAGATTATAAAGGAAGGAAAGGGACCCATATGTGTGAAAATATTTGTGGCAGCCATTTTTGTAGTGGCAAGAAACTGGAAAATCAATTGGAGAATGACTGAATAAATTATGATATATGAGTGTTATAGAATTTTATTGATATATAAGAAATGATCAGCAGGATAATTTGAGAGGTCAAGAAAGACTTACATGAACTGATGCTAAGTGAAATGAGCAGAATCAGAGATCATTATACACGGAACAGAAGATTATATGATGATCAATTCTGATGGCCATCACTCTCTTCTACAATAAGATGATTTAGGCCAGTTCCAATGGTTTTGTGATAAAGAGAGACATCTAGAAGTGGAGGAGGGGGAAGGAAGAGAATAAATGTGGAACACAAAGTTTTGCAAGGGTGAGTTGGAAATTAATCATGCATTTGGGAAAAAAAAAAAAACTTTCATTTAAAATAAATAAATAAATAATGAATGAATGTCTTTGTCCTCTGTCTCTGTCTCTCTCTTTTTCTCTCTGTCTTTTTGTCTCGGCCTCCCTGTTTTTCTGTCTCTCTGGCTCTTTTTTTCTTTCTTCCTCTTCTTTCTCTCAGTTATTTAGCCAATTTGTTTTTCATAGAAAGTTACCAAGATCACTTCAGTATTTAAAATAACTTAGTAATTCCTAGATTGTACAGCTCAGGCCAATTAAGAAAGTACATGTGGCAGGGGAAGAAATTGCATCTTCCCAGAAATACTTTATCAATTTTATTTTTATTAGGCTATTGAAGCTGAGTACAATTTAGAAGAGAAAACCAGAACACAGGTGATAATGTGACAAGAAAAAAAAAAAGAGTGCTTCCTGGAAGATGGAGAGAACCAAGGGAGTTCAAAATCTCTGAGGAGAGAAAAGTTTGTTTAGATGTGTTTGATAATTGGCTGGTTATGCATAGGGACTGAAAGAGGTGAAGGAGATTGGAAAAGGAACTCTGAGTCTACAACTTCTAACACAGCCATTTCCTGTTCTGATATTCAGTTGTGTAGGATACAATACTAGTAATCATAAGGGAAGTAGAAAATTTTGAGACCTTTTTTCTGTTTTATATTTTTTGACAGGTTCAAACTGAGCTGAAAACAATACCAACAGACAATGAAATCTTTGAAGCTACTTAATTGCAACAGGAAAGTAGAAGAAAATATGTACTTTTGAATAAAATTTACAGAACCATTCTATCCCATCTCCCCTAAAAAAAGGGAAAAAAAAGTTCTTCTGTTTGTTTTAGGGATTTTTGTTGTTGTTGTTGTTTTCTGGTACAATCTTGTGGAAAGATGTTTATGGATCTATTTCTAGTAGAATTGTAAATGTTCCCAATTTATTTTGAAGAACAATCTGGAAGTTTATAGTAAAAATTGCAAAAAATAATTTTAATCCAATAACTCCATTATTAGAACTTTGCTATATTAAAGTCATCTAAAATTGAAAAAAGTTATGTTCAGATATTTTTATAGTAGCATTTTAAGTAATCTAATGTGTCAAGATATTGGGAGACATCCTGCTTTGTAAAGCTAAGGTCCAGTAAGCAAGCTTTGCTCTGAATTTGGGATAATATCAATCTTTTGTACTCACCCTCTGAATGATCTCAGCCATAGAAAAATGCCAGAATATGTCTTGTCATAAATCCTTTCTATGAATCAAAGTTGTCACATTATTAGTGTTACCCCTCATTGTCAGGGCTACAGATCACTGCACAGCCATTGGAATGATTATTGAGATTTCCCAACACTAAAGCAGCACCTTCTCCCTAACTAGAGGCAGGGCTCCACCGTATGTGTCTTTGCTTACAAGCCATTTTGCGCACTTTGAAATTAAATTTTTGTTTGATTTCTGACTCTCCTGTCTCTGTCCTGCTTTGTTTGACTCCAGTCACCCGAAAGTTAGAGACTGGTTCTGATCCAGTTAACAAATCCTTGTCCAGAAATTAACAACAACAATAATAACAATAAACACAATAATAATAAAAGAAAAAGGAAAAAAAAAGGAACTAAAAACAATTTTGATATAGATTTTTGAAAAAAGTAACAAAATGGAAAAGTAATCACAATAGTGTATAGTATGAATCAATCAACAGAATAATAACACTTAATAATTATATAGTACTCAGTATATGCCAAGAACTGTGTTAAGAACTTTACAATTATTATCTCATTTGATCTTCACAAAAACCTTTGGAAGTTGGTACTGTTATAATCTTTGTTTTACAAATGAGAAAACAAAGGAAAATAAAAGTTAAATGCTTTGCTCAGTGTCATATAACAGATAAGTGTCTAAGACTGAATTTGTACTTTTCCTGATCCTAGATTCACTAAGCCATCTCACTGTCCAGCCTGCATTTGTTAAGTACATATGATTCCTTTGAGCTGTTCTGATATTGTAGGCACTGGGGATACAAACATAAAGGTCAAACAATCCTTGTCCTAGAAATTCTTAAAATCCATTTTGAAAAGACAATATGCAAATTCCATATTTAAAGATAGGCAAAATATATATAGAAGGGACAAAAAATTTCTTTTTGGAGATGGAACTAACAGCTGCAAAGACAATTTTCATGTAGATGGTATAACTTGAATTAAAACTTGAAGGGAAATACATTTTCTTGTGTAATGGAGAAAGTAAGGCAAGATAGAGATTAGAGTTTTTTTGTTTTTGTTTTTGTTTTTTTTTTTTTTAATATTTTACTTGAAAGGGAGAGATTTACTGGGACCAAATGGATCCATGGTTTGGTCCCAAGGCTGAATGAGACTATTGTCTCTAAGAATCCAGCATCTAGCCAGCATCCAGCAGGTAATGCAAGTTCTCAGTGACATATTTATACACAGTAGCTAAACAAAAGCAGGGGGGTGAAGTCCAAACTCTGGTGAGGGGGAATCTCCAGGAAAGAACTGTCAACTGGGCTCAGACAGGTTGGGGGATAGGACCATAAATTCTAACAAGCTGGAAGTTAAGAAAGTGTCTGGCAAGAGACAGATGTCTGGATTCCCCCTTCCTGAGTTTACACATTAACAATTTATAACCCTGGAATAAGTAGCCCTGAGTTTTATCAGTCTTAATGAACCAGGGGGAGGATTTGAAACTAAGGGGATAAAGGCATAACAATTAGGGAAACTGCGGCAGACCAATTAAGGAAACTGAGTCAAAACAAATAGGGAATCTGAGTCAACACAGTAAAAGAAAACTGTGGCATAACACTTAAAGGCACTGGTAAGGACATTGTGTATTCCAGGCACATACACAACCAGTATGAAGAAATGGAAATAGAAATGGGAGATGTACTGCAACATATGAGTAATACTAAGAAATCAACATTGGATGTACCATAATAAATAGGTCACAGGTGGGTAAGGGGCTATTTGTACTGTGACTAATATATTGGGATCACTTTGGAAGATGCTTTTTCTTCCAAAAAGTGGAGCTATAATTAATAAGAATGAAAAAGACAAAGAATCCAGAAATGGACATTAAAGGAAAACCTGAAAAATAAAAATCTTACAATACTTTGTGTAATTAAATTAAGTAATTTAAATATATATATATATATAATTGTAATTGTTCATATTAATGTTTTATTTTGTATTTCTAATGAAGGTTTATTTTTTTTTAATTTATAATTTGATGTGTGCTCCTAAGGTAGGAATGTAGGTAATAAACATGAATTTAGGAATTAAAAAACAATAGATATTTCTCATATCATTTTATTAATAAAGCAAGGAACTGTATAATATCTTCCTTTAGAAAGATCTGGGATCGTTTTATCAAATTGAATCTATATGTCCCTTAAGTAGTTAGATAAATACATTATTTTATTCCTTGGGTAATAATGGAATGCAATTTCAGATAGGAATCAGAGCAAATTTTCACAGGCATGGAAGAGTAAGCACATAACTTTCTATCTTCTGAGCAAGTACTAGGTATAGTCAAATGTACTTAGAGAGAGGACTGTGGATAATTAAGATGGTACATAGGTCTCAATCCAAAATTAACTAGCTATATTACTAAAGTAAGGCAGATATTTTATTTTGCTATTTATAATTTTTTTTTTCTGTTGTTCATATTTCTCTGGCTGAAACTTAGAATGGACTGCCACTATACTCATTTTGATTTTTTGATTGCTACTATATTCATAAGATTGTAAGAAAATATCAATTATTGATGAACTCTAATGATTTAGCTTTATATTTTATGTGTGAAGAAACTGCACTCCTAACTTTGTATTGTTGTTGTTGCTATTTTGTCCTTCAGTCTCAAAGATATGATACCACAGAGGAGATACCATGACATGCAAGTGAATTGGATTTAAGTGAGGGAGGGCTGTGCAGTGTCATCTGTCTCATTTTCCTCTCCAAAGACATTGGGGATATAAACCAAGATGACTGAATATGACCCTGGATAAAATGGGGGATATTGGCTAAATTTTTTTCTTAAAGACAATGCCTTAAACCAAAACCAATCTGATTCTCCTTGGTCATTAATTGATCTTAAAGCAAGCCCTATTTTGTCATTGTTTGGGGTCTGATTAATTGGAATTGTAAGTAAATCACAGTCATTTCTGCTTTGACCCAGAAATTCTGAGGCTCTTCCTCTCCCAGCTTTATTAATTTATTTTGATTATTATTATAATTTTTTTGATTAGGTGAAAGAGGAGATTCTTTGCTTCAATTGCTATCTACTCTCAATCACTGAGTGGGTGGGATCTTAATCAAACTGAGACCTGTTAAAGATCTTAGCTTTAAAAAGTCAAAATTTCCATTTCATTAACTTGTATAATTTCTTGGAAAGGACCTAGTCCAAAATTGTATCCCTGTTTTTACTCTGAATCCTGAGATTAATCCAGAATTAAGATTCTATTCAATGTGATTACTTTAAAATATGTATTACATATTCAAACATTATTAAGAACCTATATTTGTACAAAGCACAATATAATGAAACATATATATGTACATCTATACATATACATATATAAATATATATATATATATATGGAGAAATAGAGACAGAGACAGAGATGGGGGGAAAGGAGAAAGATGCAGAAAAGAAATAATGGAATCTTTGCTCTCAATGAAATTACAAGTCAAATGTAATTCAATCCATAGTAGATCAAGTATATATAATATTTATTAAAGTTTCTTTGATCAGGGCAAAATATTATTTTTTACCATGAAGAATCACAAGACTCTAAGAGAGATATGGAAGACTGTGGTAGAGGTGGAATATGATTACAAATATTAAATGATATATATTTAAGAGGAGACTGGTGAAGTTTTCATATGAGTACAAGTAAAAGTTTCATATCCAGGCATTCCTACCTGGATTTTTATAGAACAGCCAAAGAGCATAACTGATATAAATTGTGCATTACAGAGATTATCTGAAATTCAGAGATATTTACTTGTATGAATATTATGCTCATTGGATAGCACTTCATTTTTGTAAATTTTGTAAATGTACAGTAATTGTTCAGACATATGACTAATATATACTGAGATATACATTAATAGAAACTTAGGGAATAAAGAACATTTACTAAAAGTGGTTGTTTTGCAGAACCCATGGAATGGATTTGGATACAAGTGAAAAAAATTGCCTCAAGGGTGCAGAAAACTCCAGACAAGTGGTAATTGAATAAGCCAATTCAATTGTCTCTTTAAAAGGAGGTAGAAGCTTCTTTGAATGGATAGAGAACATAATTTTCTAAGTGCTTTTCTTCTGTGATCCAGATGGAAGATTTATGCTAGCTGCATATATATTCACATTTTTCTTTCTTGGTTCTTTCTGTTATCCTCAATAAGAGAAAGTATAAGAGAAGGGATTTTACAGGCTTTCTAGCTTTCCTTTAGAGTTTGTTTCAACCTACACATACACAGGTATGCATACAGAGACAGAAAGAAAGACATACACACATATATGCATATATATATTCAACATACAATATACATGCATATATATGCATTTAGATGTATGTGTATAGATGTACCCACACATACATATATGCATACACATAAACACATATATATGAAGTATAAGCTATCAATGCATCCTGTAAGATGGATGTTTAAAATAAAAGTAGATGCCATTGTCATGTTCTCAGACTTTCTATTTCATAAGTTCTTTTTTACCCCTATTTTTTTATGTATTTGCTTTTTTCACCTATCTATTTGTTCAATTCTCTGTTTAACTGTGGGCCATTGCTCCATGTGGTTTATGTCAGTATTCTATATATCAAAGACTTGCAAATATTAAATGTGATACTTAATTCTCACATATAATGAAATTAAAAATTAGCACAGACCAATCTTTGAAAGAAATTAATCTATGGATCACTAAAATGTAGTTAAAATGTTGAAAACATGATTCAGAAAATTTCAAGATGACTTCTATTCATCAGTTACAAAACTACTATGAATCAAGAAATGATGAAAGGAGTTGGAGTAAAAAAATGTGTATTGAAAATAATTGTTAGATTGAAGAATCAAACATACACACATATATGCACACATCTTTTAGAAATGTTGATATAAACAAAAATCATATTTAGCTTAAACATTATGTACATAGTGGCAGTCTATAAGTCCTCATTTTCTTAATGTGCATATTCACTTCTCAAAGAAATCTCAGCTTTCCAAGAAAATAATATAGCAGTTATAGGAGTTATAGTAAGAAGATATGAGTGTGAGTTCTGTCATGGATAGATATTAGCCGTGAGATCTTGGGAAACTCATGAAAATGAAATGAGTCAATTTTCTCAGCAACAAAATTGAAATATTAATTTCTGCACTACCTACATCATAGGGGAAATATATATGTACCACATGTATAAATAGATACACACATTTATACATATAGATTACATATGTATGTATATATACATGCATGTGTATATTATAAATGTTGTATTATGCATCCATGCATATGTGCATGTATATTTGCAAATATGCACATACAAAATGTATATGTAAACCTTATTGTTTAAACTCCATGAATGTGTACATACACAATTGCAAAACCCCAATATTCAAATGTTGGAATAAGATAAATAAGTTAAACATATAGTTAACGCCATTCATTTTGTAAATGGATAGAATGAGAGAGAGAGAAAGAGAGAGAGAGAGAGAAAGAACGAGAGAAGTAGATATAAACATCATTTATCTGGCATTATATATGCATCTCATTCATTTATCTAAAAAATACAATATATTAAAAATTGAATTTACCCTCTAATTTAAATCTTAAATAAAAAGGAAATTTTCTCTTTTGTTACTTTTAAAAAAGTTTTGCAAGGGCTGTTTCTGTAAACAATAAATTAGATATACACACTTCCTGGTCTTCAATGAATGAACAAATAAATACAATAAAAACAAAACAAAAACAAACCTATATTATGATCTTATTTTGTGCCAGTGTACTAAGCCATGTATTGGTGCTTAAATACAAAGAGAAAAAAGGTACATTCTTTTAATGAGTTGCCATTCTAATAGCAGGATGAATGCATAAAACAATTCATCTTCAGGGACAATAGAATACCCTGGAAATTCTAAGGAAACAGTTTCATGGTACATAGTAAGGCCTAGTGATCTTTATAATGTATCACTGGAATGACAGTGACTGAACATTAAGAAGACATAGTAGCAAGGCAGATGGTAAGAACAATAAGGAATTACATATTACTAGCAGAATTAAACATTGTGATTTCCAATTCAAACAGCTACTGCAAGCAACCATTAGAAAGAGAAAGAATAATATCCTAGTTTAAAAATGTTATTTCACTTAAAATACTCAGTTGGATATGAGAAATTTAGAATTTAAACAATGGTATAGGAATTTATAAATCCTGATTTATAAACCTTATTCTATCTTATTTTTATTTCCTTTCTGTAACTTAAAAAATTTTATTGAATCTTGTTACAACAATATGCTAATTTGTAAAACTAGACAATAATATTTAGTTGTTTCAGATCTAGGGAAGAAATGATTTTAAATTTCTTTTAAAATCATTTTTATTTATTTTGACAAATATTTCCCAATTAGCATGTAAAATAAGTTTTAAAAATCATATAAAAGTTTTTTAGAGTTCCAAATTCTCTCCTTCCTTGAAAAGGCAAGCAATTTAATTTTGATTATACATGTGTAGTCATGCAAGACATATTTCCATATTGGCTATGCTGCAAAAAAAAACAACAAACAACATAAAATAATAATAATAATAAAGTTAGTTTAAAAAGTATCCTTCAATCTCTGTTTAGAGTTCAGATCAATTGACTCTCTGGAGGTGAATAGCATTTTTCATGATGGGTCCTTTGTAAATGTCTTGAATCTTCATTCTGATCAGAGTGGCTAAGTTTTTCTCATCATTATCATACAACTCAGAATACTGTGTACAATATTCTCCTAGTTCTGCATGAGTTCATGTAAATCTTTCCAGATTTTTCTGAAACCATCCTGCTCATTATCTCTTATAACATAATAGAATTCTATCACAACCATCACAACTTGTTCAGCCATTTCCCAATTGATGAACATTTGTTCAATTTTCTACTATTTGCCACCATAAAAACTGCAATAAATAAATAGTTTGTCTTTTCTTTGATTTCTTTTGGAAACAGACATATTCGTGATATTGCTGGACAACTTATGTGCAATTTTATATCTCTTTGGGTATACCTGCAAAATGTTCTCACGAATGGATTGACTAGTTCAAAATGCCACTCTCAGTTTAATAATGTCCCAATTTGTCCATCCCTTCCATCATTTGTCATTTTCTTTTCTGTCATATTAACCAGTCTCATAGGACTGAAGTGGCATCTTAGAGTTGTTTGAATACTCATTTCTCTAATTAGGAGTAATTTGGGTCATTTTTATGTGACTACTGATAGTTTTGATTTCTTCTGTTGAAAATTGCCTTTCATATCCTTTGACAATTTATCAACTGAGGAGACACTTATTTTTATTTTTATAAATTAGGCTGTCCTTCATATATTTGAAAAATAAGATTTTTATAGAAGAATTTGTCACAAAGTTTTCCCCCAGTTTCCTGTTTTCTTTCAAATTTTGACTGCATTGGTTTGTTTGTGCATAAAGCTTTTAAATCTCATTAACATATCAATTTCCTGTAAGCTCCTCTATCTCTAGTCATAAACTCTTTCCTTGTCTAACAGGTCATTTAATGCTTCTTAGGTGTGTGAAAATAAAAAAGAAAATATTTCAAATACTTAAAAATATACTTTACAATCGGACAAAGTTGTCTCCTACTATGGAGTCTAGTTTCAGGAAATACCAAGATGTGAATGAATATCCGAGGCCAGGCAAAAGATATGCTTTGCAATCTCCATTTATTAATCTGAGTACTAGGTTTTATATACTTTTAAAGCTAATGTTATAAAATTATTAACTACCTTCAGGTGACATATACCTTTCAGGGTTAATACACAAGCCATACTTTGACATTTCAGTATCCATCTTAACTATTAACACTAAAGTACTTATCAATACAGAATTGTAAATAGTATAGTTGTGATGCTCATCAATACCAATAGAATAATTATGTTTATCAATACAAAAATATTTGTCAAAAGAGAGTAGTAAATAGCAGAAGTTATCATACTAATATATTTACATCAAGTATGTTTTTAATTCATTGTTAAGGAATAAATAGTAGTTAAAATGCCTTATTCCTATCCCATGAATTCTTCATCACGATTATCCTAAATTTATCAAGTATGTCTTTATAATTCATTTTTAAGGAGATGGTGAGGGAGCAGGTCTCAAGTAATATCTGGACTAGACTCTTGCTATTCATGGACAAATTCAGTACAGGCCCTATACATCCTACTTTTAAAAATGAATTCTTATATCTATCTATATCTGTACTCTATCTATCTATCTATCTACCTATCTATCTATATCTGTTGAAGCATACACACAGATATTGTTGCTTATCTTTTGTTCTCAGAGAGGACCATGATATCAATAACATGATGCCATGACATGCAAGTCAATGTTATGTAAGTGAGGGAGAAATGTGCAAGGTCACCTGCCTCATTTTTCCCTCCAGAGCCATTTGGGTCTAGTGTCAAAATACAGATCAGATGACCCTGGATGTAATGGGAGATCCTGGCCTTTTTAAGATAGGTCTCAGTTTGCTGAAACTGCACCCATTCAGTGATTAAGGCTAGATCCACAGCATATAAGTGCGCGCACACACACACACACACACACACACATACTGGTATTAGGCATATGCAAGTATATTTGGCAAACTATTTTCTGAACATTTTAGGGAAGATTTCGTGTTAAGCATTAAAGGAAAAAGATATTTTTAAAAATATATATATACTTATTTACAATATTTTTTCCTGTCATTATCTAAGTTTTTTTTTTAATTTCAGAATCCCAATTTATCTTTTATCTTTATTCAGTCATAGACACATTATAATTCTTTCCCCCTTCTTCTATAGAAAGAAATATTATTCTGCATTATAATTTCTTCCTTTCTTCAGCTTAACTCAAGATAAGCTCAAACAATAGATTCATTTTCTGATTAATTATGATGTCTTTAAAAAATAAGATTGAATCCAGGAACTAATATTCTATCCTAGTTCTGTTGCTAATAAGTTATGTCACGTTGGATGAGTCATTTCTTCTCTCTGGCTGAAAAAATTGAATTTCAGTTCTGATGTTAAAAATCCCCTTTTCAAATGACATTCTTTAAGATTAAACATTACATTAAAAAATAATATAATCTATAGGGTTAACTGACTTGCCTAGGGTCACATAGATAGAAAGTGTTAAGTTCCTGACTCAGATCTTCCTGACTTCAGGGCTGATGCTTTATCCATTGTGCCACCCAGCTTCCACTAACCAGTCTTTTCTTTGGATTTTTGTAAAGCTATGGTTTGTACATTTGAAAATATCAAAAATTACCTGGTCATTGAGAAAATTACAGAAGGATAATCAGTCTAAGTAAGTAAGGCATATTAGAAAGAATATAAAGGTTTAACTTCACTATTAAATAATAATTCTGGAGTCCTAATATGGTTATCTCACATTTTACAAGTGAAAATGAGTATTTTGTGTGAATTCAAAGGAGATACTGAGCTCAGTTAGGGGGGAAAAAAGGTAGAAAAAATTAATCTAAAAGAGATGATATTAGTTCCAGATAACTATATTGCTATTGGTTAAATCCAATTTAATCCAACTGCTTATGGCAGATTTCATTTAATGAGAAAAATGAACCAGAAATGAAAGGAGTTAAAGTATCCCGATTCAGCTATAGAGACAACCAATGTTTCCCATCTAAGCAGTTTTTTGAATGGTCACTGCAGCCATATGAGGGCTGTGTAATGAATAACTCCCCATTCAATCAACTTAGAAATTTCTATCTACTTTCATTTGTAATTTTAAAATTCAATAAAATGTTCCTTTTCTAGTTAAGATAGAAGAAAATGATGAAAATATGAAAATTATGTTTTAAAAGGCCATCATTTATCGTGCATTTTGATGCAAAGAATAATAAAATGTGTCACATGTATGAAAAATCATTATGAATGTAACTCATTCCACACAATTAGCATCTTTGTGCCAATGATATCTTCCAATATTTAAAACAACCACAAAATCAGCTCTAAAGGTATGAAACAGTTGCTAACACTTTGAAGAAGAAATCTCTGAATAGTGGAATGCTATAGAGGATCTGTGTTTCTCTTAAGAAGTGCTAATTCTTTAGCAGCAAATAATCATTGGTCTTCATGTACATTTCAGTTATTCATGAAGCAGTCACAGAAATTAGCTCACATAATTGAACAAAAACAATGAAAGAACAACCAGAAATCAGTACATATAAGGGATTAATTTACTGATATAAATGTTTATAAGATCTATTAGTGTGTGTACCTCGTTAAGAAATTAAAATAAAGAATTTTAGGAAAAAAATTTTTTTGAGGGGGAAGAATCATCCTCTTTAAATTAATACCTATATCTCTCATTGTTGGGTATCTATCTCATTGATTTTATATCTAAATTTCTGATAAGACTATTTATGAAGCTTTCTGACTTGTGTGTTCCACACAAAACCCAGCTAACATCCTCATGACAAATTTTTATTGAAATATATTTCTCATATTGTACTTTCACTAACTAACTCTTAAATCAATCCTGAACACTTTTGCATATTTGCTGAGTTAGCTGGAATGTACTGATGTATATAAAGCTAGGAAAAAATATGTTCCCTTCATTGTGTCACATCTGTTCTTAGAATTTAGTGTATAGTCTGGTGCCCTCATTGCCTAACACATAAATCCATATAAATGTTTGGTTTAGGGAGAGACATTATGATATTGAACTAGTAATTGTTTTGAATATACCCTATCTTGTTTATATAAGCAAAATATGACTCTGAGGGATTAATACATACACATAACAAAGAAACAGCACTATTTTTGTGAAAGAAATGGAAGAATTAATTCCCAAATGAAACTGTAATCAGGGTTATAAAAACATAATACTAAAAAGAAATTAAGTATAATAATGGTAGTTTGCTAGATAGTTGATCTATTCAAAACACACAAGGACATAGAAAACAAACAACAAAACTTACAAATATATTCCAGGCAATGCTATTTTTAATGCTAGGAACAAAAATTAGGAAATGTTGGTAAGGAGAATGGTCTTTTCAATGCTCCTGAAATTAGTTTCTAAGGCACTCCAGACAAGATGGGATAATATCCAGTATTTCACTATTCAACATAATCACCCCTTAACCAGCTGAGTATTAGCCATCAATCACAGACAATCTGTGTGAGTCCTCCATTGTGCCTATCACCACTTAACATTCCAAAGCCCTCAACCCCATCTGATTATCTCCAGCTGGTTTAATTCGGTCTGACTTCTTTAATGAATGTCCTGAGTGGCAGTACAGCAATGAACTCACTCTGGCATCTACTTTTGAAAAACTCTCCTTTAGCTTTTCATTTATGACAAACACTTTCTCATTGGGAAAAGAAGCTCTATCTTTGCTCAAAAATTTGGAATTTTAATGTCTTTGAAAAATCTCTAATCTGAGAAACTGAAAATTTTAATTTTATTTTAACATACTCTTTGCTGTCTAGAAAATCACTCTCCACCTACTTATGGGACGAACTCAGATAAAGATTCAGCTTTTGCTTGTAATTACTTTGACTCAGGACTGAATTCTATTGTAAATCAATCCCACCCATATTCTATTTCCTTAATCTTACCCACCGCCCACTTAACTCAAATTCAATTTGATTCAGATTCAAATTGATCCAATGAAAGCCTTTGAAGACTACACCTATATCCATAGATCAATCTCATATTACTACTCTACTCTCCCAAAGAAGAAGTATTGAGAAGACGAGGTGATTCTCAACTCATTTCCTGGGGTGTTTGGGATATTCCAGGAGTACTTTTTTCTGGTGTGAAAGATTGCCAAGCCCTTTTCAGGGCTGCTTATACACCTTTATTGTTCACCTGATGCTCAATTATTACCTGTGACTCCAAGAAAGCTCCATGCACTTCAGCCATACTCTGGCAAACTGAATAGAAAAGCTAAACCAAGTTGAAAGAAACTCATTGTCTTCAAACTCATCAATGAATTAGGAGAGAATGGGGGAAATAGAACAATTTGTTCCAAAGGCTATCAGAGAATCTGCTGAAGCAGGAGAAATTAAACGCTTAGATCTTGGTCAAACAGCTAAGAAATAAAGGAAGTTGGGGCCTCTTGGACCACTATCAGTCATCTTGACTTTTTTCTTGCTAATGCTAAAACTGTACTATGATGACTCTGGAAGAGAGAATGAGTTTGATGACTTTGTTCAACTCTGCCTCACTTACATTTCAAATCACTCAGGTCAAGACATCCCCTGTTCTGTCTTTGGTCCTCTTCAAAAATGAAGGCCAAACAATAATAAACCACCTCTTCATTAAAATACCTAACAACCAGGAATGTCTTACTTTTGGGGGGGGATTCTAAATGATATATTATCATGTCAATCAGAAGGAGAACAAACTTTAATTTAAAAGACCATGCCAACCCTCACTCATAGTGGATGGGTTAGCTAAGTTTCATCAACTTTGTGGCCAATCATGTTTCTAACTGTTTATTGAGGGATTTTATTTTTCATAAAGGGATTTTATTCAGAGTTGGGACCTCAGTCCACCATCTTAAATAAGACCATAATATAGTTAAAAACATGAAATTTGATCAATATAATTTCCACAAAGAGAAATAACAGAAACATAAGAGAAATAAATAGTTCTATTATTCTTTTTCTTTTACATTATTAGTCCAGGCTCTATGAGATCTAGGAAGTAATATACTGTAGTGGCTATGGAATACTCTTAAAGTCTGATTTGTCAAATAAAGAAAATGATTTACTTCATTTTCTCAGTTATTCACATTCTTTAATTTGTGCTTGTCAGGGATCCTCCCCTTTTTATTCCATATTTCACTGTTGTCTGCAAGATGATTTCCTTAGTTAGATATTTTTTAGTCTGAGACTAGCACCTAGTCATAGAAATTAACTTAGTTTTCTGAGTAATGATAGGTATATAGATAGCTAGATAGTTGTGTGATCATATACTCTGTGTATTTACACATATATGTATATATATATATATATATATATATATATATACTAATCTATGCATAATAAATCTGATATGTGTATATATGTATGGATATAATTAATATATGTGAACATATATACATGCATATATAGACATTATAGATGTGTGAGTGATACATGTATTTATGTGTGTATACACATATATATGTATTGTGTTTGTAAGTTACCTTTTCTTCCAAATGGATGTCATTCATTTTAACTTATTCTTCTACTTCATATCATTAAATTAATTGTAATTTTCCTTAAGTTTTAGTTCAATTAGCTGATAGACACATTAAGCATTGAGATATAAAATCAAAAGATTAAGGTTGGAATTATTTGCTTAAGTAACATTGGTAAAATTATTTAAATTCCCTGAGCCTGAGTTTCCTGATTTTTAAAAATGGTTATAACTTTGTTCTCCTTAATGAAGTATTAGTAGATTCAAAGGTGATAACCTATATGAGTCTCATAAACATGGTAGTATCATATGCTCATAAATTATGAATAAAAGTTGCATATGTATTCATATCATTTTTAGAATTAGACAACTGCATGTATACCAGAGTAGATTATGAAACATAATTATAAAAACATATTTAAATAATTATTGTAAATTGTGGAGAAAAAAATCTCCCTTGATGATCAAAAGGAGAAATTGAGGTAGAATTCTGGACCAAAAACATATTTTATTAGAAGGGTCTGGCTCCCCTCCAGCCAAGCAGACCACAGACCTTCCTCTCAGTCTGAGCAGCCAATCTTCCTTTAGGACTCTATTATTACAGAGTGCCAAAAATAGAACAATATTTCATTGATTATATAAAATGCATAGCCTATAATCAGCAGGGTTACAATGTGCAAGACGGGCAGTGGAAGAAATATTTCCATTGGCTACATGGTAATAAGATGGATCTACCCTTTGGTTTGAACAAATTAAGATGAAGCATTCCACTCATTATGAGATGGTCAAACCATACCTTGGACTAGGCAAGAAAGGATAGTGCATCCCAAGAACACTTGGTGTTGGGGGGTATGATCCATCATACCTGCATGGAATGTGGGCAAAGCAGGATAAAGATACTTTGTGTCAGTGTACTTTTGCTACTATAGTTATACAAGTAAATCTCATGTTTAATACACAAATAATTTCTCTTGTTTAAGCATGAGATCTGTAAAAGCCTCCTTATGTGAATCTATATTCTTATGTAAACTCTGCATTACTTATTCTTATATTTACTATAGGATGATTGACTAGATAAATATTACTAAATGAATAATTACTAACAATCATTGGTCCCCTATAAAATCGTATTGGAATGATTAATGCTTTATAGCGTTTGAGTAGGGGGTTCCCAATAAATAAACTATCTCAAAATATATATAGAAGAGAACACTAAAGCAACTCCCCTTTCCTGTAGTTCCTCTATCTTGCCATTGACCTAACTTGTATTGCAAATCTTCCCACCACTGTCTTGGACCTTCCTAACTCCTGAAACAAGGATATTCCTATTAAGTCAGGGTTATAAAAGATAGCTAACCTGAAGAGCCTTTTCTTGTTACTAGTCCCCAGAAAAAGGCCTGCCTAATTATAGTTACCACATACCCTATTCCTACCCAGCAAAATCCCTATCCAATGTTGATGTACCTCCATACACAACTAACCATCTTCTTAAATTAATAACAATTTAAGCTTTGCCCTTTTGTTCCTTTGAGGAGTCTCTTTCTCTGTTTATGGGGCTCTCTTGCTGAAAAATACAATAAAGCCTCATTGTTTCCTAAATTTATCATATAAAGTTTAGATTGTGGTTTTGTTTTGGAGGTTTTGATTTTGGTTCCAATTTGTCATGTTACTGACAAATTTATCCATAGTAAATGGTGATAGTAATAGAATTTCCAGACAAATGGACCCATGGAATTGGACCCATGAAATTCCAGGGTCATGACCAGGACATACTATATAGGGTCCTCAAGTTTGTATCTAGAAAGGGGAAGATTGATCATGATGCCATAATATACAAATGGCAATCCTCCTCCCTCCCATCTGATCAATCAGGTGGTTTCTTCTGATCTGGTTTATTTTGTTTCTGAGTTAGAAAAGAGATTTCTCTGGACCAACTGGACATTTTTTCTATGTGTTTGTCTTGTCTTTGTTTAAATTTAGAATCCTGTATTTGTGTAATGTACAGTAAATAGTTAGTTATAGGTCTACGTCTTGATTAAATTTTCCTGTCCACTTTTTCCTATTGATTAATTAGCAAAAGGAAAAAAAGGACATAAAGAGTGAAAACTTTTCATAGAACTTTCAAAGGCTTCAAGCCTTTCTAATTCGACTTAAGTTGGAGAGACATATCACACACACACACACACACACACACACACACACACACACTGATAGAGGAAAGGTTTCTTTGTTTCCAGTCTACAAAAATTTATGGCATTTTAAACTAATTAGAGACTGAATTTTTGTTTGAAATATAAGCTACCTATTATGAATTTCTAAAATGTGGATTGACTTTTTATAAATGCTGAAATATCTAAGTGAATTCCACCTTGTAGAATTTATCTTAAGGAAAGATTAGAATAAAACTATGTGAAAGTTACATATTACAATAATTTCCAAGAAAGTCACAGGTTTATTGTTTATTGACTAGAGAAAAGTGGGGAGGGAAGCCTGAAAGTAGTTTGAAAGTAGTATCATAGTTCTAAAATGAAGGGGGGGAAAGAGTTTGCAGTTTACAGTTAAAATGCATTTAATATTTAGAAATCATTTGTATTATCAATGTTTCATGACTATGAAAAGATAGAAACTCCTTTATATCAGGGAACAACTTAAAAGTAAAATTTAATTGGGGAAAATATTTTGTGTCACCACTGTATGCTCTTTTGTGAACGATATAACATAAATAGTTATTTAGGTGAACTAAAAGTAAAAATGTCACTAGAAGAAAATGGAGAGTACCAGCCCTGGAATCAGCTGGACCTAATGTCTAATCTGGCCTCATACATTTATTATGTGACCCTAGGCATGTAATATAACCTTGATTGCCTCAAAAAAAAATTAGAAAAAAATATTAAGTATATGTAAGCTTTTAAGATCCCAAAGAGGCAACATCAGCATGGCAATTGATTTGGTATTATGTAATAAAAATTTGTGCTACATTTTAAAAGAGAAATTTAATGAAGTGAAGTTCCATAGATTGTTTGGCATATAACAGAAAAACAAACATAATAGAGAAATTTAAAAAGTATCAAAAAGTAAGAAAAATATTAAATCATAATTTAAAAGAAAATAAGAAAGCGTTTTAAAAGGCTTAAATCAAAGTCCACTAGAAAGGTACAAAAAGGAAAGGAAGAGAGGAAGTTTATGCAAGTAGTGATAAGGAGAAGCAAACGATTAAAATGTTAAACTTGGAATATGTTTGTAGTGTCTGAATGTAGAATTTGAAAGTAAAGAGTTATATGTACAGTACTGGGAATAAATGGCTGTTGGGACATTTCTAAAAAGTTGATCCAGATGGGATTGAGTTTATTCTCATCTCATTTTAAGTGAGATGTGTTCTTATTTGTTGTATTAGGATAATAGTGCTATTTGGGTCCTTTTAGGTAAATCAAGCCTTAATTGAAAAGATGCTTAATATTTGCAATTAAGTCAATGTATTTAGAATATGAAAAAGTAAGTTTTCTTAAAATTGTAATTCATAAAAATTACTCTATAGTAATCTTGAAAGTGATCAATATAAAATGTCAAATATGACAAAATGAAGTGATTTTCTGTGGAACATAATTAAGCAATGCACTCAACTAAATTGATGTCACCTGCATGTTAATAAGCTTTGTTTTCTATATGAATATATGAATCTGGAGGAGATGATGACTTTTTGCAGCTCTGCCTCATTCCAGTCTAATTCATATAAAAGTGAAAACATTACTGTCATAATGTCATTGGTCTTTTTCACGAATGAAGGATGAACAACAAAATGACATTGTGTAAGTTATTATTGTGTTTCTAATTTTTTTTTTGTATTCTAAATTTTGGTAAATGATGGTATAAGAAATGCTATTAAGGGGATGATGCAAATGTGTCATTGGAATATTTAATTTCTTTTGATTCAGATGCTATGAAATTATTGATTAATTGGAGGCTATTGTCATAATGTTAAAACATCAAATATTTAATTGGTACATTTAAGTGGGCATATTAATAATTTATTTTATGGAAAAAAAAAAGTTGACAACATTAAAAAAAAAAAAAAACCTCTTTATTTGTAAACTTGCCAGATTCCTTATTGGTCTTATGAAAAAACTTCAAAAATATTGTGAAATTCTGAAATAATTGATTAGCTTAATGAAAAAAGGAAGATCTGTTCTTTCATCAAAAACATTTCTTGTGAAGGGATTAGGGAATATACAAGTTTGTCCATGGCAAAGAAGTTTTTATATGATGACATGTAATTATGAAATTTATGAAATTCTATGTGGAAATAAAGAGTGTTTTTATGGGTTTTGAGTGAAAAACTATCATAAAATCACTCTTTTTGTGGAATTAC